>NW_018397254.1:1484523-1515415 GCF_002168275.2 Theobroma umbraticum | reverse complement strand
AAAAAAAAAAATCAACACAAATATATACTTACTAATAGGAGTACTATGTTGCAAGCAATTATCTTGAATTATCCAAAAATAACAACAATGTTGTAATTAAGTTGAGAGGGGAAAATCGACGAAAATCTTTCTGCCTATTGGCAAGCATTTGTTTGTATTCCAACAGGTTAACAAAAGGAAGAGATTAAGATTAAGAGAGTGGGGGAAGAGCAAGGTTTAGGTTTAAGAAGTAAGAACACATAAATAAATGGAGTGAACAAAAATGCAAGGGAGAGACACCTCCCTTCATAGACGGGCGAGAAAGAAAAGAAAGATCGGATAGTTGAGCAGACAAACGTCAGCATAAGGGAGACAAGTACCAATGCAAACATGAGCAGAGAGCATTCCATGCTTTACATGGACAGATGGGCTTGTCCCATGAAAATGACTTTCTCTGTGTGCCAAACATCTGTTCCTTTTCTTTTCTTCTTCCTTTAATTTCCCCATTTGTTATCCTTGAATAGTTAGCATTAATTGTCCATCATCTTTTCTTTATCAGGGATTTTTTTTTTCAAAAGAAAAAAAAAACAAATTTACTCCTCTCTGTCAGAATGGTTTGCCAGAATTATTCTTTAGCTGCCCACATGCATGATGCTTCAGAATCTTTTCATTATTCCTTCTTCTGCACCCCCTTGAGCTATGCTTTCAAGTTTAAAAGTCTGGTTGGGGTTTTTCCAAGCACTTGTCCCTCTTCAGTTACAGTTCTGACTCTCAGTTTCAGCCTTCTGTATTGGGGGGAATGGGAGCATGCTCCAACTCTCATTACTGAACGGTTGAAAATGACAATACTATAGAGTTTGCTACAGTCACTCACCTGCTTTCATTCAATTTTTTCCAAAGAGTAATACCTGCTATTAGTAAGCTAATAGGGAATTACCGTGCATATAATGGTCTCTTGATCATGATAAGATAAAAAGTCAAACATCATGCTTACGTTCTTAGCTATATTTATTAGCCATTGGAGAACAATAGAATGCGAGGAACCTGGCACCAAACTATCCAATAAAGGTTCACGTAATTAAATTCTAAGATCAACAGAAAGTTACAAAGTTACAAACTAACAGAGGTTGTCATATCTATAGTGCTCCTTAAGTTCTAGAGAGGGTAGGAAATTCTATCTTGATCAAATGTTGCTCTTCAAGGATAAACATGCAAATGGAAAGAAGGGTCATGACCTCAGAGCTCATCCTAAGCATATTTCCTATTTTTTTTTTAAATCTTTTCGATCAGCCCCCACAAAAGAGAAAGAAGCAGTACTTAGTTACATCCTGCAAGGAAAATATATTATTCGAATTTCGAATCCAACTTGCCCGTATAGTTCAACTTAATGAGTACCGAATTGTTTGTGGACAACTTAGGGGGGGTACTGCTTCACTTTTTGCGTAGTGAAAATGACGGACCAGAAATGTACCAGAATCATAGGATTTGCGTCAAGCATAACTCAAAGTAGAAAGAGAAAAAGAAAAAGAAGAAAGGATTTTAGTATTTTCACAGTAGAAGTGAATAATAATGTCAGGTTATCAGAACATTGGCAGGGATATTTACTCTGATTAGTTAAAAGGATGTTTTACTTGTTTGGGAAGTGATCATCCATCCCTTTTTCGCTATTGAAAATGTTCATTCACCATCCAAAACCAAACACGAGTGTGTGTTGGAATAGTAGTATGAGTACTTTCGTTTGTTTTTCTTCTATTATTTTTTTTCTAAGATGCTTCTCAAAGGAATCCTTGATTGATGATCTGATATGACTCAACACAAAGAGCACCGTATAGCCTTAATATCTTTGGATGGGGGGCATTTATTCTTACGATCCTTAAGCTTTAGAAGAATTAAATGGGGTTTGTTTTTAGTATCAGGCATCTGAAGAAATTCTTCATGCCGGAGTCGGCAATATAAACAAGTGTAAATGATTCATTACAGTTGGTATTTTCTTATTGCCATGGAGTAGCAAAGCAGACAGAATTTTTAGCTTTTTGGGCTGTTCAACCACTGATAAGAAAATAATTATACCGATTTAACAATGGAAAGAATCACATATTAAAAAGGAAGGGCTTATGATTATCATCATTTATCAATAAATTAAGAATGTTTATTTTGTACACGGACCTGTACTTTGAATGATGGAGGAAGAAGCATCGAGAACATAATCAACTTTTTAATCCTTGGCTTTAGCTCTTAATTAGATTAACCAGAATCAAAATTTTAATAATTGGATTGAGTTATTCCCATCAAAAGTAAACTTTGGTAATCATTTTATATACTAAATACTTCATGGAACTACCATGTTTTTCTGTTCATAGACAATGTGTTTCATATTAGGATAATCATAACTAGCTTGAAGCTAACAAAATTAGATTGTACTGTGATTAAGCTATACTGTAAGAGGTATTCCTTTTTTTTTTTTTTCCTCTATGGTGGTTGGGTTGGGTCACGTCATAGGCCTCATACAGATTTTCATGGAGTCAAATTGACTTAAAATGTGAAGTTCATTGGGAAAGGATTCTGGTTGAGGAAAAGATGATGAATGGATGTGGCAATGAAATTATAACGGGAAGATTTTCTTGTTTGCTTTGTTTACCTCCCACCGGGATGGAATGGAAAGATGTGATCTTTGACTTGACGGGACAAGCAAGGCTCACCTTTCTGCCTCAAAACCATTTATGTCTTTGCTGGTTTTCTTTTCTTCTTTATTTTATTTTACTGTGAGTAGCTTACCATGCTACAGAAAGGAGTTTTTAGAAAATATTTCTTGGTCACGTCATTATAATCTTGCTTTTCGACTGTTTCATTGTGCTGTTGTTTATTACCTTTAATATTAATCAAGGTAAACATAAACACCAAGAAATCGTGGGAAGAGGAAATAATGCATGAGACATTGAGTGAGTCTCCAAGAGAGTTTACGTGTGGGACAATTAATAAAGGCTTCGGGCATTATGTGTAGTGTCCCAACTGACCTTTGGGAGGGAGGGGGGCGGGCGGGAGACAGAAACTAGAAGTATGCATGTCCTAATGTGTTTCTTCCCTTCTCTTACTGGCCTTGTCAAATGTACCCACAACAAAAGAAACGTTTCTGTAGCAGGGTTTAGGGTTGGCAGGGGCTGAAAGCCTTTGAGGACCGGTAAGAATCCAGCCCAGTTCAGCCTTGGGCATCCGAATCCCAAAGTAGTGAACAGAATTAGACTTAGAGCGGCTCTTTCCTTCTATAGCTGGAAAGTGGAGTAGGCCATTCGGCCCAAATCAACCTAAGGCCAGACTTGGGCGAGCCGACTCATAACTGGTCTACTAGTCCTTCAAGGACTGGGCTAAAACCCAGTCTAGTTAGATGCCCGGCAGGTCTTATCCGAGCTATGCACCTGCCACATGGTAATAGGTAAAAAGTCATCAACTTCTCTCTCCCTTCGTGTTTTCATTTTCTATTTTAGTAGTATTTTTTTATCAAATATAATTTCAGTTTTAAGTTCAACAATTGGCTTATTTCCATTAAGAAAATAAAAAAGTTAAAAAAGGGGACTAACCAAAAATAACTGGAAAGAACCCAAGTTGGGGGATTTGCGTTTACTACTTGGCTTCTAAGTTGCAGCAATAAATCGGACCGAGAAGAGAAACATGTTGAAAAGGCGGTCAGTTGTGATACCCACTCTTGGATTGCCACGTAGCATACGTACGAACGAAGCATAAGATATGAAAAAAACAACAACAACAACATAAGGAAACACCGAACAGCCAAACTCAAAAACAACTACAAACTCGGAAACTAGGACAGCGTTTCCTTCCAGGTTTCGAACATACAATTTTCTTTCCTCAATTTCTTCGAAATTTGATTGATATTTTCAAAACACCTCGGGAGATTATCGGTAGTATTATACTTTGTTTTGTCTTTTGTTGTAATTAAGGGTGTGGAGGGTTTGGGCATGAGAGTGCCGAACGTTGATCTTTTCGATCCGCGAACGATTATGGACTCGGACTTCTCACCGGGCGAAACATCTGGGCCGGGTTCTGTAGACTCGGACTTCGGGTTTGCTTTCAACGACAGTAATTTCTCCGATCGGGTATTGAGGATCGAGATCATGCCTGATTTGCCCGAGACTAAAGCCGGCGGTGACGGTTGCTCCTCCATAGCTGATTGGGCCCGTAATAGAAAGAGGCGGAGGGAAGATATCAAGAAAGAAAATGGTCTGTTTTTCTACTAAATCACTTGGAATTGCTTGTTAATTCTAGCAATGTAATAATTTTAGTTCGACGATTTTGCCCTTCAGGTGCAGATGTTATTGGACAACGTGAGGAGCAAACTTTAAATTGTAACATGCCAGACACGGAGGATGGTGTGACATATGAAAATCAAGATGAAGAGGTTGTGGCAATGATTGAAGAGTCCCCTACCGATGTTGGATTGACTTCCAATCAAATTGGTACTTACATGAGATGAAATGCTTGCCTTTTTTTTTTTTTAATACATACACACTAATTAACGCACTCGTTTGACTTAATCTTTATGCTAACTTAAACTTCTTGGGTTCCTTCATTTTGTCGTTTTTTGTACCTTTTGCTAGTTGCCTTTTGTTATTTATGTTTTTGCTAAAAGAACAAAAACGAAAGAGTAAAAACAAAGTCATATTTGATAGAAATGAGCGAGTGGGTAGAAGTAAAATTATGGATTTTGTTATTCGCGAAGTTGTACATTTTTAATTCTCTGTGAGTTTTTGTATTTGAAAGCAAAAAGCTAGTAGGAAATGTAGCAATTAGATAAGGCCTATAAGCTTTGGCGAAAATGGTCACTTGCTCACTTAAAGCTTTTTTTATTTTAATGATAAAACCTGTATGTAGAGTTGTTTTGTGATTTCAATATTAGTTATTGTTTAATTGCAAGGAATGAACCTTGATACCTGTTTGATTCTTTTGTAGGGAATGATGCCACTCCTAGCAATGATTCTTCTTGGAACATGGATTGTTCATCAGTTCTTAGAGTCAAGACCATACATATTAGTTCTCCAATTTTAGCAGCAAAAAGTCCATTTTTTTATAAGGTGAGGAGATGCCGGTTGGTTGTTTTGTGTTTTTTAATTGGATGTCCTGATTGACTTATCAGTTTGTGCCTTTTCTTGCAGTTGTTTTCTAATGGAATGAGGGAGTCAGAGCAGCGACATGTAACACTCCGGATACATGCCTCTGGTAAGTGCTGGAATACGTTTCCTGTTATTGATCATTTCTGTCTTCTTTTACCCCATATTGATATGAAATGCCATGATCTCAGTCTGTTTTACGTGGGAACTGGTTAAATTTTGTGGGTTCATTTCCACATATGATCGTGTCTAAGGGTCATTATATTCTTTTATAGGTCGATACTTTGTTATTGACTAAGTAAATTTGACTAATACTGTTTGTTATATTTTTTTCCCTGGGCAGAAGAAACAGCTCTCATGGACCTGCTTAGTTTTATGTATAGCAACACCCTATCAACAACCATACCTACGGCCTTGCTAGACGTGTTGATGGCTGCTGATAAATTCGAGGTTGCGTCATGCATGAGATATTGTAGTCGATTGTTGCGGAACCTGCCTATGACCTGCGAATCTGCCTTACTGTATTTGGACCTACCTTCTAGTGTTTTACTGGCAGAAGCTGTTCAGCCACTGACAGATGCAGCAAAGCAGTTTCTTGCCGACAGATACAAGGATGTGACTAAGTGAGCACCACTATTATCCAGAATATTAATCCAGTTTTTATATTTTGAGTAATTTCTTATAGTAACAGCAAGGGTTTTCTTTTATTACTTATTCATGAATGTGCAGCATCCTTATGATATTTATTTGGTTTTGTTATTTAGTTTTTCCTCCTCCAAAATAGTGGGCATTCTTCTTTAAAATGTTAGTGGATGGATATATATTGCATGATTTGCTATCTTCTTAAGGAGAAAGGATGGGGCAAGAATGCAGTCTTTTATAGCATGTGTATATTTAGCTGAGTAAAGTTCAATAACTTTGATATGGATGTTGGCTGTTTGAAGTGCAAAATTTGTACTATTAGTTTCAATGTCTCCTTAACTGTTTTTTTGTTTTGTCTATTTTTTAGTTATTTCCTCAATCATGGATTCACTTGCTGTTTTCTTGTCAGGTTCCAGGAGGAGGTGCTCAACTTGCCTCTTGCAGGTATAGAGGCAGTATTTTCCAGTGATGATCTCCAGGTAGCTTCAGAGGATGCTGTTTATGACTTTGTGCTGAAGTGGGCTCGGACTCATCACCCAAAACTGGAGGAACGACGTGATGTTCTTGCTACACGCCTTGGTCGCCTAATTCGTTTTCCATATATGACCTGCAGAAAGCTGAAAAAGGTTTTAACCTGCAATGACTTTGATCCAGAACTGGCATCCAAGGTTGTGCTTGAGGCTCTCTTTTTCAAGGCTGAGACGCCATATCGACAACGTGCTCTTGCCGCAGAGGAAGGGAATGCCCCTTATCGTCGCTTTGTGGAGCGTGCCTACAAGTACCGTCCAGTCAAGGTTGTCGAGTTTGAAATGCCTCGGCAGCAGTGCGTTGTGTACCTGGACCTGAAGCGTGAGGAGTGTGCGCATCTGTTTCCAGCTGGTAGGGTTTATTCACAGGCGTTTCACCTAGGCGGGCAAGGATTTTTCTTGTCTGCTCATTGCAACATGGACCAGCAAAGCTCATTTCACTGCTTTGGGCTGTTTTTGGGAATGCAGGAGAAGGGATCTGTTACTTTTGCTGTTGACTATGAGTTTGCAGCAAGGTCAAAGCCAGCTGAGGATTATGTAAGTAAGTATAAAGGGAACTACACTTTCACAGGAGGAAAGGCTGTTGGCTACCGTAACCTGTTTGGTATACCATGGACAGCATTCATGGCCGATGACAGCATTTATTTTATAAATGGTATCTTGCATCTCAGGGCTGAACTCACCATTAGACAGTGAGTTTATGGTAGCTGGTTTTTTATAGCGTTCCATGTGCCTAGATCAGTTTTACTGATTCCAATCCTTTTGCTTCTTGCTGATAGTAAAATCTATGTAAATTCCCTATGAATCATCTCAAAATTTTGAATGATTTTATCTTATTTTATGTTTTATGTATAATATTATTATCAAGTGCTTATATGCAAATACTACATGTCAATCCTTTTGCTCCCCCTCGGCACTTGGATTCTGCTTCAAGTGCGGGGAGGGGAGTCAGATGAGATGCTTTCCCGACCGTTTTAACTTAGCAAGATGCCATTCATAACTTATCTTTTTCACTGTCGGGCATAGTTTCAAACTCTAAATTATACTGCAAAAAGGGCAAACGTTTCTATGATAAAGGTGTCAACCTCACTCACTCTTTGGGCATCTCATCAACAGATTTGCTAACGCCGGTGAAAAGGGTAACACGACAACAAATTTGCACTAACAACCATCATGAGGCGAAACATTTCGTCCCACTGCAATGCCCATCGTTTTCATTCTAACTTCAAGCCTGTTCCCATGAACTAGGCTCCACAACTGACTTCAAATTTCTGACACAAAACTTTGCTAATTTGGCCTTGGGTTTCTTTCGCATGGTTATGACTGATTAATGACACTCAAAGCATGTTTCTTAAATATCAATCAAAGTGCTCAATCTGTCATGTGATGTGTTAGATAGCATCCATGTGAGAAAAGGAGAGCTATCAGCGCATGCTTTGTGCACAAAATACTAATGTTGTTCCCCGCAATCGACGGGCTAAGACCCTCTCTCTGTCTCTCTCTCTCTGTGTCTCTCTGTCTTCCTTCAACACCGAATTGACCTTAATGATTAATGGGGACTTGAATTGAATGTAGGTACCAGACCCATATTCGATTAAGTCAACACGTCAATATTAGACGTGCGCGACGCTCTCGACTGAATGGTTGGGGATTAAAATAATCATTGCCTTTGCAAATTTTCTTTAACGGGCTTGGTAGGTTAATTAAAGATGCAAAACTTTGTTGGAAGCAAATGACTTGTTAGTCCTTTCCCTTTGGGACCCCTTTAAGAGCATGCTTTATCACTTTGTAGAAAAGCATCATCATTCAACAATGCCTTTAAATCTATTTTCTTTAATAGTAATAGCATAAATCCTTCTTCATAATCCTCACCTGCATTTCTCTTATATTCCACTTGCTATCTGTTCATGTTGAAAAGATGAGAGAAGGCCTTTAGGCACTATGCATTATTACCAGGAATCCAGCATGAGTTTGACAGTCCTCTGGTTGGTTTTAAGCTTGTATTTCTCTTCATCTGTCCATAGCTTAGACAACTTTTCCAATGGTTCCCTGGATATGTTTCTTCAGGATTTTGCTTTCAGAGCACTGGTTCGACACAGGCCTCACACTGGGGCTCTATACAAAGCTAGTCTTCCTGCTAATCTCTCAGGTATGGAAGTTTCTATTGCTCGCATCAGAAGCCGGACATTGTGGAAAAAAGGCGCTACTCTAAGCAGCTTTCACATCCCATCCAGGACCGTCCCAGTTCCTCATGTGAGAAGACTGGCAATAGTTTATCAGAACCTCGGCAACTGGTCTTCTCACTACTACAATGTTTCAGGTTACTCATTGATCACTTCTGTTGTTGGTTTCATGGTTTTTGATGCATCAAATACTAGAGCAAAAAGCCTAAGAAATATCAGCCTTGATACAATGGGGAAGCCTATATCAATTCATTTCTCCAACCTGAAATTCCCTGATGGGATGGAATCAACTGCAGCAAGATGTGTAGCTTTCAGCACTAATGGGACAATTCAGTTCAGTGACATGATGTTGCCCAATGTATGTTATACCTCAGATGAGGGCCATTTCTCAGTTGTTGTTCGACTGAAAAGGAAGCACAGGCCATGGTATCCATGGCTAATAGGGGTTGTGCTTGGGTCTTCTGGTTTGATTTTCACTGCTTACTTCGTGTTGGTATTTATCAGACTTTTGAAGACAAAAAGGATTCAAGCAATGGAAAGACAAGCTGATGAAGGTGTAATTTTTGATAGCAGATGGGTCGGTAGCAGTAAAATGCCTTCTGCAACAGTAACTAGAACTCAACCAGTCCTAGAGAATGGAGGTTTTCCATAGAACTCTTATATTTTACTTTATTTTGTGTATATCTTCTTTGTATTTTGGCCTCTGGGAAGTATGTGGTGCAGCATAACTAAATTGTTTTATTACATAAAACTAAATCAGAATACACACTTGATTTTCTCTTTTCCAAACTGATAGCTTGTTTCTATTTTAATTTTGCTTGATGAAAAGGAGCTTTTCACTTATAATTCCCTGTCCCCTCTTACCAACTTTAAATCTTTGCATTGGTGAGAATGACGATCTTTATCATGGACTGGTCCCAAGTGTTTTAATTTACCTTCCGCAAAACCTTCAGCTACTGAGCTCAACGCATCGTATCAATCAATTTCACTTGCAGCTTCCATTATAATAGTTTGACTCCCCACCGTGATGACAAGATAAACCTAGTGAAATAGATTTTCCTTTTTCCGTTTTTCCTTGACTTTTCCCATGGGTTGGGCCGCTTTTAACTGGAGGTTAAGCACCAAGTCTTGGGACCAGCCTCGTATGTTTGATCATTGAGGTCCTCACGACAAGCAAATAAGTGTAGAATCAATCTCCGAAGATCCTAAGAAGATATTGGGACTTGTCTTTTACGTTTGATCAATGAGGTTCTCATGACAAATGAGGAAGTGCCGAGTCAATCTATTAGGTCCTAACGTCATCATATCCAGGTTCAATGGGTTCGCGCAGTCACTACGGGTCGTGCGTCAGGCAACGAGTCCTGGGACCAGTTTCCTATGTCTTATGGTGAGGTTCATTGACATATGAGGAAACTGTCTGATAGATCCCAACACTAAATTCTGACCATGTGGAGGATGGTGCCGCTGTCAAAGTCCAGTGCTTATAACTAAGAGAAATCGGTGAAAAAAGGAAAAAAATTTACAATGTGATTTCACATTTTACCACCTGTGAGTATAACTAAAGGAGGTGCACCTTGTAGCTTTGGCTATAACATATGAAATGTCCGTACATACACATAAGAAAGCAAATTATAACAAGGGCAATTCCTCTCTTATAAGCAGAGGGCAGTTTTCAAGTACCTAAGGTGAAAGCTACGGGGCATTTAACATGAAAACAAAGTTATCATCAAACCAGAAACATGAGAAGGCAAAAGCTTGTATGTGTTTCCTTGTTCATTTTGATCGATTGAAAAAGAAGTTGAGAGACCTTTGTCAAACAAATGCATTTTCAATGAAGTTTTCCTCGTTCTTTTTTACATTGCAGAAGATCTACCAGATAAAGCTTCTCAGAAACCAGTTCAGAGTTCATTTTATAAGATAACAAAATGAAACAGGTACCTAAATAGTTCTACCACAGACTCTTTTGCAAACAGAAATTGAGTGCATTTTTTGGAGTGTGCACCTTATGAGAACTCCATAGTGGCCATATTCAGGCAAAAGAGATCCAGGCAACGAACACAACAGGTTCTTGCCCCATTCTATTTGCATCTAGTTCAAAAGGTTCTTGCCCCATTCTATTTGCAGCTGATTCAAGAGCCACTGGTGGGATCCCATTACCAGTTTATCCCATCTAATTCACAGGAAAGATGCAAATAACAATAGTTAACATTTTGAACCAAAAAAGAGAAAGGTAGCAATTAAAACTACTATTAGCTGTGGTCCTGTGAACACCACAAATTCTTGATAACTAAATGACTAGGATTAGGAATATTGCTCCAAGCAAAAAATGCAACAAAAATAGTTTCTAGCCCCATCTATTTGAGCAATGAGTCATAATCCATTCAAGCATCAAAAGTAAAAGAGCATTAAAATGTCAGATATAAGTAAAAGCCATATGTTAGTAGTCGTGAGAGGTGCTACAATAAACTACAATATCTCTTCATCCAGAATAATTGAGAAGACATGGCAGTGTTACTGACCCCTTTCCAGTTGCAAACTTCAATCTTTTTACCTTACATTGAAGAAGCTACGTAACTTTTCCAATCATATTTACCAAAATGTTTAAGTCCAACTCTTGTATATCATATCATCCTTTCTTATTTAAACGTATAACAGGAAAATATATTGAGAACCAGAAGACAGCTCCATCTAATCTGCCGCAAGTTGCAACATAAATCCATTGAAGAACCGCTCAATTTCTACAACTCAAAGGGCATGCATTTTATTAACCAAAAAAAAAAAAAAGAACTCCAAGACTGAACAATTATGCTATGCGCAGGTAGAATCCTATTTCAACATAGAAATATAACCAATGCTCAATTGAAACAAACAAATAAACCAGAGTATAATAAACTAAACTAGAAAAGCTCAATTGAGTGCACCAACACTGGCAGTACTCTGGCGGGCAAGCTTTGTCCACTCCGTATGAAATGCCCCTGGACGATCAGTCCTCTCATAGGTATGCGCCCCAAACAAGTCCCTCTGTGCCTGCACAAGGTTGGCTGGGAGCCTTGCACGCCTATAGGTATCAAAATAGGCAAGACTTGCGCACATTCCAGGAGTGCTAATCCCAGCGGAGATAGCCAGCCCCACAACTCCCGCCAAGCTGCCTGCCTCTGAACCATCTCCCTAGCAAACTCAGGGTCCACAACCAAGCTAGCCAAATTGGGATTCCTCTGGTAAGCCTTCTTGACCTATCCAAAAACACAGCCCTTATAATACATCCACCTTTCCAAATCCTAGCCAACTCTCCCAAATTCAAATTCCACCCTTTTTCCACACTCTTAGCTCTTAACAAATTCATCCCTTGGGCATAACTGCATATCTTTGAAGCGTACAAGGCTTGCCTAACATCATCAATCAATCTTTTCTTATCAATCCCCTGTGCTAAACTTCCAACTTCCTCTTTCAATCCGGCTTCTTTCAAAACCCCAGCTGCATTCTCCCTCTCCTCCTTTAATCCACTCAAATACCTACAATCCAATGAAGCAGCGATAGTAGGAGCAGCAACAGATAACTCAGCAGCTTGCTGCACAGTCCATTTCCCAGTCCCTTTCATCCCAGTCTTATCCAAAATCTTATCCACCAAATACCCATCTTCCAACTCATCCTTAACTCTAAATATATCAGATGTTATCTCAATTAAGAAACTTTCAAGCTCTCCCCTATTCCATTCCGCAAAAATCTCCGCCAATTCATCATTCGAAAGCCCCCCAACATGTTTAAGAACATCATAAGCTTCAGAAATTAACTGCATATCACCGTATTCGATTCCATTATGAACCATTTTAACGAAATTACCTGATCCTCCTCCGCCAATGTAAGTGACGCAAGGTCCATCTTCGACTTGGGCCGCCACCTTTTCCAGTATGTCTTTGATATTCGAATAGGCTTGATGAGATCCACCGGGCATCAACGATGGGCCATTACGTGCCCCTTCTTCGCCACAGAAACGCCCATACCGAGATAAAGAAGATCCTTATTGGAAACTTCTTGGATTCTTCTCTCAGTGTTTTCATACCACTCGTTACCACCGTCGATGATGCAGTCGCCAGGTTCCATGTGGTCAGACAAAGCGGCGATGGTTTGATCGACCGGTGAACCGGCTTTGACTAATATGACAACAGATCTGGGCCGTTGGATTGAGAGGACGAATTCGCGAGGGGAGTAGTGGCCGAAGAGTGGAAGCTGGCCTTCCTCCTGGGCTCGCTGGACAGTTTCCTCGACTTTGGAGGTGGTGCGGTTGTAGACGGAGATTGGGAAGCCTTTTTCGGCGACGTTTAGGGCCAGATTTTGGCCCATGACGGCTAGGCCAGCTAGGCCTATGCGTGAGAGAGCTGGGGAGACTTCCATTTTTTGGGCGGGAAAGACGACGGCAATGAAAGGAACGGAAATGGGGGTTAGATGTAGAGAGGAAGGAAATGGGGGTTTGGTGAAAGATATTTTCCTTTTATTTTTAAAGGGAGGAGAAAGCCGGGAGTTTGGCCTTTTGAAGAAAGGAAGGATTTTTGCGAGAGTGACGGACTCGTCGAGGGAGTGAAAGGGCAGTGGCTCAACCAACGAGGAGTGAGACGATCAGCTCGAGGATTTTGGCTGGGTGGTCGCCTTAAACGACGCCGTTTTACTCACACAAATCCAAGTGATATTGAACTACTTGCCTTAAAATTAGTCAAATTTGGGGGTCTCAACTGTCAACTATCCCAATGCCGTCTTTCCTTTGGCCTTTTTAATGATTGGAGTACCCATTTCCTAGGGGTTGCAGCATGGGTTCGCGGCCCAAAGCCCACCTGGGAAACTTGTGCCATATCAATGGCCTTCGAAACGATAAACTGCTAATTATCTCTCTTAAAAAGTGTTAAAACTGATTAAGACTGAACTCATTTCAAGTTACTTCAAATTGTACTCCATTATCATAAGGACGAGCCCTTTAAGAAAATTGACCACTCAAATTACAAGTTTTCCACCAGGCAGAGCATGTGTAGAAACGCTTTACTACCAATCATCTGGACTTGTACCATTGTTAGCAGAACGTGACCAATATTCCCGGACTAGCTGTCCAAACAACGATCCCTTCTTATTCATCAGCTTCCTTGGCTCATCGTACTCTACCAATTTCCCTGTCAATTGAAACAGATTGTGTTGATTTGTATAAAGATTGTTAGGATGGGAATGACAGCAGTCCCTTAGTTTGGAGGACACAAATTGACTCACCGTCACTAATACCGACCACCATATTGCAGTTCATCACGGTTGGTATTCTGTGAGCCACGGTTATCACGGTGCAGTGTTCAAATTCTGTTCTTATAGTTTTCTGGATAATAGAGTCGGTCGCATTGTCGATTGATGCAGTGGCTTCATCAAGCACCAGTATCCTGTTCCTCTTCAGCAATGCACGCCCCAGACAGAATAATTGCCGCTGGCCCACGCTCCAGTTTGATCCATCTTGTACAACTGCACTTCATGTTGTTAGTAGAAGCAAATACAAATCTTCAAAGCAGAAAAGCAACTACGAAATCTTTGTTTCTTACCAAAGGAGTTCAGGCCGCCCTCTTTCCCTTGAACTGCCTCTCGGAGTTTACACTTTTCAAGAACCTTAACATCCAAAAGAAAGAACAGGTTAGGAGTATAACATGATACATTGTGGTGATATATAAGCAGGTCTTAGTAAAAACTTACTTCCCATATTTCATTATCAGTATGCTGTTCTAAGGGGTCTAGATTGTATCTGACGGCACCACCAAAAAGCGTAGGATCTTGAGGGATGATCCCCAAATGTGATCTCAGATCATGGAGCCCAATTGTACAAATGTTAAGGTTATCGATGATGATTTCTCCATCTGTAGGCTCTATCAGGCGGAACAAAGTGCTGATAAGGGTTGTCTTTCCACTACCAGTCCGGCCAACGATCCCAATTTTACTTCCTCCTTCGAATATGCAGCTGATGCCATGAAGAACTAGTGGAGCACTAGGACGATATCTAACCTGCTTGAAGAATTTGATGTTACAGACATTCTCTGTAAAAACCATAACTCAAGAAGATAGAGAAACATCTGTTATACCTTCAAATTGTAAATCTCCACTGTGCCAACAGAAGGCCAGTTGTGTGGAGGTCGGTTGGCTTCAATTACGTCTGGAGCTTCACTAGGAATATGCATGTATTGCTCTAGCCTTTCTACAGAAATAACTGAACTTGATAGCAAACATTGATATTTTACAGAAAAAACAAGGAATACATTTAATGAGAGGCCATATGCCAGTGCCATTCCAATTAACCCTGCCATTGAAATCCATAATCAACATTTTGTCAGAGAATAATCCAAGAGATGAGCAGATATTCACTCTTATTTCCTCAAATTGTGGAATGGAAATTTTGAAATGAATTGGTTATATTACTGAGTCGTTTAGGGAGTTAACTCTTAAGCTTAGGTCATGAGCATAATGCTTGAACTAACCAGATGCAGAAGCTCCAAGAGGAATTAAGGTCATGGCAAGGGCTGAGGATGAAAGAACAATTGCGCACAGTATTTCCAAACACTGGATCAACCATTCGTTTGCAGCAAAAGTATGAAAGTTTGTACTTGCATTGGCATCAATCAGGTTCATATTTTTTAAAAAGAATCGGTCTCCATCCCCAAAAGCTCTGATTGTCATGGCTCCGGCAATGGATTCAGAAAGGTGGCTGGCAACTGAAGACTTCGTTGTGCCATTGATTCGCATCAATTCCTTTGCAGAAGCATAGTAGTGTCTCTAATTGTTTCGAGAACATGTAAAAAAGCACAATGATGAGAAGCCAGAGAAGTTATGGAAAACATATTAAGATTTGGAAGGAGGTAAATCTCGGTTCTGCGCACATATGCAATACCTGCAACAGTATAGTCAGATAAACCATGGGAATGATGACAAATGCAACTGGCCAGGCGAGAATTGCCAAAATAAAAAGGCTAAAGTAGGTATTCATCGTTGCTCCAAGTGTAATTGATAACTTGAAAGCCATTTCAAGGTCGATGATGCTTAAATCAGAAGACACCTGTTATATTAAAATAGAAAGTTTGAACTGTAAGTTCAGTAAGACTTTGTCCAAACTGCAAAGCATGGAATGAAAATTGAAGCTGCGCTTTCGAGAATACTTACCCTACTTAGTATCCTTCCCAAAGGTGTTGAGTCGTAAAAGGACATTGGTGCTCGGAAAAGAGATTTTAGCAGTGTAGAAAAAATAGATTCTGATGCTCCACAACCAAGAAGAACTACATAAAAGGATCTCACGAGCAAAAAGATTGCTAAGGCACCGCCGATCACTGAGAAAACTGTAAGTAACTTCATCCTGCTTACTTGAGAATTTTGGATGTAAGCTGCTAACCAATAGTATTGTATTAACTGCCCAACTATGAATATCACGTGGAATAAAATTGCCAAGGTGAAATATAGAAAGCCCTTGTTGTGTCTCAAATACTGCATGTAAGGCTTGAAACCTGTATCTCCTGTTTCTCTTTCTTCTTCCTTAATTAATTGCTCTCCGGCAGGTCCTACTGGCTGTCCCTTAACATGAACTTTCTGGATCACATCTTTGGATGTCATAGCTCTCCCGCTATCAGAATACGAGATGTGATCCATTTCAGACTTAATTGTGTTACCGTGTGCATTCACAAGGTCGTGGAATCTTTGACTTGAAGCCAGCAGCTGATCATATGTAGCAGCCTCTATAATTTCTCCAGCAAACATCAACTGTCATGAAAATAAGATTTGTATCAACGGCTACTTTGATGATGTTAAATAAGTGTAGAAGCCAGATGGGAAGCAGTTTCCAATTTGGAGGTTGAGAAAGGATGATAACGTAAGTACATAACTGCAATACCAGTAGCTAGCTTACCAAGATAGAATCAAAAGCTGGGAGGAAGTCGACCTGGTGGGACACAAGCAAGACCGTTTTACCTGACAAAGCTCTGATGACATAGTCCTGCCAGAAAAGGGACGTTAGTTTAAAGTGAATATAACCAATCAATGGTGGAAGAGATTGAAAAGACAAAAGGTTATATTCACGTTAAAAAGGCTTGTTGCAGTTTGTGCATCTACAGCACTGAATGGATCATCCAGCAGATAGATATCTGCATCCTGATACAATGCACGTGCCAGTTGAACTCTCTGCTTCTGTCCACCACTCAGATTAACACCTCTTTCTCCAATTTCAGTGAGGTCCCCAAAAGGAAGCATCTGCAGATCTTTTACCAGGCAACACTTCTCGAGCACTTCTTCATATCTGACCGGATCCATCGCAGCGCCAAAAAGAATATTTTCTTGGATACTTCCTGTTTGTATCCATGCTGCCTGTGAAACATATGCTATCTTCCCATTCACATGAACCTGATGCACACAAAAATTTAAGTAACACATCTCCAGTACTGACATGAAACTATTAGGCGTTGCCAGCAGTTGACACTTTCTTTTTTCATATCTCTTGAATGTTCAGCAATTAACTGGGCTTATCATTCACCAAAACAAATTATACAGCAAGTCGCCTTTCTCAGCTTAAAGCTTAATATCTAAACTAGCAAGTCGCCTTTCTCATAGCCTTATTTATGAACCAGAGGAAAAAAGAACTGAAATAATATTAGATCAAGACCTTTCTTGAAAATTTGTAAACATTCTTTTATCATTAAAAAAAATGCTATATTGTGGTAATAAAGTTAGCATAATATCCAAAAAAACACTTAAATTATTATGAAAAATTTAAATAAATCTTATATTTTTATTCCATTTAATCAAGTCTTTATATTGTTATTTTGAGTCAAATAAGTTTTTTCACTTTTATTTTGAATTAAATAAATTCTTACCACTAGTGATTGACAAATAATATTTTAACTCATGACAATTAGTCAATTATTAATTATAAATAAATATTTGATTTAAAATAAAAATATAAAAATTTGATTGGATATAATAATCAATAAAAAATTATTTAAATTTTTTAAAATATTTAAAAGACTCATTTAAATGTCATGCCTTTATATTAATCAGTGCACTTACGGTGCCATCGACTTTCGGAACTTCTCCAAGAACAGCAGCTAAAAGAGTTGATTTTCCTGAGCCAACCTCTCCACAAACAGCAATCTTTTCTCCTGGTTTAACCGCCAGATTTATGTCTCTTAATGTAGGTTTGGAGGAAGACTGAAGGTCCCAAGAAATTTCATTAGACCTGATGAAAATAGAGTGGTCAAACTTTTCCTCATTAGATTCCTGCTGTAGCTCTCTGTTTGCCAACTCTGGTGCCTCAAGAAATTTCACAATCCGGTCTAGGGAAACCTTTGCTTCAATGAACACTTGGACAACATCAGGGATTAACCTAACTGGCTCCTGAACAATGCGAATGCTTGCTAAAAATGTGAAAATGTTACTGGCATTGAGTGGAATCCCTAGCAAGTAGCAGGTCCAGAAAGTAACAGTAGGCACTATAATTGGGGAAGACCAAAACCACACTAGATGGTACCCTCTTTGTGACAGGATTCCTGATATCCATTTGAATTCATCTTTTCTTAGCCTTTCAACAACACTCTTGAAATGTGTCTCCCAAGCATATAACTTCAAGACCTTCATATTTGCAAGTGCCTCTGCAATAGCCTGAAGCCTTTTATCTTGTGCCAACATGAGTTTCTTGTGATATTCAAGCTGTGATTTAGTAAGTGGATAACTTCCAATCACTGTTAACATTACAGTAACTAATGCAGCAATAGTTGCCAGTCCCACAGAAGTGTATACAATGAACAATGCTAGACACAACTGAAGGCTTGTCGACCATATCTGATGAAACCAATAAGGAAACTCACCTATTCTATAGGCGTCTACTGTGACATAACTCACTATCTCACCAGAAGAATGAGTCATTTTAGCAGCATTTGATAGTTTCAGTTGCTTTTGATATATTGCCGCAGATAGCATAGAACTTACTTGAATTCCAACTACTCTTGTTTGGAAGAACCATTGCCTCTCAGATAGGGACTCCAAGCATTTTGCTACAAGCAGGCCAACAGTCAGCATATAAGCCTCATACTTAAAGACTTCTTTACCTTGAACAACCTCAACAAAAGCCCTAAGAAACAAAGGACCTGTAGATAGTGTGACAACCTTGATCAATGCAAAGAACCCAGAAGTAAACATAGCTTTCCAGTGAGAAGATATAATTATTGACAACATAGAAGGTGACCCACTTGGTCTTCTGTGTTTTTCTTTGCCCAGTTGGTCCATATACTTTGAGTAGCATGCTTGTGCTCGACATGCCTCCTGCAAAGTTGGAATATCTTTGTTCTCCAGAATCTTCTCCTTACCCTTTTTCAGTATAGGATTCAACCACCAGAATGACATTTTACTTAAAAGCCCAGCTTTGGCAAAAGGAGTAATGTTGTTGTTGAAACCGATTTCATCATTTGAATCACGTTCCTCACCTTGCAAAGGTGCATAGAAAGCATCAAAATTACTGTCCGGATCAGTGTCCTTCAAACTGTGTCCTTTAAAGGCGCATGATAGAAATAAAATTGATCCAGGAAAAGATAAAACATCCAAAACGATCTTAATTGACACTGTTTTGTCTACAATAGCTTCTTGTAGAGATGAAATGCAGAGAAATCCTGCATATAAGAAGGCAAAAATTGAGCAAGACTTCACTGCTGTTATACTTGGAAGGTTTAGCTTCTTCTGGCTCACAGATATGGCTAGAAGCAGCCATGTGAATCCTTGAAATAGCAGCAGTAGCCATCCATCCAGAGGTAAAACTGTCTTATCTGCATCAAGTTTCTGGTAAATGGTCCATATCCCCAAGGCCAAATAGGCAACACTCAAAATGCCATTAAATATTGCTGAGAGAATTGGCATTGAAGGGAAGTGTTGTGACTGGAAAGGTGCTGTAATCTTCTTTATGGAAAATTTATAAATGATGATGAGTAAGGCGAGCAACAGAAGCAGTATATCAACACAAATGATGAAAGCATGATTGACACATGAATATGGATTGAGTATTGCTGAAAAACCAGAACTGCATGTCCTCCCAGCTTCCAGTGAACAGTTAGGGTTATTACAGAACAGAATCCATACGCCTTCCCCCATGTTATATATCCGCTATTCTGCACCTCAAAATATTTGCAACATGTATAGGAGACTATTAGATTCTTGTCACTTTAACCTGATTCATGAGAGTCCAATTATTGAAGTTAAACCAATGCAGTACTTGGGTATTAAAGATGCAAAAGAACATGTGAACATTTCAATGGCCTATTCTTTCAAAAGCTTTTAGATACATAGTCATGCAAGTCATGTTCCATTGAGTATATTAAGAATCCAAATATTTAAGGCATAATTATTATCTTGTTAGCAGGACTTGGCAATTTAGACAGTTCTTCTCTTCAGTAGCATATGGAGAGAGTAGAGGAAAAAGTAGTTTAAAGAAACTCTTTTGCAGCTTCTTGATGATGATGATTGTTGTGATGATAACTATGTATATGGTGAAGATTGAAGGAATCTCTCCAATTCGAAAGCTCCAGAGACGAAAATTAATATGTATCATCACAAAAATGAACAAGAAGAAACACAAACTAGTAACAAAATTAACATCTAAACTTGCAAGGATTGAGCTAAAATTTATGGCACACAACTTCTCATACTGAATGATAAGTCTTACTAACCTGGAAACTGATGAAGTATCAAGGATGCGACTAGAAACTGATCAATGGGAACATATATCCGAGCTGATTGCAGCTACTTTTTTTATCCTTTTCTCCTAGGCTGGTCTAAAGTATAAAATACACATGTTGGAATTTTAAGCACGTAGTGTACTTCCATTCTTTATTGTCATTGGCATATCTTCAGAAGCTGTCTACCTCTGTCCCATTATGTTACGTAGAACAAAATAAAGTAATACCATTAATTATTAAGATTATAAAATGGTCTAAATTTAAACTTTCTAACCTGCCACACCACTACGATATATGAGAATGATACTCTCCCTACATGTACTGACAAATCTGATTATACTCATAAAACACCCACCCTTTTTTCAGTAATTTTTTGGGCACCAAACGCTAGATTATGAGCTTTGATAAAGTCTCTGATGCTAGTGCTATTCTTTATTCCAAACTAAACATTTGATAAAGCTGCTTTTGGTATAATTTACACCTAATTGAAAGAAAATGAATAGGCTTATGTTGTGAATGTTGTATAGTGATAGGCTGATGCCTCTGACTATCTTTTTTGTAAGCCAGGGTAATAACAGAGTACCAAGATTGACTTGGTCCCGATACCCTGCTTCCTTTTGTAAAGGGTTGTACCCTGTGCAGTTGATGAAATGATTCGAATTTTCAAAGAAAAAAACAATGCTGAAAGAAAAGTTGCTTCAGTGTACAGTCACATATGGTTCACATGCCAAGGAGAAATTATAAGCCTTCAAATGGCTGTTGCAATCAACTTGGCTGGACTCCCGCAGGCATATGTCTGACTGTTACTCTGTCTTCAATAAGTGGGAAAGACAAAACAAATTAACTGGAACACAATGAGAACTGTATGCCGAAAGCTATCACTTTCATGAGATTATGACCGAGGACGACGTTTGCCTTATCATTGTGCCTACTTTTCGGCTGATTAATGGTTTGAAGGGTTATGTTTCATTACATAAAAGCTCATGGGCCAAGATAGCCAAATTTTGTTGGAAGAACAAAAAAAATAAAATTAAAATTTTTAAAAAATTAATATGTTAAATTTAATTGATAATAAAAATATGAAATTACATATAAAATTATAATTTGTAAAATATAAATAATTAAAAATAATATATAAAATTAATAATTTTGTATATAATTAAAATTATTTAAAAATTATATATTTAAAATAATTTCAATTCAATTAAATATAAAATGTAAAGCATATAAATAAAATATGCTCAAATACATAATCAAAATTAATAAAAAATAATATATTGATGAAATTTTAAATAATAATATAACTTTATAATTTATATTTGAAAATTATCATATTTTGACAGTTGGTTGTTGTGCATTGAATCTGGGCTCCTGGAGCAAATCAATTTCAGAAATGAGGAGTTTAACCGTTTGTGCAAGGGGCTAAGATGATGAGGTTTGGCGTGCCACAAGATATCTCATTTTTTGTGTGAACGATGGGCAATGCTGTGCCTCTGATGATGATTTTCTTTTACTCTGATGATGTTGAAGTGAACTTGGGCTTGAGAACTTTACGATGGTCGGATCTACGTTTTTAGGACTGGCTGTCAGGTTAACGATTTTGTTGATGTCAGGTCTCCCAGGCTAAGGCCTCCGTTTGTTGCTAGTTAATTACTGTTTGTATTGGTCATGGAAACGACAGTTTATGTCTGCTCCTGCAGGTCCTGTAGGTTTTTGGGGATCTAGGTCTTATTTTTGTCTTCAACTTTGTGTTGTTCTGGTTTGTGACCCTGAGTTCTACTCGTGGGGCATTTTGTTGTCCTGCTGTCTGTGTCTTACTGTGAGCAGGTTTGTCTTTTTGAGTATTGTCAGGGAACTTCACGACCAAAGCTTTAGTTTTACGTTACTAAAGTCTGTGCCTAGTATAGGCTAAGACTTTTGCCTACTGTAGGCTAAGACTTTTGCCTCGGGGTTGAACAAATTTCATTCACTATTTTTTTAAAAAAAAATTGAAAATTATATAATAAATTATTAATTTTTAGAAATTAAAATTATTAAAAATAAAATCTATACTATATAAAAAATGTATATAACAAGTAGAAGTAAATGTCGCATATAATAAAATAAAAAGAAGAATATGATTAATGATTTAAAGAAATTTGAAAAATAAAATTTATAGAAAGTTAAAACATAGGAATCAAAAAATAAAAATAATAATATAAATTAAAAAAACCTTAAAATTGAATGAGGTATATAAAATTATTTTGTTATTTTTTATTTATTTTAATTATTAAATAAAAAATTATTTTAAGGACCCATTAATAGAATAAAGCCCTACCTGCCCTCAATAATTTGTACATTTAATGCAGAGAGAGCTATCTGTTGGGCCCTTCCATCACCTACGACATTATTTAATCAAAGTCAGAAACTGGAAAAGAGAGAAATTTTCCTTCGATGTGGACCGGAAGAACAACAGAAAGAAAGAAAAAAGAAGCAACCAATCTATCAGCTTCAACTTCTTTCTCAAGTTTACAGTTACCTTCTGCGTGTTTGGCATGATCTGGTTTTTGTAGGCGGAAAAGGTTGTACTTTGTCGCAACTCTCCCGATGGCATATCAGAAACCTTCTGGTATCATGCCAGTCCTATTATCTCGAGACTCTTTTTGCCTTCTGTTAAGACATGAATGGCTCTGCTTTGGTCTCCCCCTAGAGAGGCTCAATAATACTTACCACTTTTCAAAATGAAAATTATTTTCTGCATGCCCCAATCCCAATGAACGCAAAGCGATCAAGGTTCTTCGAGTACACCTTCGTCTTCAATCACAAAAATTTGCTGCTTTAAAGCTTGATTTGAGAAGAAGTAATTATGGAGATGAGAATGAATCGAAACAAACATTGTCATGCCACATTTGTGCTGCTACATTTGTTTGTCAAGTTCCAGTTGACCAGATTAATGTTGTGTAAAGGTCTCCTACTTTTCTCCCTTAATAATATATAATAATGCATTAATGTTCTAGTTTGGATATGGAAGTTTAGGGCAGAGAGTCTCATCTTGGAGATGTGAACGTGTATACTGTTTTGAGCCAGGTAACTTAAATGCAATAGTTGTATCCTTTCCTAAGCTAATGCATCAGCTGCAATCCAGGATTGGAGCCAGCGATCTACCAAAATGGGGTGTTTAGGTCTAAACACTTAATCGTATATGAAAGACGGCCGGCAGGCGGGGACAGAACGTTTGGTGAACTTTAGTCATTTTCTAACTACAGGTGGTCCACCAGGCTGAGCCTGCTGGGAAGCTTCCAAAAGTACTAGCATTTTGCAGAACGAGAACAGCATTGCACGACAAGCTGCCTGAATAGCGATTACTGCTTATATCAACTTTGATGGTTGATCATACTCTAACAAGTTCCCTGAGGATGTAGACAGAACATTTTGATTGGTATAAGTAAAGCCAGGTGACCGTATGGAAAAATTGTGTGTAGAGACTTCATGGAGCATCAAAATATGCTCTTTCATAGGCCGAGGCATCAACTGCAGTTTAGCATTGGAGCCTAAGGTCTACCAAAATGGACGGACCTGGCATCTGCAGAATTGCTTTTTGTGATAAGTGATACAACTATCAATGAGTTCATTTTACATACAAAACTCAAGCAAATTAATATTCCTTCCGTGTCACCTCCCAATGGCTGCTATTATCCATAAGTTGCTCACACTCTTTAAACAAGCATATGTTCCAATTTTCAAAAAAAAAAAAAAACAAGCATATGTTCCAGCAGCAACTCCGAGCCAAATTGCAGGGATAAAACCTTAAGTAACTTATCATTCAATTTACAACCGTCCACCAGGAAGAGTCTGGTTACCAGTTTTCTGAATAGGTATCATCATGGGAAGAACGAGACCAATATTCCTGGACAAGCTGCCCAAAGAGTGATCCCAGTTTATTCATCAGCTTTGCTGGTTCATCATATTCTATCAATTTCCCTGTTAACATAAGCAGAATATATTGATTGGTAGGCTATAACCAGTGTTTATAAGCACAAGATTTAATAGTCCTTAACAGCTAGTACAAGTGATGAGAAGTATAACTCAGTAACTCACCATTGCTGATACCAAGCACCATATTGCAGTCCATCACAGTTGGTATTCTATGAGCCACAGTAATCACTGTGCAGTCTGCAAATTCCGTTCTTATAGTTTTCTGGATGATAGAATCAGTTGCATTATCGATTGATGCAGTGGCTTCATCAAGTACTAGTATCTGGTTCCTCTTCAGCAATGCGCGTCCCAGACAAATTAATTGTCTCTGCCCCATGCTCCAGTTTGATCCATCTTGTACAACTGCAGTTTAGGTCCAATCTTTTTGAATTCTTGATCTCCTTTACAAATAGTGCCAACTCTCAAATCATAAGTAACTCTACAAGTTCTATGTCTTACCCAAGGAATTCAGGCCTTCCTCTTTCTCTAGAACAGCCTCTCGAAGTTGACATTTTTCAAGAACCTTAAAGTGCAGTGATGAGAATTGTTTTTAGCAATAAAAAAGGCAGGGACTAGCTATCACTTGGTTTCTTACATCAAGGAGAACAGTTTTCTTGCTAACGTGAGATATAACCACATATTACGAAACAAAAGCTTACCTCCCATATTTTGTAATCACTATGCTCTGATAAGGGATCCAGATTGTATCTGACAGAGCCACTAAAAAGAGTAGGATCTTGTGGGATGATTCCTAAATGTGATCTCAAATCATGAAGCCCGACTGTGGAGATATTTAGGTCATCGATGATGATTTTTCCATCTGAAGGCTCTACCAAACGGAACAAAGCGCTGATAAGAGTTGTCTTTCCACTACCTGTCCGGCCAACTATCCCAATTTTATGCCCTCCTTCAAAAATGCAGCTTATGCCCTTAAGAACTAGCGGAGCATTGGGTCGATATCTAACCTGCAAGATGATGACATTGGTATTATACAGTATTTGGGTTAGTTGCAAATGGAAGAGATAGTACTTGTCTTTGAATATTCAATGTATACACCTTCAAATTGCAAATCTCCACTTTACCAACAGAAGGCCAACCATGGGCAGGCCGATTATCTTCAATTACTTCCGGAGCTTCACTCGGAATATGCATGTATTGCTCAAGCCTTTCTACAGAAACCATTAAGTTTGCTAGCACGCATTGGTATTGGATGGCAACAACAAGGAATAAATTCAATGAGAGGCCATAAGACAATGCCATTCCAATGAACCCTACCATCAAAATCAATAACCAAAATATTTTTTAAACAACTAAATGAGTACATATTCTAGTAATTGCTCAAAATGTTGAATAAAAGAGCTTTTGTAATTGTTATATAACTAAATCCTAAACATCAGTATGCAATTCTTGAATTGAATATCCTTAGGACCTATTTCTTAGCTTAGCAGGCATATGATCAGTCTGAAGCTTTGAAACTAGCAGCACTCTGACATTTTCAACTACTGGGAGCATGTGAAAGAACATTATAAGATATAGGTAGTGGAAACATTCGATGATAACTAACCAGAGGCAGATGCTCCAAAAGGAAGTAAAGTCATGGCAAGTGCTGACAAAGAAAGTACCACAGCACAAGGTATTTCCAGACGTTGGATTAACCACTCATTTGCAGAAAAGCTATGGAAGTCTGAACTTGAATTAGCATCGATCAGGCCCAGATTCTTCAAGAAGAATCGATCTCCCTCCCCAAAAGCTCTGATTGTCATGGCTCCAACAATGGATTCAGCAAGGTGACTGGCAACTGAAGACTTTGTTGTGCCATTGATTCTCTTCAACTCCATTGAGGAAGCAAGGTAGTACCTCTAATTGTTTCAAAACAAATGAAAAATATAATGGAGAAGGAAGGAGAAGTTAAAAAATGCTAAAAGGACATAAGTCACATTGCAAGGTTGGTTTTGCTGTAGTAATACCTGCAGGAATATACTTAGAAAAATCAGGGGAATGATGACAAAGACAACTGGCCAGGCAAGAATAGCCAGTATCACAAAGCTAGAGTAGGCATTCAAGGTTGACCCAAGTGCAATTGCAAATCTGAATGGCACTTCAAGATCAACAATGCTCGAATCAGAAGATACCTATTACGGTAAAATACAAATTGTAAGCCCTTTAAAACTTTCTACTTGAGCATGGCACTGAAATCAAGTTGTGTTTTTTGAAACTCTTACTCGACTGAGTATCCTCCCCAGAGGAGTTGAGTCATAGAAGGACATTGGTGCCCGGAAAAGGGATTTCAGAAGTGTAGAGAAAATAGATTGCGATGCTCCACAACCTAAAAGAACTACAGAAAAGGATCGAAGAAGCAAAAAGATTGCTACAGCACTCCCAATCACCGTGTAAACTGTGACTAATTTCAGTCTGTTTACATTAGAGTTCTGGACATTAGCAGCCAACCAGTAGTTTTGCATCAGTTGGCCAATAATGAAGATCATGTGGAATATAGCTGCAAAGGAGAAAAATAAAAAGCACTTGTCATGGCTTAAATACTGTCTGTAAGGCTTGAGACCTGTGTCTCCTGTTTCTTTTTCTTCTTGCTTAATCAATTGCTCTGCCAAAGGGACAAATGACTGATCCTTAACATATATATCCTGGATCTCTCCTTTGGATGTCATAGGCCTTCTGCCTGTAGAGTGGTTAATGTGTATCTCAGAGCCAACAGTATTATTATGTGCATTTACAAGGTTTTGGAATTCCTGACTTGAAGCACGTAGATTTTCATAAGTAGCAGCTTCTATGATTTCTCCAGCAGCCATCAACTGCAATAAGATTTGCATGAACAGCTTATGTGGACAATTCAAATATGTAGAGCAAGATAAAAGATGATGTAGTTTCCCATGTGAAGCATTGAAAAACAGTGATAAATAAAGCAGGTGAAAGCAAAAAAAATAGCAGGTATTTTACAAGTAGCTTACCAAGATAGAATCAAAAGCTGGGAGGAAGTCCACTTGGTGGGTCACAAGCAAGACAGTCTTCGCTGAGAGAGCTCCAATGATATATTCCTAGAAATGAGGGTTTAGCTTTAAGTGAAAATTGCATCATTGACGAACAGATTGCAAAAAGATGGAAATTATACACACATTAAAGAGACTTGTTGCTGTATGGGCATCCACAGCACTGAAGGGATCATCCAGAAGATAGATATCTGCATCCTGATATAATGCACGAGCTAATTGAACTCTCTGTTTCTGTCCACCACTCAAGTTTACACCTCTTTCTCCTATTTCAGTGAGGTCCCTAAAAGGAAGCATCTCTAGATCTTCTACCAGGCAACACTTCTCAAGCACCTCTTGGTATCTAACTGGATCCATCACAGAGCCAAATAGAATATTTTCTTGTATACTGCCAGTTTGGATCCATGAAGTCTGAGAAACATATGCTATCTTTCCACAACTACGAACCTGATGGACACATCTCCAATACCGTAAGTGAAAATGTTAAATGATCTTCTTAGGCTTTTAAGCTGTCAACCTAATTTTCATAATTATTATAGGTTCACCAACTTATTGAAGTGTATCATTCAGTTTCAGTAGTTAATCTAAAATATTGTATACCTTCAGTCTGGACATTTTACTAGCAGATTTTCTATTCTTCTATCCTAAGTACCTAGTTAACTAACAAGATAGGAAAGAAACTGAACCATCATGCTATCATAAAAACATTTCTTAAAGATTCCTCAGGATTTTCATCATTACACATGCATGTAAATTCTGGAAATGTGGAGTCTTTGCTAAATGGTGCACTTACGATGCCATGGACTTTTGGAACTTCCCCAAGAACAGAAGCTAAAAGGGTTGATTTGCCTGAGCCAACTTCTCCACAAATAGCAATCTTTTCTCTTGGTTTAACCACCAAATTTATGTTCCTTAATGTCGGTTTGGAGGACAAATCTGTGTCCCAAGAAAATTCAGCAGAGCTGATGAAAATGGAGTACTCAAAGTCCTTGTCATTGTGTTCCTGCCATAAATCTCTGTCATTCAACTCTGGTGCCTCAAGAAATTTCACAATTCGATCCAGGGAAACTTTTGCTTCAATGAACACTCCAACAACATCAGGAATCACCCTTATTGGCTCTTGAAGAATATTCAAACTTGCTAAAAATGTGAAAACAGTTCCAGCATTGAGTTGAATCCTGAGAAAGTAGCATGTCCAGAAAGTAACAGCTGGTACAATAACTGGAGATGACCAAAACAGAACTACCTGGAACCCTCTTTGTGTCAGAATTCCTGAAATCCACTTCAACTCTTCTTTCCTTAATCCTTCTATAACGTTCTTGAAATGTGTCTCCCAAGCATACAGCTTCAAAACCTTCATATTTGCAAGTGCCTCTGTGATGGCCTTTAGCCTCTTATCTTGTGCCAACATTAGTTTTTTCTGATATTTAAGTAGTAATTTAGCCAACGGAGAACTTGCAAGAACTGTCAACATAATGGCAATTAAAGCTGCAACAGTTGCAAGTCCCACAGTGTAGTAGACAATGCACACTGCAAGACATAACTGAAGGCTTGTTGACCATATCTGATGTAACCAAGATGGAAACTCACCTATTCTGTAGGCATCCACATTGACATAATTTACTATCTCACCTGAAGAATGAGTCGTTTTAGCAGCATTTGATAGTCGAAGTTGCTTCTGATATATTGCTGCTGATAGCAAAGACCTTACCTGAAGTCCTACCAACTTTGTCCGAAAGAACCATTGCCTCTCAGAAAATGATTCCAAGCATTTCGTTAAGAAAAGGCCGACAGCCAGTGCAAAACCCTCATGCTTGAAGGCTTCTTTTCCTTCTGCAACCTCAATAAAGGCTCTAAGGAACAATGGGCCCATGGACAATGTGAGAACCTTTATCAATGCGAAGAACCCAGAAACTAAAATAGCTTTCCAGTGAGAATAGAAAATCAGTGACAATCTCAAGGACAGATCACTTGGTCCTTCCTTTTTCTGTTTACTCAGCTGCTCCATATACCTTGAGTAGCACATTTGTGCTCGATGTTCCTCTAGCAACAGAGGGATATCTTGATCCTCAAGAATTTTTTCCTTACCCTGCTTCAGTAATGGATTCAACCACCAAAAGGTCATCGTACTGCAAAATCCTGCTCTGCCAAAGTTCGTAACATTATGAATGATGCTAATTCCATCAGTTACTTCAGGATCTCCACCTCGCAAAGGTGCATAGCAATCATCAATCGTATCATCTAGATCAGCGACCTTACACTTGTCCCCTTCAAAGGCACAAAGGAACAGTAAAATTGATCCAGGAAAAGATAAAATATCCAAAATTATCTTAGCTGAAACTGTTCTATCAACGATAGATTCTCGAAAAGCTGATATACAGAGAAACCCTGCATACAAAAGGCCAAGAATTGAACAAGATTTCACTGCTGATATACATGGAAGTTTTTGCTTCTTCAGGCTCACAAATGACCCTAAAAGCAACCATGTCAGTCCTTGAAATAACACTACTAGCCATTCATGCAAAGGTAGTATTGTCTGGTCTGTTTTTAGCTTTGTTTTCATTATCCATATCCCCAAAACCAAGTAGGCAATGGCTAAAATGCCATTAAAGACTGCTGAGAGAATTTGCAATGAAGAGACGTGTTCAGACTGGGAGGCTGCGGTAACCTTCCTCATAGACAATCTATAAATGAGTATCAATAAGAAAATTAACAGAAGCAGGATATCAACAGAAATTGTCAAAGCATGATTGATACATGTACATGGATTGAGTATAGCCGAAAAACCAGGACTGCATGTTTTTCCAACTCCATGTGAACTCTCAGAGTTACTGCAGAAGACAGTCCATGCACCCTCCATGTTGTATTTTGTGTCCCAATAGATCTGCTATAAACAGGTATAAAAGAGCAGAGTTGTAGTGTTGTTTACTTCAACCAGACTGATGAAAGCAAGACCATTAAAGTAAAACCAGGATCCATTGGCTACACTGGATGTGTATGAAGATGCAGAAAGCACACATTGCTACTGATGGGCTTGACCATTCAACATTGGATACAGTTTTTCTAAAGTTGGTCCAACCATATACTTATATATGCAGTAAGAGTATTATAATTGCAAAGGTGTTATTTTCATCATCATCATCATGACAGGACTAGTGACTGAGCCACTATTGAAACCTTGGTATATAATCTTCAGTCCTCCAGAGGGCTCCCATCTTTATTATAGTATGAGGAAAGGTACACGAAGCACTGGTATAAACAAACTTTGTTTATAAGAGTATTTTGTATGATGAGGGATGATGTGAATAGTCAGAATTACAAAACTTGATCAGAAGCATCTAAAGTTGCAAGGATTGAGCTCATACAAGGCAGGCAAAGTCATATCGGAAAGGAAAGTCTTGTTTAGTTTAACCTGAAGACTAAACAAGTGACAAAATGCAACCACAAACCCAAACTGCTAAGCCGGTTCAAGTTGCTTGTGCATGCATCATGATCGCACACTGATCCCGATGGAATCCACACTGTTAACTCAGTAAGTCTTGGTCTTTGTATCTCGGGCTCTTTCTCTTGGAATTCATTTTCCTAATGGCTTTTTGATCATGAAGAAGATGCTAATATTTATGTCATAATACAATAACAATTCACGTCCAAAGAGCGTTTGAGTTTCTTACCGTGATGATGAAAACGACTAAAATCAGCAAACTCTTTCAATCAGAAATAGTGAAAGACCGTACCTAGACTCTTCTAGTCATGACGCAGAGAGAAGCT
>NW_018397254.1:1424404-1484423 GCF_002168275.2 Theobroma umbraticum | reverse complement strand
TTCTTGGGCTTTTCTTGAAGCATGTGGGTGAGGAGAAGTTTTGCCCTTTTCCACGTTTGGACCAATTGAAGCCACCTTCATAGTTCTCTATGCCTGTCTATGGTACGTATTCCCAAGATAAGATCTCATTCTGGGCTCTAGACCCTAGACCATCTTCTACTGAATTTTATGTATAAAGGCATTTTCTGTCATTTGAAGTAAAAAAAATATGTACTAATTAATTAGCTAAATACTTAAATACATATATCCTGCCATTTTAATTCTGTAATGTATCTAAACCGTATAACAGTCGGTTTTCAAATGTTAGACTTGGTAGACAGCTTTCTTTTGGACTTTGCACTTCCAAGAAGAATTGACTTTCAAGCTCCACCTCTGAGGCTTAGTTGGATTCTTGCTGTTCGGCTATACATAAAAAGAAAGGTGTCTCGTTAAACGTGGTCAGTCACAATGCAGATTCGTGGGATTTCATAATTTTCTATGTACATTGCATTTGTCCGGCTGCCTGCTGTAAAACTTTTTGGCTTTTGAATATTCTTCTGGTGTCCCGAACTTCCTGCTTTTTGACAGGAATCGGTCATGGGTACAAGTGCTATTGGGTATTGGGACCAAGTTCTAGTCAAAAGATCACCTTTAATCAAAGTCTAGGAAGGAAGTTCATGGCAAAAGTCTCGAAGGTGTTACAATTGTACAAGCACCTACCAAAACAGAGCACTTACTTGCACAAGCTTAGCAAGACATAACCAAGAGTTTTATTACTATAAAAGTTGTGGTCCCATCCCAAGTTCAATGTCAGACTTTAACCAACTTGATTCAAATGATCCTTGTATCTCGTGTAAGCTGCAATTATCCACCCCTTATGCTTTATGAAGTCATTATCAATGGAAAACCAAGGAGGCGGGGAGAGAAAAACAACGAGAAATGTGACAGAATACATGTTTTGTTTTACAAATATTCCTATTATTTCATGCCGAACAACGTTTTGGCAGCTTCCATGCGTGACATGGTTTTCCATCTTTTGTAAGAGGATAAGTCAAAAGTTAAGAAAAAGATGCGCAGCAGCACTGTTTAGACTCTGTCCTGATCAGCTGTTGAAGCTTTTGATTATTTCATTGGCGACCCATTTATGTTTCTGGTGGGGTCTGAGATGAGTGTCTTCATAGAATTCAATTCCCCCCCGAGTCCCCACTCGATGCTTGCATTTTATGTATGCTCAAGGTGTGCTTAACGGGGGCACATGATTTCCCCCTTTTGTAAGGAGAAATATTCTTCACTTCCTAGGGAGGTTGTTAAAAGATCAATGTCAAGCTGAATCTATAATTTGTTGAAAATCTGATAAAATATATAGCCCCCTTGTCGTTGGTTGATCTTTGTTGACCTTGAACTACAACCTCAAGGCATGGGATTTCTGCCGAAAGATGGGATTAGCTAGGAAAAGGCAGGCAGATGGGGCAAAATACTGAAATATTCAATGCCCTGTGCTCTTTTTGGCTCCTCCTCTCGCCATAGGTTAGTTACCCTTAACCACCATAGATTTAGAATTAATCCCCACTAATAAATCCAGGGAATCTCTGGCAGAAAAAAATGAGAAATCAATTGACTATTGAAAGCTTGAGAGAGAGAATTATCTTGGACTAATGTAACCCATCCATTTTAAGATTAGGTTTGATTCTCTTGATTAAAAATTTCAAAACTTTCCGGTAGCAGTAGTGATGATTTTGTCGAAACAAGTGGGAAATGAAGATAAGAAAGCCTTTCCTCTATTATTTTTATTTTCTTTTATATATTATTTCACTGGGTCGTTAATTCAGTTAAATTCAGGGGTCGCATGTTCAGACTTTAGGGTCTACATCATGTCTGGCAGCCACCACCGCTCCAAGCCAAAAGTTTCTCCTTGTTGCTTGGTCTTATGCATTAATTTTTGACTGTAAAATACCGAGTAAGACTATTTAAATTATCAGTCAGTCGCCTTCCCAGCATCATCCATATTGCGGAGTATGTAATGTTCTCTTCAACATATCTGACCCTTCAATCTTGCTTTACTGAAACGAAAAGGTCAGACTCAAATTTGCAGACAAATCTTTCTCTATAAAGTGTTGTTCTTGACCTGATCCATCCTCTCTCTCCTGGTTTCACAATTTTCCTAACCTCTTTACAAATTGGTTCTGTCATAAACGCTTTTGTTTGAAAACAGGGGCTTCAAAACATTTATTTGGCTTTGATTTTTGAAACCCTTTTTGGTTGGTTCTTTGAAGTTTAAGAGAGCTTGGTCATCCGGGTAGTTGTTTCTAGACTAGGATTTTGTATTTCGTTTCTCTCCTTGAATTATCTTGAACTGAACTTGGCCTGTTTGAAAGGGAGTGTTGGGAAATTTAGAGGGATTTCCAAATCTTCTAGCGGCCATCTGTCAGTACAGAGTTTCTCTTGCTGGCAGTTTTAATGGTGAAGAAAGATTGAGGTAGTTACACTGGTAGTTGGGATTTCAGGTTCGCGTCACGAGAAAATTTGGTTTTGTCACAAGAAGTGTTAAGGGCAAGTTCCGATTCTCAACTGCTTTCAGTGATTGTGATAAGCCTTTTTTCTACTGCTTAGCGTTTTTCTTGGGAAAACAGAGAGGAAGAGTGTGTGTGTGAGAGAGAGAGAGACTTCTGTCTGCTTCTTTGTTTCCCCTTACATGTCCTTACTGTGTTTCCACTATGAATCATTCTGGGGCAGCCTTTGATCAGAAAGCAGCAGTTGAAGTCACAAAGGATAGAAGTGGAATTGATCAGGTTCTGCTTCGGAATCCCCGAGGGGCATCTGCAAGGGTCAGAATCTTTTCGTTTTCCTTTTCTTTTTCTCCTCCTTTTCTAGTCTTTTCATAGTTTAAGGTGTCAGGAATAGTGACAAGTTGAATACGTTGAAGAAAAGTTCAAAACTAAATTATATGCTTGATTCTGATTATCATTCATCTTCATTCAAACTGCAGTTTTGGGTTAAATAGTGATATTATTGATGTAATCTGTACAGGTTAGCTTGCACGGAGGACAGGTTCTTTCATGGAGGACTGACCGAGGAGAAGAATTGCTATTCACAAGTAGCAAGGTAACATTAACATCTGGTGTCTTACTCATATTTATATTCTGCTGGCATATGATTTTTATCAATCCTTAGATATAGGGCCAAAATTGTGGTATATATCAATCATATTCCCTGAAAATGTGGTTTCTCTTTCTGACTTCCTGTACTGTAGGCAATCTTCAAGCCACCATATGCAGTGCGAGGAGGGATTCCTATCTGCTTCCCGCAGGTATTTGGGTTTATATGTTTATATGCATCAGTTTTCTACCAGTCTGGATGCATCTGGTTGATGGATTTGCTTCCAAATTTGTTAGTTTGGACAGCGAGGATCACTGGAGCAACATGGGTTTGCCAGGAACAGGACTTGGGTCATTGATGATAACCCACCACCATTGAATCCAAATGATTCCAGTGGCAAGGCCTATACTGACTTACTGCTAAAGCCATCAGAAGATGATTTGAAGATCTGGCCACACAGGTGAGGTCTTAATATGCCATGGATCCTTAGGAAATTGTTTAATTCATCAGTGAAATTGCTTATAGTCTGTCAATCTTTGACGATTAAGCTAAGATTAAAAAGGGTTATCCTCTGCTATAACAGCTTCTTTACAGTATTAACTAACATGACACATTCACACTCTCATGAGCTTATAGCAACCTAGCTGAATATTAATGTTCATAATTAATTAAGTGTATTAACGATTGATGTATATCTTTTCTAGTTTCGAGTTCCGTCTTCGGGTATCTTTGACAGCAGATGGGAATCTAAGCTTGATATCACGCATCAGGAATATCAATTGCAAGCCCTTTAGTTTCTCAATTGCTTATCACACATATTTCTCGATCTCTGATATCAGGTACAGAATACTCACCGTGGTATGAAAGTGGTTATAGCTTAGGCGTCAGCAACATATCAATTAACTGATCTGCTTTTTTCTATCTTTCAAGTCCTTTGACCATTAGTTCACTATAATTTCTTTGTGGCAAAAAAGTAATACACTCAGTCATGGGAAACAAGAAGTTTTAGACATTAATGGATATCTTTTCTTGTACCAATAAACAGTGAAGTGAGGGTTGAGGGATTGGAGACTCTTGACTATCTTGACAACCTCCGGCAAAGGGAGCGCTTCACAGAACAAGGGGATGCCTTGACATTTGAATCTGAGGTAAATCATTCTCTATTTGTTTGAGAGCTTAGGTCCTCCTCTACTGTCCCAGAAATGGAAAGCTTTTAAGTTCTAGGAAACAGATTGAAACTAGAGGTAAAAAGAAAGAGAAAACCCCTCAAAACATAAGCATTCAGTTGAGAAAACATTATGCGGATCCCAAGATACTGCACAAGAATTTCTCCATCCATCTGCATAAACATATCATCTAGCGTATTGCAAGACAAAATTTTATTTATCCATATGGCTGAACAGATGTTTAAGCCTTAATTTCTGATTTTCAATTTGCAGGTTGACAGAGTTTATCTTAGCTCTAGAGATATCATTGCAATTTTCGATCATGAAAGAAAACGGACCTTTATGGTACAGAAAGAAGGACTTCCAGATGTTGGTAAGCTTTTATCCTCTTCAATTCAACCTAAAACAGTACTAAAAGAGGTATATATGTGAACCACCTGGGAGAATCAGAAACGGTATTCATATCCCAAAACCTTGTGGAGGAAACCACGCTAGTTATTTGAAGATCACTGCAGCTCGAATTCAATCCAAGCCAAAAATCTGGCCCTGATGTTTAATTCTTTTGCATTTGTTCAGGGGTTTGGAATCCATGGGAGAAGAAATCCAGAACCTTGGTTGATTTTGGGGATGATGAATACAAACAGATGCTTTGTGTCTATGGGGCAGCAGTGGAAAAGCCAATCACCTTGAAGCCGGGTGAGGAATGGACAGGCCGTCTGGAGCTCTCAGTTGTCCCTTCAAGTTAACGAAATGGTTATCATCTTGAACCCCACATCGAGCCTCATCTTCTAAAAATGACAGCAAATAATACAAATTAGCGTCTCCCTCCACGGCATCTATCAAACAGAGGCAACATGAATCCGTTAATTTGTATTCAATTGTTTATGATACTAAGCAAATAAGAGATTTGATCACTTTGCAAAGTAATTGATTCAAAGTGATCATGAAAAATGTAAATTCCTGCAAGTGGAGATCTGTCTTTTAGTGTTTCTCCATGGTAGTAATGTTGCAACCGGAACTGATCAACATAGATTGTTTTAGTCTCTATCTCTATACGAATACATGTGTGTGTATATATATATAATATATCCATTACCTGGCAAAATAATGGAGCAGATGATGTTCATATATGAAGGCCAGGGAAATCTAGCAGCTGAGAACTCTAACCAAAATCTTCATTATCTGAAATGTAAAACGTTAAGGAGAGATGCAGGTGCAAGAACGTTCAGACTTCAGAAAGGTTAGACATACAATGTAAATGAAAGGAGAAAGGTTAGACATACAATGTAAATGAAAGGAAAGAAAAAAAAATGGAAAAAGGTGTTGGCCAGCCGAGCTACTCTACTATCAGAGCCAGGTTTCGATCCTGGGACCTGTGGGTTATGGGCCCACCACGCTTCCGCTGCGCCACTCTGATGCTGATAATATGGCTAAGAAATTCCTAATTTATAGTTTACGAAGACATAAAAGCCCAGAACATTCTCCACTGGGCCTTTATCAGTATGTAGCTGTGTAGTAAATCAAACCGTGTCGTGGTCTTGTTTCTTATACTCTCATCCGATGAAAGTGAGCCATGATTTAATGAACCCAGTGTTTTGTTTGATTTCTTGACTCTATACAAAAAAGAGAGAAAGTTATATATATTATTGATTTATAAAAATTTAAATAAATTTTTATTTTTTTATTACATTCAATCAAAATTTTATATTTTAATTTTAAATTAAATAAATATTTCTAATAAATAATTAATTAATTGTTATTATTAAAATATTACTCTTTGTTAATAGATAATAACATAAAATATTAATGTGACATTTTCACATCTAAATCAATATTACGTTAACATCTCGTATATAAAAAATAAAAAATAATATTTTAATTAATAATAATTAATAAATTATTAATTATAAACATTTATTTGATCTAAAATAAAAAATTTTTTGATTAAAAGAAATAAAAAAGGGTAAAATTTATGTGAATATCCTTAAATAGTTTAAGAATATTTTTAAACATTATGTCAACATTATTTAAAAAGACCAAACTTATACACAAAACAACAAAGCTTTTCTTTCTAATACCTTAAAAGAGTACTTCACAAAATAAAATACAACCATATATAAAATAGTTTTGACCTTAATTATTAGCTAAAAAATGTGAAAATGAAAGCTTGCATGAAATTACCTTGAATTTGCAAGCACCAAGATGTAGCTTGAATGGTAGGAACTAGGAAGCTTGGGATGGCCGGGTAGGTTGCACATTACATATCGATGCAACCAGATAGAAGAAAGAAACCCACTATCGAAGCTTTCACGTCCATACCCCAAAGGCCAAGGGCCCAATGGCCATGACTAAGATTAGCCGCCCTATCTGATTGCTACTCGAGCAATCGCCCCTCCACGAATATATTCCCATTCTAAACCGGATGAGGCCAACTTGACGAAATCAAATCAGAGTTCATTGCCTTGGAATTACTAGACAATTGCATATGGTTTTCCTCAACAAAACGTCTGCCTCCCAACTATATACCAATAGTCTCAATTCACTCCTCCTTTCCTCAAATGACAAATATTCTTTGCCTCCTCACTCATGTCCCAAATTATGCACTCGTGCATCAATTATATATCAGAGTAATATATGTATGTAACAAATTCCTTTTGCAACCCACCCTCCTTTTCTTTTTTAATTTCATTTAAATATTTTTGGTAAGTATAATAATTGGATCCTCCCAATAAGCAGTTGAGAAAATGCTGACAGGTGTTATTATTATTGTTTTTTAATTTAATTAATTCGAGCTCTTTATCGTAACATATGTAGTACCTGAATGGAGCGGGGCGCCTTTTTTATCTAGCAATTTGGACAATTGTTATTGAAATTTTCGACCAAACTTTGTATGCGACAACGACAATGATTTTAAAGCTTTTCGGATGGGAGCCATAAGAACACAAAGAGGTAGTTAAAATGTTTGTTGAAGCAGATGGAGACATACATTAGGGAGTGGAAGTGGACAATTTAATGGGGGGGAAGGAGAAGGACGAAGATGATCAATTCTTAATAATACCAACCACCATAGCCACTCTCTTAACTCCATCTGAAAGGACAACAAATTATTAAATAAATGAGAGAAAAGAAAATAAGAAGAAAAAACTTGACCAACTCATGTTCATCAACCTGTTTAATTGATCTTCGTGCAGTCAAGTTAATTAGGTGGAGCCTTTTTTACCTTTCTTTTTCTTTTTGGTTAATTATTGAAGCAAGAGTAATTATAAAGATTACCAAAAGTGGTTGAAGGTTTAAATTATAAATGATTAATAAAAATTGAAAAAGTTGTTTAATTATTTTAAAAAAATTATTTTTTTATTTTTTATTACATTCAATTAATTTTTTATATTTTTTATTTTAAATTAAATAAATTATTATTATTAATAATTAATTATTATTAATTTATTAATTAAAATATCACTTATCTTTTTTTATTTATATAACATTTGATGTAAATGATGAAAATATTACAAAATTATATTATCATATCATATTATTATTTATTATAATATTTTAATATCGCGTGACATAATAATTAATATTTTATTTAATATTAATTAATTAATTATTAATTATAATTTATTTAAAAATTTATTTAAATTTTATAAATAATTTATAGAATTTTATTTTTTAAAAAAGGTGCATAAAACATGTCAATTCTGATTGATATTCAGTCTTTTTTGCATATTAATTAACTTTTTTTTATTTAATTCACAAAAGTTGAACTAGTGGATTTTGGTGGACGAATGGGTGTGAGATCAGCATATAAAAGACGAAACAACGAGATAACGACAAATAAGGATACAGTTACTGAATGATGATTTAAGACAGAAACTTCTTGCCCTTAAAATATTTGGATAACATTTTTCTGGATATGAAGTTATGGAGCACTTATTTATTTATTTATTAAAAAAAACAGAAATTAGTTCACAAAAGGTTGGTCAAGCTAAAATGTCAAAACCTCCAAATCAATGTTTTTAAAAGGAAAGTTAATTCCGTGGATGTCTTACAAAAATAGAAAAAAAAAATGTTAAGAGGTCTTATTTTTAGTTACTAAACGACAATAAAGCGGCAAATGTATGGACCGCTGTGAGTACGAACTTTCACTTGCTCTAATTGGGAAAAAAAAATTGAAAGATATCTACAATGCTTATATTTAAATATTGACATAATATTTAAATAAAATTTTAAATTATTTTAAAAATATTTAAGTAATTTTTATTTTTATTATATTTAATTAAAATTTTTATATTTTTATTTTAAATCAAATAAAATTTTATAATTAATGATTAACTAATTACTATTAATATAAACGACACTTTTAATTTTATATCTACATCGTAGTAACATAATATTGATGTGGAATATCATAATTGTCAAATGATCATGTTATCACATCAAAATAATCTGTCATATCATTATCAATTATGATATGTCAACATATTATATCATCATCAATTATGATATTTTAATATTCCACATCAACATCACGTTGTATAGAATAATAAATAATATTTTTACTAAATTAATTATTAATAATAAAAATTTATTTAATTTAAAATAAAAGTAAAAAGATTTGATTGAATATAATAAATATATAAGGATTTATTTAAATTTTTTAAAATAGTTTAGGGGCTTCCTTGTATATTATGTCTTAAATATTTAGTTTAATAATAAATTAACATATATTTATATAAAAGTAAAATTTAAAATTGATTTTTAAATAAAAATAATATCAAGTGCTTAGTGTTAAGACTAGGAATATTGTTTTCAAACTTTACATTATATCCTAATTTTAGAAAAAAAAATCTTACAAAAAAATGTTGGGAGCACTATTTTAGTCAAATACTATTTATTTATAGTTTTAAGACTTTTACACTTTTTAATTAGTGTACCTTTTTGAACTAAAATAATTTGAGATCATGGACAAATTTATCGTTATATTATGAATTAATATTGAAATTTGTTATTGTATTTTTTAATTTCGTTGATTTTTTTCATAACGTAAAAGAATTTATGTAAATTTATTATTTATGCTAGTAATATTTCAATTTGATTAGTTTTTTTTAAAAAATTAATTAAATTAAAAATACAATAATAAAAATTTGCATTTATAACTTTTTTTTACAAAGGGGAAAAAGATAAAATTTTATTATTTTTATTCAAAATCAGTAAAATTAAAAATGTAATGATAAAATTCAATAAATTAAAATGTGATCAAATTCAGTGTATAATTATAATGAAAAGTTTGATCTTCATCTTAAATAGTCTTAGGAAACTGCTTCTGAAAAATGCAATGTCAGAGGACAAGAGGACGGGTCCAACGGCGTCGTCCGAAAGCATCAGATCGAACGGTCAACAAAATATTTTCACAATCCCGTATCAACGGCCATTACTTCCAAAACACGTAGGCCCCACACCTTATTTGTAGTCACCGTAAACAGACGACAGAACAGAGCGGCACCCCAGTGAGACCCCTTTGTTCATCACCCATATTTAATGATTGGCCCACATGTCAGCGTCTTAAATCGCCACGTCACTAACGCCACCAAATAAAGTTAAGAACGGTGGTTTTCCGTTCGAGTTTTCACCGGTTTTTTCTCCACCAGCCGGTTACGTTATAAAGCTCCCTACTCCTCTCTATTTCTCCCCCTGCTTCCTCAATTTAATGTCACGAAAAAAATATAGCCGTTGCTAATAATCAGAAAAAGAAAAATCCAGCAAAAGCTTCATGTATTTGCTATTTATATACTTGTTTTTTTTATCCTTTTAGCTTCAAGTCAGTGATTTGGTTCCATTTCTGAGCATTGTAACTGTCTCGAGAAAACGAATAACAATTTCTGTGTTTTTCTTTTCTATCTTATAAAAAGAAAATTCATCATTTCCTTTGCTTTTTTGAGCCATTTCTTAATTATTACTATTCCATTCTCACACGCTTTGGATGCTACTTTAGCTAGAGAAAATAATCATAACAATTTGCATTTTCACCTCTTTGGCCTTTGTTCTCACATTCTCTCCCTCTCTGGGGTTGGTGAGTGAAAAAGGCAGAGTTTTGAAGTATTCAACTGAGCAAAAGAAGTGAACTTGGAAGCAGAAGAGGTTTTGAGGAGTGCAGATCTAGAAACCGAGGTAAGTGTCAAAGTAGTAATTTTTTATTTTCCAATAGTTTGTGATTCTAAAGAGTTAGTTTGATATTGGGTTTGGTTTGGATTTGGTTTTGAATTCACTGGGATTCAAGTTTTCAACTTTTTGGTTGAAAAGCTAAAGAACAAAGAACAAAAAGGAAAGAAGGAAGCTGGTTTTTTTAGTGAATCGTAACAATAAGGAGTCATACCGTAACAGAGTTTTGTACTGTATTTGCTTAAAGAATAGAAATTGGGTTTCTGGCAGGGTCTCTTTTTTGACTAAAGACACCTCACTCAAAGCCTGCGAGCTCATTTTTTAATGTGAAAATCCCCAGAGCCCGCCACTGCTTTTTTCGACAATTATCTTGGAATCTGACCTTTATTTTTTGGTTTTCCCTCCTTAGTCCTCCCTTTACATTCTGGTTCTACAACTTATTTTAAATTATTTTGAGTTGTTTACCATTGTTTTTTGTTCTCTATTGTTCTTCCAGCAGCTTAATACCAATAGAGGTAAGGAGGGGAACCAGGAAAATAGCAGAAACAGCTCGTTTTTTGCTTCAAGTGTTAGGTAAGAGAGAGAGAGAGAGATGGAAGCTTTGCACATTTTCTCTTGGATTTGCTTCTTGGGTTTGGTTTTGTTTCAAGGAAATGCAGACCTAGTTGAAGATAAGCAAGCATTGCTTGATTTTGTTAACAACCTGCGCCACTCTCGTTCTCTTAACTGGAATGAGACTTCTCCGGTTTGTAATAACTGGACAGGAGTCACTTGTAACGCTGATGGCTCTCGGATAATAGCTGTTAGATTGCCTGGAATTGGATTGCATGGCCCTATTCCTGCCAATACTATTAGCCGCCTCTCAGCTTTGCAGATTTTGAGTCTTAGATCCAATGGTATCAGTGGTCATTTCCCTTCTGATTTCTCTAATTTGAGAAACTTGTCGTTTCTTTATCTTCAATACAACAACTTCTCTGGTCCATTGCCGGTGGATTTCTCTGTTTGGAAGAATCTAAGTATAATAAATTTGTCCAACAATCGATTCAATGGGAGTATTCCTAGTTCGCTGTCGAATTTGCCTCACCTTGAGTCGTTGAATCTTGCAAACAATTCACTTTCTGGTGAAATTCCTGATCTGAATTTGCCTAGCTTGCAACAGGTAAACTTGTCCAACAATAATCTCACTGGAGGTGTTCCAAAGTCTCTATTAAGATTCCCGAGTTCGTCTTTTGGAGGTAACAACATTTCTTCTGAAAGTGTCCCTCCTCAGACTTCCCCGTATGTTGCACCCTCTTCTGAACCATATCCGGCATCCAAGAAGTCTGGGAGGCTTGGTGAAACTGCATTGTTAGGAATAATAATTGCTGCTTGTGTTCTGGGGATCGTGGGTTTTGCATTTTTGTTAGTTGTTTGCTGCTCAAGAAGAAAGAGTGATGACGTGTATTCACGGAAGCTGCAAAAGGGAGAGATGTCACCAGAGAAAGTGGTCTCGAGGAGTCAGGATGCAAATAATAGATTGTTCTTTTTTGAGGGTTGTAACTATACATTTGATTTGGAAGATTTGTTGAGGGCTTCTGCTGAAGTATTGGGGAAGGGGACTTTTGGTATTTCTTATAAGGCAGTGCTAGAGGATGCAACCACAGTGGTGGTAAAGAGGTTGAAGGAGGTTAGCGTTGGGAAGCGGGATTTTGAGCAACAGATGGAAGTGGTTGGAAGCATTAGGCATGCGAGTGTGGTTGAGCTGAAGGCATATTACTACTCAAAAGATGAAAGGCTGATGGTTTATGATTATTACAATCAGGGAAGCGTTTCTTCCATCTTACATGGTATGTTGCTTTGTCCAAACCTCTTGTTTCTGTATGATAATAATTAATTTCATTTCATATCTGAAGTGCTGGAAAACAAACTTTTATTGTTTGCAATTTACTCTTCGAATGGTAATGGCCTTGCAAATGACCAATTCTGATACTGTGGGTTCGTTCCCCTGGGTTTTCTCCTAGTCTGGTCTTACCCAACTGAGGATAATTAATAGATAGGACAAAGTACTTAAGATGATTTTATTCTTTTGTATTAAATTCGAATTTCTATACATCACTAAATCTTTATTTTTCTGAGATAGTTCTGATATCTTACTACATTTACAGGGAAATTTTGTCTTTGTGTAAATATTTGTGGTTTATGAATGATGGTGTTAGCAGAAAAGATGATTTATAGATAATAACTAATACGTCTTGGAATCATTTTGATTGCAACCGAAAAAAGAATAAGGGAATAAAAATACTAGATCAGTATTGTCATAGATGCGGCTGGTTTATTAACGTATCAGCCTGTTCTTCATTTTTGAATAAATCGGATATCTTTCAGTTTAGAAAATCCACTGTATCTGATGAATTCAATTAGTAAATGCCACACTCCTGCAACTAAGTTGACTCAACTTTGAGTGGAGATTGTTATGCAAAAAAGATTGAAGTTATTGTCCTCAAAGAAGTTTCTGAATCATTAATGTTGATTTCTGGTTGTGAGAGAGAACATATAATTAAAAACTATGTCACGAATTAGAGTTTGGTGGTACAAGAGGATTTTGATGTCCTTAGCTTCTTTCTTATGGAACACTGTATGATCAATCTTTTAATTCCACTCTCTGACTTTGGTCTTTACTTTGTAAAAGATCAAATAGCTTCTAGATTTATTCACAATGTAAGCTTGTTACAGGTAAGAGAGGAGAGGACAGAATCCCTCTAGATTGGGATGCCAGAATGAAAATAGCAATTGGGGCAGCAAGAGGCATTGCCCGCATCCATATGGAAAATGGTGGCAAGTTTGTCCATGGCAACATAAAGTCCTCAAACATCTTTCTCAACTCTGAACAGTATGGTTGTGTGTCAGACCTTGGTCTGTCAACTATAATGAGCCCACTAGCCCCTCCCATATCCCGTGCTGCTGGTTATCGTGCCCCCGAAGTGACTGACACCCGGAAAGCTATGCAGCCTTCTGATGTCTATAGCTTTGGTGTGGTCCTACTGGAGCTCCTTACTGGAAAATCCCCAATCCATACTACTGGTGGTGATGAGATTGTCCACTTAGTCAGGTGGGTTCATTCAGTAGTTCGAGAGGAGTGGACAGCTGAAGTTTTCGATATTGAACTGATGAGATATCCAAATATAGAGGAAGAGATGGTGGAGATGTTACAAATAGCAATGACATGTGTTGTGAGGATGCCGGATCAGAGACCTAAAATGCCAGAACTAGTTAAAATGTTGGAAAATGTCCGGCATATTGAATCTGAGAATCGGCCATCTTCAGGAAACAGATCCGAAAGCTCAACACCACCAGCAGCAGTGATAAGGAGAGAATCCTAGTCTCGCAAGGAGTCACCATATCCCTCTATTAGAGTCTTTTTCAATTCTTTTTACCTAGTTTAGTGGTGTATTTTTTCTAAAAAAAATTCGTTTTGCCTTTTCCATGAACAAATTCTGTTGAGACTTGTATCACCCGGATCCTGTTAAGTTAGAGTTGGGAGGTTATGCATTGGTGAATCACTCTTCTTTTGATGCGATGAAAGTGGTATGATATGATCTCTCTCCCTCTCCTTCGCCCTCTCTCTATCCTTATGAATATGAAAAGAGCATTTTATTTCAAAGGTCATTTCACCCCTGTTCTGTTGACATTGGTATCTTAAAGTTGGTTAGCAAGTAATTTAGGAATATGACTCTGTCATTTGTCCTTCAGACCTCAACTGCATCAGCATCCTTTCAACTTAATTTGAACAAACAATGACCTCCGACGTCCAAAGGCATGGCATTGCGGGTGTCAATGGACTCTGAGTAACCATGAAAATGCCGCTCTTTTTCTGAAGATCCTTTGATACCAGGACTCAGAGGGAGCCATGCCCGAGCCCCCTTCTCATCTTGTCCAAGTCTTCCACATGGGGGGAGGAGCGTCTCCTTCCCAATTCACAAGGAACATTGAAGCTATTCTCATTTACTTAAAAAAAAAAATGATAAAAAGGTGACAGGAGATGCAGATGGTTACGTACACGTAAAGTATAATGAGCTTTTTCTTTTTCAAAGATATTCAAATTCAAATTCCATTTCCTCCAAATAAAATTGTTCATCTAATTTACGCATATGTACGACTGTAATTGGTATATGTATTGAACAATAACACAATATGAATTAGTGATCGAAATAAGTGCTGGTGGAGACGTGGGACTCGAGAATCTAATCATGAACATTTTCGTGGGCCTCCAACTGATAAAAAAATCGCTAGTCAACCACGCCATGAATGACCATTGCCCAACCAATCCAATAAAACAAAAAACTTACCATAAACTTTTTACCATTTTAATCTACTACTAGTAATTTTCTTTTTCACCTTCTAATCAAATGACTTAGTACTAATGTTTTCTTTAAAGTTGAAAGAGTCGGTATAATTTGTCGATTTTAATGTAATTAAAAAAAGAAAGAAAGGGAAAAGAAACATTAGGCGGTTGAACCAATTGGAGGTCAAAGTTCCCACAATCTAATACTAACTAAAATTAAATAAAAGTAGTATCAAACTAAGGTAAGAATAAGACACAAATTTGGGTCAACCAGTAAAAGCGCAGATAGATAGCAGTGAAGTACAGTAAAAGTAAAACATTTTATTACATAAAAGAAAATCATTCTTACTACAAATTATCGAGTGTGTGTGGGGTCCACCGAGATAGCCAATGAAAACGCAAGACAGCCGGAAAATTGCCTCGTCTTTCTTTTTTTTTTTTCTTTTTAATATTTCAAAACTCTTTTTTCTCGAACCTTTCTTTTTAAGGCCTTTGTTTTTGTCTCTTTATTTTCCTTCCGCGAATTCCAGCTACTAACAAACAAACAATTCCCAGGAGGATCTCTCAGGTACTGGTCTTCCCTTCAATTACATCATTTTTTTTTCTGTTCTCTTTGTCTTTAAATTTTCTTTTTCGAGGTAGCTGCGTCGGAGCTAAGCGATCTACTAGCTCGGATTTTCTTATATTGTTGTGTTATTATTATTATTATTATTATTGTTTTGAATTTCTTTGTTTGTTTTAGGGTTTAGGCGATGGCTTCAAAGCGGATCTTGAAGGAGCTCAAGGATCTCCAGAAAGATCCTCCTACCTCTTGCAGCGCAGGTTCAATTTCTTCTCTCATTTTCCCTGTTTCGTGCCTCGATTTCTTTATTTCTCGCGATTTTTTCTCATCATCCTTTTAGTTTTTAAGTTTTATTTCCGTAGAAAGTGTTTTTGGTTTTTTTTCTTTTGGAAATTTTCTTAAAATTGTGTTTCGTTTTATTTTTTTTTTAGATATTATGAACTATATTAACGTAAGCGATTTATGAAGCTATATATCTGCCTTTGTTATTTTTAAATCATGACATGAGATAATTATTGCTGCATAATTGACCTTTGAGCTGTAGATAATGGATCTATACTTATTGTTAGGGGTGTGATTTTGACCATCATGATTTCATTGAACAAACTGCAATATCTTTTATCATTCTTTTTTTCAAGCTTTTGGTTTACATCATTGGATTCTGTTCGACTCAAGATTGTTAAGACTTTTTTCTTTTTCATTTCTCATTGATTGTTATGATATATATCAATGTTTCGAAGTCAATTTGCGATACAAATTAGTCATAGTCTAAGTGAAGTTGTAAAGAAATGATTAGCAGGCGTTGCAGAAGAATTTTAGCATGTATTGTTTATAAGAACACATCATTGCATCGTCATTTCTGTTGAATATGCAACTTCTTATATTTCTCAAGGCAAATGACAAAGAAGATGAGTGTTTTGTTTAATTTTCATTTAGGAAAAGATTTTGATAAGGTTACTTGCAGATGGGTTATTCCATCTAACTGTTGTTTTACTTCTTTTTTCTTGAAATAAGGCCCTGTTGCTGAAGACATGTTTCATTGGCAAGCAACAATTATGGGTCCTCCGGACAGTCCATATGCCGGTGGAGTGTTTCTAGTCACAATTCATTTCCCTCCGGACTATCCATTCAAACCACCCAAGGTACTTAATTTTATTCCTTAACCATCTCGTTCTCATTCTTTCCTGCCTTCACTGTATATTGTGTAACTGTCTTTAGCTTTTAAAGCATGCAGTATGTCTCTCAAGTGTCTTCAAGAAAATTGCAAAGTACTCTGTAATTCTGCAAGTTCATTATGTCAGCAAGCTAATATTTTTATGACCATCTATACTAGTTGTAGACATGAGTTTCATCTCCTCAGAAATCCAATACGGCTGTTCTTTTAATGTGGTGAATTTCCCTTCCTTTTCCCAATTTATATTTCAACATTTGTTGGGATATGTATTAGAATAAATGCTTAAAGCTTCATGTTATATAGCTAATTCCATGCTGTAAATACTCTGTGACGAAGGTGTCTTTACAGGGTAAGTGGCTTGTGCAAACATTGCTTGGCATCAAAAAGAGTAAATGCTAATTCTACTAGATTGCCTTTTTGCTTTTATTAGCTTATTGCAGTTGCACAAATATTTTTATCTCCATAGGGCATGTATGCGTGCACAGTGGTGCATGCACATGCATGCTGGGTGTCTAATGGTTTAGTTTATGCGTGAAAGGCTATATTAGGTGGTTTTCAGTGCCAAAGTTTACATTGTTATTTTAATTTTTGTAAACAATATCAGGTAAGCCTCCTATGTGACATGCATATGGATTTAGTTATTGCTCCCCACATTTACTATATACTTCTTGGTTAAACAAAAAATATTGTGCATGGATGCTGTGGGAATATATTTATAATTTTATGTGATAATGATGAATATCATTCATTGAAGATAGAATTGCCTCAGATTTATTTTTAAAGGTAATTTGATTATATAACCAATGAACAATGGCTTGTTAATACTGAACTAGACTCTTGTATTTACAGGGAAAACTTATGGTGAAGTTATTTCATACTTCTTTTTTGCCTTAATAGCCTTGTATCATACTTGATTAGTGGCTGATTAATGACTAACAAGTTTCTCTAGTACTTTTGTTGAGATAACCTTTTTTTCTCTTCTTTAATTATTGTTTGTTGACTTTTTAAACGAAAAAAATTTTCCATTCAGGTTGCATTCAGGACGAAGGTCTTTCACCCTAATATTAACAGCAACGGTAGCATTTGCCTCGATATTTTGAAGGAGCAGTGGAGCCCTGCCCTCACCATATCCAAGGTCATTTTTCGAAACCCCTAACTGTGTTGAAGCGTATACATGTTTGCTTTTTAAACATACATTACCATGTTTGTCATCTCCAAGTCAACCATTCTACATGAAGCCATTTAAAAAAAAATGTACTGATTCAACCTCAACATAAAAAGTTACAGCATTAGCATTTAATCTATGGGCCGATTTGTTTGCACTATTGATCATTGCTGCTTTCTATCTGGTTACATTGGTTTAGAGTATTATTCTATCATGTAATCTTTGCTACTGTTTTTTAAGTGTGGGGATGTGTTCTTATTTTAATTTTTGGTTCTAGGTGTTGCTCTCAATCTGCTCACTCTTGACGGATCCAAATCCTGATGACCCGTTGGTACCGGAGATCGCCCACATGTACAAGACTGACAGGAGCAAGTATGAGACAACTGCTCGGAGCTGGACTCAGAAGTATGCTATGGGTTAATGTGCTGCTAAGTTGTAATAGGAGGGCTTCATTCCCCGTGGCTTTGGTCTTTTAAATTAATATGTATGAATCAAATGAATCGATATGTGTGATTTGTCTCCTCTCGTTATTTAGTGGACCAAGCCCTCCTTAAAAACTCATTTGCCTCGTTAATTGGTTGTATGGAAATTATCGTTTAAACTTAAAACCAACTCTTCCAAATCCCCCCCCTCTTTCCATCCTTCCATCCTTTCATTTTCATTCCGGAAAAAGCCAATTAGGTGAAGCATCGGTGTTTCGGCCAACGTGATTATCGAAACTGGAATGCTACTGATGCTTAAACTGACGATCGAGTATCCTGTTTGTGCATTTGTGCACGCTGCAACGGTTAATTCTTAGACGGTGGCCCCTTCACGCGGTCCGTCATGATACCTTGCCAGCCCAGATTAAGACAGGAGCAAAGGAGTCGGGCCAGCCCGTTGGGTGGGTAGCCGGTATGGCTTTGTGTGAATGCACTCAGCCCATTTCAGTAGTCTCGTTTGAAAAATATAAGAACCGAATGTTCGTGTCTTCGGGTTTTTAATGATCATGCAAGTAAGAGCAGGCGCAGCACGTCCATTTGTACTTAGACCCAATGTTACAGGCAGGATTTCAGATACATTGTTTTGACGAAACTTTTTGGTAATTGGAAAAACAATTGGAGACAACAACCGGAGATTGCAATGGTTCCTGGTTAAAGTTCTAGCTTCTACATTTCTACTCTTAGCCTTTTTTTTTTTCGAAAAGCAAAAGAAAAATATTCATTAAGAGAAAAGGGAAAGAATTCCCCAAAAGAGAGACAACTGCCTCCAAATAACATCCCAGAAAACTCCATTTTCCCTAGACTTAAAAGACAAAAATCAGCATGCCGAAACAAATCAAACGGCATTCGTCTACTCTTAGCCCTGGACCAAATCTTCGTCTTCCCTTTTAATTCTACCCTGGTTTCTGCACGCAACCAGCTGGCTAAAAGAACAATGTTAAAAGCAGCTAGGACACTATAGCCAGCATCAGATTTTTCCACGTCCCTTGCTTACAAGGAGTGAAAAAACAACCACAGATTTTGTCAAGTCGCAGAGGGGAGTAAAGTTGTTCTGGTCTCAGACATTAATGGTGGTCGTCCTCGTTTTTGGCCTTCGTTGTTGTTGTTGTTGTTGTTCTACTATCGGAGTAATGATTTTGCCCATAATTGTTCAAAAACTGACACCCAAAAATAGAAGAAAAGAAACAAGAGAAATTATTTACTTTCTTTGCTCTGCCATGGTTCTTTTATTATCAAATCTACCCCTAAATGTGGCTAACAACTCAAAAACTGATAAAAGGAAAAAGGAAAAAAACTTCCAAGTTCAATGTTTGTACATGACTGAAAACTAGCGTAGACGAGAGCTATGGTGAGAAGTAACCCATGTCGATGAGCGCACATCGTTCAAATTTACTCTTCTTGTTTTTGTCTTGATGTTTCCTCTTTCCTGCACAACATGACAAAAAGGTTTTGCCAAACATGGGTTGAGTTACAATCTAGCTTGAAAACCTGTGCCCACAAAATCCCACTTGAGCTTCACCTTCTCTCTTAGGCTTTTTCTTTGTTCTCTCTTTTAAACATTCGAGAATGTGACGTTTAATGCCTTTGAAAAAGGTCTCAGTAGGAAGGTTATAAAATTAAACTTAACATTAATATTTATTCAAAAAACATCAGTCTGGCCACTGGACTGAACCACTTCCCCAGCCAACGTTTTGGCTTTTTGTATTTAGTATCTTACCTATCTTCATAAACATTTACAAAGTAATAATCTTATACACATCCTATCCTACAGATCCTACTTATTGCCTGACCATGTGACCTATTCCAGCACATCTCCAACTTGTCTCTCCAATTTTCATTTTCTTTCTTTGTCTCAATTGTGATTTGTCCCAACTTCAAAATAATAATAATAATAATAATAATAATAATAATAATAGTAATAAGAGTATTAATTTCTTCAAATTCCTAACTACAAAAAATGGGTCCAAGAAAAAGAGTACGAAAACCAGGTTCGAGCATTAAACAGGAAAAACTATTAGAAATGTGAAAAAGTTTGAGCATTTTTAAAAGAAAGCCAATGGAAAATGCCTTAACTACAAATTGTATGACTTAGCGTCACGATCTCTAAAATGAATTATGAATCTTATATTGATTGTATATTAAAATAAAATTGGGTATTTAAGTGTTCGACTATCATCATTTTGTAAGTCATCTTTTGTAGGATAAAATCGTGAGTCTTGATGTGTCAAGTTGGTGTGAGTCGTGATATTTAGTGTCACCGTTCCAACGAGAGGATGTATGATCCCAAAGAATAGCCATAAATTTTACATGGAGTCTGTACTAGAGTAAAATTGAAGATTTAAGAGCTCACATTATCTTCAACCTATGAGGTATTTATGAGATAAAACCATGCAACAATAGCTCAAAATAAACAATACTTTACATATTAGTGTGAACCATGATAGTTAATATTAGTCATCTCCTTCTGAGATAAAACCATAAGATCAATAAATCAAAATAAATACAATATCTTACATACATCATGTCAACAAAATATCTTACATATGTCATGTCATGTTCCAAGCGTATTAGAGTGAGATTTGACATTTTCTAACGTATTAGAGTGAGACTTGACATATTATGATTGTACAAGTCATGCCATGATTTCAATGTATTAAAGTGAGACTTGACATGAGATTGATCCTAATATATTAGAGTGAGATTAGACATTTAAAAGGGTCACACCATTTAATGTGAACAAAAGCACCTGAAAAGCCTTTTTTTTTTTTTTTTTTTTCATCATCTATGGAGGATGCTGGGAAAGAAACAAAATTCCAGGAAAAGTTAATGAAAGGTTCTCAGTTCTCAACGGTTAATCTGGCCACTTAATTAGGAGATCTGTTCAAAAAGAAAGAAAAATAAAAGAAAAAGGGTAGAGACATTGGTAACCCTGAAAGCAAGGGGTCAAACCATGCCCTGCATCAACACTGCATTATTAATAAAATTTTTTGATTCCCTATAAATGAAAAAGAGAAAGAAAGCAAGCAAATAAGAGCTTACTTGTATCTCAGTTCAAATTAAATATTTATATTATTCTTTTTATATAGGGCACTGTGACCCATGTCTTTTTATGTTTAACAACATTGCGTTTGGATTCTTTGAACAAAACCCATGCATCCTCCACTCTGGTTTTTCCTTCCTCCTTTTTGTCTTTAAACAATTGCACGTGTAAAGCCCCCTCCCGGCAAAGGAGACGTGCACACGAGTTGGAAAGGGCTGTGAACCCTGAAAATCGGGTCTCTCCCCAACCCCCTAATTTAATCACCATTTAAATGAACAAGAGCTTGTCTCTAATGAGGACAGGAGCGACAAGCTACACTCGAAATATCTCAGTTATGGATGACGTTGCATGTCGAGACAAGTCGGCCACATGTACGCCGCTCAGGTTGCTGCGGTGGAAGTGTCCTTTTTTTTTCTTTTTTTGAGTTCTGAAATGATTCTGTAATCATCACTCTTGAGTACATCCTAATCATGCGATAATTGAATCTCTTTGTCTTTCCACTTTCATTTTATCCCCCTTATCTTTTAGGATGGCATGTTCCACCCATCTTTTTCCAGGCTACCAAGCACGTTTTTTGAATCTTAAGTCCATAGATGGGAGTTGTCACGAATCATGATTGTGCTATGCCTATTTGCAATTATAAAAGACAAATATGATGTTGATTGATGCTAAAGTTTTTCCAACAAGTGCATGTTCTTGGGGGAGGAGGGAAGGAAATAAGCCATGACCCAGAAGCTAAACATTCCTCCAAATTTTACTTGCATTTAAAGCTAGTCAATCAAAACTTAAAAATTTAACATTTTTGGGTACTTGAATTAATGCGTTAGTTACTCATCCAACTAAAAACTTTCATCGAGAATTCTTTTTCATATTTTAATTTTTAACATATGATTTAATATAATATGTCAAGAATTCATATTAGTAAGAAATATAATAAATTTTAAATTTTAAATAAAGATTTTTTTTCACTTATCAAATATGTTTTTTAATTTAAAAATATAAACTTATAACAAATGATATCAAAATAAATTTTAAATGTTCATTTACGTCGAAACTCAAACTAATAAGAAAGTTTTATATTTTTAAATATATTTATTGAGTTAAAAACGTAGACCTGTCACATAATACATCTATCTATCTCTTATTTCTTTTACTTACTTTTACACCTTAACTAAATCATAATCTTCATGGATGAATGAATTTGATTTTGATTTTGATTTATTTTATTTTATATTTTGTTGTTTAGTACCATAGGCCTTAACTAATTTATAAACAAAACCTATGGTTATGTTGCAACAAGTACCATGCTATTATCCAATTTTAAAAAAAAAAAAAACGGAAGAGAAGTCAACAAATTAAAAGAAAAGAGTATTAATTATGGTGAGGATGGAACATTTGAACCTAACCCATTAAAGAGTTTCAACATAAATTCATAATGTTTCCCTTACCTAAACCCTGAATTTGAGGCAATTGGACCTTCCTTTTCAAGTACAGTCCACCTCACAAAGGGGAAATTTTTTTGAACTAGTTTGTTTTTGACAATTTTCCAGGAACACACTGCGATGACATTTAAAGAGTGCTGAACTGTACTGGTGTGGAAGAAGCAATAAATGGATTCGGTGGAAATCATTATACATTCGTCCGCGTACGGAGTCCACGTCAGCTGAGATGTGACAACGTACACTTGTCCGTCTTTGGACTCGAAAACAGTGAGCGGCGCCGGTTACGGGTCGTGAAAAAGACCATTTGGGTTCTGGCCGGTCAATTTATTACCTTCGAGTCGCGAGACAGTACCCGTACGGTTCGTTAAGGGCTTAAATGATCAGCATAACCCACACCACTTCCTTGTAAAACAAAATAAACAGAAATCAGGTAATAAAATGGTATTAAACTTTTAAAAAAATCTAATTATTAATAATAAAACCATATAGGTAAATTTATTCTCTTAATTTTGCCTAAAATTGCCGGTGAAGCCCCAAAAATATTCACAAAATTGTTTTATTAATATAATTAGAATGAAGGAATAAAAGAAATGACAAGCAAAAAGGGGTGGAGGGGATAAGCTAAATAACAATAGACACGAACATAATATTTCCCAAGATGTCATATAGCCCTGTCTTATTGTTTTTGACTATGTGTTTCATAACCATTATGATTATCAAATAATTATATATCTAGGTCTAAGAGCTCTTTGTCTTAATATAGGAATATGGAAGTCCAAAATGAATCCAAACAATGATGGGATTTCTCTCAAATTTGTGGGCTCAAAGCTAATTGCAATGTCTAGGGGATGATGCTCATTGACTTCTGCCTTCATCGTTCACACCCTACTCTTGCATTTAAGAAATTTTATTTTATTTTTGTAGTTTTGGGGTCGACCCAAAACAACAGAACATGTAATATAAATTTTGGTAAGTAAAGGTTTTGGACCAAAGACCTCTCCCAAAGCATATTTTGTCGAATCTGATGTACTTGTTTGCATGTTTATACATGAGTGGTTCCATTAGGGTAAGCTGTGCTTGCAAGTGGGGGCAGTGTCCTAGAAAGCCACAGCTTTTTGTGCTTTGTTTGTCTCTACCTAACCTTCTCTTTCGCCAATCCACATATGCCCTTCCTTCTTCTCTTCTCTTCACGTTAGTGGGATCTCAAGACACTCTTCTCCTTGACTTGAATGCGTTTATGGATGCTCTTTTCTTTTCCCCTTCGCATCCCTTTTCTCAAGGCCTTCTTTATTGATTTTAGGGATTTGAAATTTCCCCATGATTACTTTCTAGACTAATGTATATATTTATAAATATATTTATCACAGTCCACAAATATTAAAAGTTAACTTATGAAAGCAAAATATTAATATTATTCATTATTAACCCTTACTGATACGCTTAACAAATATGAAAGTCTTTTAATGAGCTTTTATTTGGGTATTTATAATTTGGGTTGCGCAATAAAAAATGATCTCTCTTATGTCAAAAATATTAATTTTTTTATTTTACTAATTAAAATCTCGATTTTTATTGTGAGATTAATAACATAAAAAAATATATCTACTTGTCAATTTGATTGATATTGACCTTTTATCTATAAGTAATTAAGAAAAGTTAATAAACATAGTTTGCCTAATGTACTTGGATATATATATATATATATATATATATATAGAGAGAGAGAGAGAGAGAGAGAGAGAAAGAGAGAGAGAGAGAAAGTACCAATTTCAACCATTAAAAAAACATCTCCATATGTAGATTATTAATTTAGAAGAATTGAGTAAAAGGCTATGGTTGGAAGGTACTATATTTGGAACATAAAAACAGTTTCGAAAAGGTTAGTCTTTGGAATATTAGGCAACCTTTTTGGTTGTTATTAATCCAAATTTAATACCCGATTAATCAACAGCTAAGTACAAGCTTTGAATGTTGATGACTAAGTCGTCGTCCTAAATCATTCTTTTTATTGCATAATGAAATGCGTTGGGCCAACCTAAATCATTCTTCTAAAACTATTATGGATATTAACATCAAAAACTAAAAAAGAAAGGAGAGAAAAAGATGTAGCTATCAACTGTATTATACCATAGATATCCGTCTAAGCACTACTCGTCGAGAGATAATCCAAAGTTGGAAAATGGGAACAAAACGGCAAATGATTGGAGAATTGTTTGATTTTCCTTTTAATTTACATAGTCAAATTAAACACTAATTGAGAAGCGTAATCCAGCTGTGACAGTGAGAACCCACCAAGCAATCATTCAATGACACCTAATTCCAGAAGAGAAAAAAAAAAAAAAAAGACACGCCAAGACATGACAAATATAGAAAAATAGGATCAAAGCAAAAGAAAGTTACTTAGCATAAACTTTTGTAAATACCTATATTTAGTTAATTACCAAGAATGATTAAGAAAACTAATACAATTTATTTATATCATTATTCTGTCGATTTGATTAATACACAAAACATGATATTCGTATCGTTTTCATTTCGATAATTATGTAAAAATAGGATGAACTAATTAAAATACTAGTAGTATTAAACAAGGTGAAAATTTACAAAATGCTTGGGGGGTTAAAAGACTTGTAAATGAATGCTTAGGCTCCTGTCTTTGGTTCCACGCTCCCCGCAAGGGCGTTCCAAACAAAGGAGCCGCCTGGCTTTTGTTTCTTCCCCGGATTGGGTTTTGTCCACTTTGTTCACGTATCTTTTCATCCACTAATTATATATTATTTAATTATATATATATATATCTTTTGTCAATTCGACTTTCATTTGGCTCACTTCACTCGCAATTAGAAATGGAGATAACCGGATGCCCATGCCTGCCACCTTTCCACAACTGACAAAAACAGCAACTTGTGACCTTTTTGTTCTACTTAAGACTCTTTGATTTTACTTTCAAATTTTTCAAAATTCTAACACGCAACTACCGCTGTCAAAGTAAATAATCTAATTACCTTTGGTTAGTAACAATTTAAGCACGTGTATGTTCTCCAGCCAGTGAAATTGTTAAAAAGGTTCACCTAACTACTTACATGAAATCTACCAAAACAAAAAGGAAAGAGAATACGTAGGACAACATTCATGAGAACAAACAATTACTACCCGTTTTAATGAAAGAGCAAAAAATGAAAAGCCGGGTGGTAGTGGCAATTTGTATCAGATGCAAGTGGAGGGGAAGACAGAATGACGAGGGCTCGTGACAGAGTACAAAAATAAGGACTCCCCTTTTTTAAATGGTAAATGTAAAAGCAAAAATTATTTGGTTACGAAAAATAAAGACACAGGGCTTTGCTTATTAATTGGAAGCACCAAAGCTTTTGTAATGCTATAAAGATAGATGAAGAAATGGATCCAATGAGCACCATTAATAAATATAAGTAATTCCTTTTTCCTTACCAGCTGCATTTCGTGCGGCATTAAAGGCTGTTTTTATCTGACGACATACGTTGCAAATACACTTTTTTATTATTCAAAATACCAAGATTCAAGTCTTAAGAGATCCATGTATATTTTTTTTTTGAAAAACGAGATACATGTATATTAGTCTAAGTAAAATGATTTAAATTTTAAAATTCAAAATTTTAAATTTAAATACGTATCATTAGGTTGTATTGCTGTTTTCAATTAATTTTTACTTCTTTGGTCTTTCTCATAAAAAAATAAAAAAAAATTTATTTTTCATAAAGATATCTAAATTTGGACAAACAAAAAATTCAGGTAATATTTGCCGACTTATATTTTGAGGAAGATAAAAGATTAAAAGAAGAAAGGGCAAACAACGTTTTGCTAATAACTGCCCCGACACACTGTAAAACATAGTAAATTCCGGGTATTTATTCACCTTAATTTCTCCTTACAGATTAAAAAAAAAAACAACTGATCATCACGTGACCTAATTAAAACAGGGTACGTTCCATCAGGGCATCAAGAGCACCGTTAACATGATTCATTTGCCACCGTGATTATTCGACTCCGTCTCATATTACGGGAATATTACAGCCGGGAAAAACCGGTTGTTGAGGCCAATCAAAACTACGGGCCACGTGTCGGTTTCACTGCGCGTGACTGCACATGAAAGACATCGCAACTGCTCTACAGTCTACACCCAGCATGGTCATTAAAACAGTAACAAATTACAAAAAAAAAAACAGAAGAAAAAAAAATAGCGCCAAGATCAAGGTTGCCTGCCACGTTAGTCCCAGCTGTAAAATGACAAAAGAATAAGGTAAAATGGTAAATTTCCCCAGCTGTATAACGGCCTCCTGCAATTCTCTGGCTTGAGGAAAATGACGGAAATACCCGACGAAGGGTAAAAACATTGGTAACAGGTAAATTAATTAGGAATTAGGGAGGACAAATTAAATGCGAGTTATGTTAATAATCATTAACTACCAGTTGTTAATATTCTTTAGTCAAAGGGAAGGACTGACCCGAGTGTCCGGTGTCACGTGACCTGAATCCCTGATTTCGAGAAGAAATCTTTTGGCCAAGTCAGCATCCCGGTTAGCCCTTCCCATTGGATCTTCCTGTTTTGTGGGGACCAATTGCCACGTGTCTACATTGTAGGTGCCCATCTTATGCGGCGCCTCGTGAAAAATCTCTACCTCGCCGGAATCTCAAAATCGCCGGTGTGACCCACCCTCCCGCCCTATGGTAAAAAAATTAAAAAACCTTTTCTTTTAGGTTTTTGTTTTTTACTGGGAAGATTTTAAAAAAAAGAAATTTGAGAATTGTAAAATATTAAATGTCACTTAAACCGGGTGAACCGATTACGGCTGGTTTAGGGATCCTATAAAACAGCTCAACTTTAGGTATGCACTTCAAACTCTGCTTTTTTTTTTCTCTGTCGCTTCCTTTCTTACCTATCAAAAGAGCTCTTCTTCACTCCTCCATTTCCTCTCTGAGATTTTTCCTTTCCTTTCTTTTGTTTTCTGGAGAAAGTATCATCAGAAAGCAGCTTCGGTTCTTAGTTTCTTTAAGACTGAGATTTGAAAGTTGCCCAAAATAGCAAGTCCGTGCTCTGTTAAGTAACTGAGAAAAGCACTGTCTGGTGGTTTTTTTTGGACATTATTCTCCATCCCTTTTCCGGTAAAGCTATTTGCTTGCGGTATCTTCCCTTTTTCTTTCTTCTCTCCAACTTTTGCCAACAAAAATTTCTCCTTTTCTATCTTCCCTCTCTCTTACTACTGGTTCAGTGGTTCTTACCATCTCGGTGCTTTCCGTACTGCTTGTTTAGGCACACTCCTTTTTTTTGGGATAACTTTCCTTGAAATTTCTCGTCGTTTGATAAACTTTTGAGTGAGCCTTTGAACCGATTAATGGTGGATTTCTCTTCATTTCAAGCTTCTCTTTAACGTGTTCTTTCTTCAGCTTTCTTTTTAACCCTTTATTCTCCTCGTGTCTAGTCTCAAAGGAATCTCTTCTTTTCCCCTTCCCTCCTTTTATTTCGCTCCCCTCCTACTCCCTCTCTCACTCTCGATGAGAAGAAGTGAAAGAATCTGAAAACCCGAAAAGAATAAAAAAAAAAGATTGAAAGAAAATGGATCATTGTCCTGTTCCTACAATCAAATACACAGAACACCGCAATCAAACCAAACTCCTTACGCCACTGTTAAATGTCAGTCTCCAAAATCAGCCAGAAATGAAACCCCGAATTGTTCGGATTTCAGTTACCGATGCTGACGCCACTGATTCTTCCAGCGACGAAGAAGAAGAACAAACAACCCGATTTCGTTCTCGAAACAGAGTCAAGAAATTCGTTAACGAAATTACTATCGAGTCATCATCTCCCACTCAGACTGATGCCGTTTGGAGAAGTAAATCGTCGTCGTTGTCAAAGAGTTCCCGAAAAAGGCCAGCGGCTGTAGCCGAAGCCAAAGTTAAAGCGCCGGCGAAGGTTCCGGCGGGGAAGAAGTTCAGAGGAGTACGACAACGGCCTTGGGGAAAATGGGCTGCTGAGATCAGAGACCCACTAAGACGTGTACGGTTATGGTTAGGTACCTATGATACCGCCGAAGAAGCAGCAATGGTTTATGACAACGCGGCTATTCAGCTGCGTGGGCCGGACGCGCTCACCAACTTTACCACTCCTCCGCAAAAATTGGTTCAGGACAATAACAGCCAAAAACCGTTATCCAGCTCAGATTACAACTCCGGCGAAGAATCTCACAACATTAACCTTTGCTCTCCGACCTCCGTTCTCCGCTGCCCTTCGCTTTCGACAGACGAAGTCGACTCGCAAAACGTCAAGGAATCGCGAGAAATCGGGAGCGAACCACGAGATGCTCTCGACGAGTCTTGCTGCATATCGGGGGAGAACTTTTCCGATTTCTCGGATTACTCGTCTTTGTTTCCGAATGACATATTCAGTTCCGTACCGGATTTGTTCGCCGATAATACGAGCTTCCACGAAGCTTTCTTGAAAGATGATTTCGGCAACGGGTTTCTGAGTTCAGGCGCGGATTTCGAGTTCGGATTTGGGAGCTTCTCGAACTGGCAACATGTCGATGATCATTTCCAAGATATCGGGGATTTGTTCGCGACAGATTCTCTCTTAGCCATTTGACAGAGTGTTTATTCGGTGTTTTTATCTCTCGTGTAATGCCGGTTTCACGGCAAGTTTTGAATCGGCGGGAACTGAAAATATCGGCTGTGTTTTTGTTTTTTTCCCCCTCCCCTGTTCCGGTTTTGTTTATGTTCTAATTTATTTATTTATAATGTTAATTAAAAGTAAGAATATTAAACATCTCCGTCACAGTAACGGTGACGGACGAGTTTGGCTACGTGTTGCGTGCTGTGTCGTTTATGTTCCTCTTTGTTGTTGTTTGTTACATGTTTTGTGAAGGCACGTGTTGATCCACGTGACAGGAACATCTCAAAAGCTCTCGTTTTCTGCTTCTTCAATAATAAACTTGTAATGTTTTAGATTTTAGATTCTCATTATTTGCAGGGCACACGTGCTGTCAAATAGATCCATGCACCTTAATATTTTTTTTTCTCTTTAAATGCTTATTTTTAAAAATTAAAAAAATAGATTCTTACAAAAAAAAAAAAAACAATTTCAACGATTGAACTTGAATCTGAATCTTTTTTTTTTTTATTTGCACATAAGCCTATCAACAACCCCTTTGATTACTGGTACTGAAAGGTAATAATGTCTATGGGGATGCTTAAATGCTTAATTAAACGCTCGCTCAGAATTAAAAGTTGTTAAAGCTATCACTTAATTGGGCTGCTATTCTGTGTTTCTACATATCAAAACAAGAATTAATTTTCACTTTAATGAACGTCAACTTCCACCTATCTAGGAAGCAAAGGGTTTTTACAGAAATGGAAACAGTAGCTTTGAGTCATGCAGAAACACATTTAGGGACTATCATGTAGCACTAATAAGGTACTAATATATAATATATAAAATAAACGTTTTGGTTGGAATTATTTTGATACTGTAGGTCATCCAAGTAATAAATGGAACAACTGAAATTGGAAACTGCTTGTAAGCAGTCGTTTTTTTTTTTTTTTCAATTCTAAAACTAAAGGAAAGGGAATATATTATATAGTTATATATATATATAAAGGGACAAAAATCAAGTGGGGCACGTGGCGAGGAGGAAAGGGATTTACGAAGTGCAAAGGCACATGATTTCAGTTATGGCCGTTTTCAAGGAATAACAGATCTGTTTAAGTAGGGGAGCGGCAAGTGTGGGTATCCGTCTTACTAGATTTTTTTTCTCCCATTGGGCCGCCGACCCCACCAACCCAGGTGTTGATTTTGCATAAGAAAGAAATGTAAGCTGGTAATATCTTTGGGATAAGTCTGATTTTGATCTCAGGGTTTCCACGTTTCATCACTCTGTACAACACAACTATCAGTGAAACATGCGATCCCCTACTTGATTGGGACTCTTTATCACTTTAGATTATGAATTGCTTGTCTATTTCAATGTTTGATACTTGGAATTTAAGTGGGGGGTTTTAATAAATTAAATTAAAATTGAAAAAAAAAAAAGAGACTAACCCGTATGTCACAAGATACACAGAGAAGATGGTGATACTAAAAATGAAAAATGAGAATATAAAAAATGTGCCTTTAAATGACCAAAAGCAAGCAGCACCATTCGATGGTGTTCCCTATGATGAGAGAAAAGCAACCTTTCCATGTCAATCTCTAGTCACGGAATAAATGAACTTTTAACAAGATGAATCAGCATCTGAAACTTAATTTTCCTTCTCCTTCACTAGAATTTGACCACTTGAGAGACATGAATGAATCTGGAAGGCAAATATGAAAAAAAATAGAGGACAAAATTAGATATCAAGATGTCTTTACACACCAAAAAGAAAGATTGGGAATTATTGCGTTTTTTGAGGCGACAGGTTTTGTTTGGAAATGCATAGAGAATCATGACAAGGTAAAGAGAGAGCTAGGCCAGGGCATTTCAATTTCTGGGTCCCTTTCTCCTTAGTGTTTGTCTGTTGGTGAATTTAGCGAATGAAAGTTCATCATTTTTGGCCCAAAACTGGAGCATTCAGTCAACACTTCGTCATCATGTGTGGGCTTTTTCATCGTCTCAAATTAGACCCCTTTTTTTGCTTTTAACTTGATCTTGTGGAAATTAACATGTGATTATGTGACTAAACTTTGATCCTAAAGAAGCTTCAAGTTGTGGATTCGGTTCTGAGTCTTCCCGGTTCTAACTTCATTGCTATTAGGGTCCGTTTGGTACACTGTAATGTAAAGCACATTACTTGCAATGTGACTTATTAAATTATATTACAGCGTTTGTTTTGTAACAGATCACTGCAATGTAAGATTGCAATGCAAATACATTACAGCCAATGGATTGAATGTGATTACAGTCTAAAACCAATGCAATCATATTACATTGCACTCTGCAATGTTTTTAAAGATAAATTTACCCTTCAATTTTATTATCTTATTAAAAATATTTTATAATATTATAATTAAAATAAAAATATTAAAATAAAATATATAATATAAGAATAAAAATTAAAATAAAATAAAATATAAAAATTAACATTTATATAATATAGGTAAAATAAATTAAAATAAAATATAAAATATAAAAAATATATTAAAGAAATGAAATAAAATATATAAAATTATAATAATAAATAAAAATAAAATATATGTATTAAAATATATTTAAAATATGATATTATATAAAAATTAATAAATAAATATAAATATATTAAAAATAAAATATAAATATTATAAATAATAAATAAAAATAAAATATATGACATTAAAATATATTTAAGAAATGATATTATATAAAATTAATAATAAAATATAAATATATTAAAAAAAAATATTATAATAATAATAAAAAAATAAAATATGATATTAAAAATATATTTAAGAATGATATATATAAAAATTAATAATAAAAATATAAATATATTAAACTTATATTTTAATAATTAGGGGTAATTTTGATAATTAACATTACATTTCCACTAAAGTACTTGTAAACTAAACACTGCAATGTTATCTTCCCTGCATTTTAATCATTATTTTGTTTACATACTAAATACTGTAATGTTATTTTCCCTGTAATCACATTACTTGTAATCATATTACCTGTAATCACATTACATTGTAACGTACCAAACGTCACTTTAGTGTAAGCTGAATAATAACACCCCCCAATTAAAAATGTTAGTGAAAGCGTGGAAAAAAGAAGAAAGTGAAACAGTTTTCGATGGTTTGATGAACTGTATGAATGTGGTCCCATACGGTTAGCTGGTGGGAGTACAAATGTCACAAGATTTTGGCATATTTGAACTCCCTCTTCTCTCTCCCTGAACCCCTGCAGCACCAGAGAAATTTTTCTCCTGGCTTACACAATCCCCCAATGCTAAATCCAAAAGTATATTAGCTAATGCTCATACTCCTCATCCAAATAGCTGGAAATTTCATAGAGTAGAAGTTGTCATTATTCTAAAATAGTTACGCTACACTGCCTCTGCCTCTGCCTCATACCTGACCACACCCAGAGCCAACTTCCCTAACATGACAAACATACTCTTAAATCCCATAATGTCTTTTTCTTTGTTTTGTGACATTTGTCTCTGTAATTTTTCAGGGTGTTTCTAGTCCCATTTGCCTAGCAATGTCCAAACTCCAAACCAGTGCTTGATAAATTTCAAGCACGCGGTTGGGATACCGTGAAGTGGGAGAGAAGAGATGTCATTGTCTGGTAGATTTGGGCCAATTAGAGTGGGGTGGTAGATTTGCAGACTTTTATAATCATCTAGCAATTAACAAAATTATTATTTCAGTGACACAACCTATTGGGAGAGAGACCTACAACTAGGATTTTTCTGCTTCTTCAGCTCCCAAATTGATGCATAAAGACAGTAAACTCTCGAGTCATGGGTCATTTTCTTCTGGGTATTTAATTTTTTTGGGGCCCTCAAGATCATACACATTGCATGATCATTTATTAACACACCAAAACTCTCCCACCCTTTGTTTCCTAACGAAGGAGAAAGAAAAAAAAAAGTAAAAACCTTTAGTGGATTTCGTCACTTGTCATGTCATATCTTATTTAAATTCTGAAAACGACTACAGACATTCATATTTTGTCAATGATTTGAGTTAATTCTGATTAAGAATTAGAAAAAAAGAAAGAAACTTGTACAAGGATTCAAGTGTTACAAGTTTGCACTAGCAAAGGTTGACAGCATCAACAAATTGTGTGCTTGTACTTGTTGCACATATGGTTTGTCTAATCTCATCTTCTCCCTACAAAATATCTCAAGAACAGAGGAAAATCAAGAAAAGAGAAAGAAAACCCAACATTTCTCTTCATCTTTTACTTTGTCTCAAGAATAAAAGAAACGAAAAGAAAAAGGGTGGAGAGGCGTTTTGTCTCTTGGCAGAAACACTGGTCTTTGAAGCCAATAGGAGGTCAGGGGCAGGCAGCCGCACAAGGAAAGGTGTTCGTTTTGGCCGCAGAGGGGGCTTGCGTGGCGCAAAATTCCAAAACTTTGAAGATTCATTTCAAAGAGAAAGGCTGAAAAGCAAACAATCCAGAAGATCTTCTTTATTGTTCTCCAGGTCGTTACTATGAAATTCAATCATGGCCGTACACGTAATGTCAGGTTAACGGTCTTCCATTTCCTCGTTCAGTGCAAGTCGTGCAACTAGGCCGTCCACCCCACCCCTAACCCCGCCAAACACTGGTCCCTACTTCCCTTGGTCCCCACGCCTTGATTTCTAGCTCGGCCATCAGTGCTTGATTGTTTTCTCCACGGGGTACGGCTGTGATCCTCGTGGTCCCACTAATCTTTCCGATCTCATCAGCCTGATTTGGACCCTCCATTTTGGATAAGCGTGGCTCGTTTTGGGAGATCGACATAAGCATCCTGGCCCATTATTTTGTGGGCTTCTTCATTGTTCTGTGGCCCCCTAAAACGAAAATGACCCTTAAACCTTTCAACTTTTTACTACTTATTACCACAGTATTCTGCATATGCCCCATAAATTGTGCTGGTGAAAAGCATTCACAACCTCTACCAGAACTGATAAATTTTTGTAGGCATTAAGTCTGTATACATATATTGCAGCGAGGAAGCTGAGAGACTTCAATTCCATTAGAACCTGAAGAAAGTTATTTCGCAACAATAGGACCTGAAATACATTAATAGTCAAAATTAATGCTTTAGGTTCCATATGGTATTATCCCATAAGTTTAAACCATAAATTTTGACTTTTACAACACTTGGGTTTTAAGTTTTTTAAGTTTAGTTTAATTGATATTCTCATTATTTATTTTTTTCATATATTATTGAATTTTTTATAAAAATAATATCAATCAAACGGAATCTTGATAATCTAAAAGTGTTAGGAATAATCATCGATATGGGACTAGGTCTGATATTGACATCCTACACGATAAAATTGGGTACAAAGGTACAATCATTTGAAAATAAAATAAATAATAATAATAGTAATAATAATAATAAAAAGGAGTAAAGAGAGAGAGGCGAGTTTGGAGGGTGAGGTGGTGACATGAAATAGGTATGGGATATTTGCACCTTAAATTCCAATGTTTCCTTGTGCTCCTTCCCCAACCGCAACTAGGCAGTAAAGCAAAAATCCTGAGAGGCCCATATGGAAAGTGCAAGTGGGGAGAGGGAAAAAGGAAAAGCAAAATAAGGAAGGGCCATAGGCCGTATAATCCCCTACTCATGCGTTGCGTGTGGAAAAGCAGGCAGGTAGGGCCATGGGCCATGGGGGTGGCTTCTCTTTCATTTTCACCGACCGACACTACACTGATATGAGACGAAATGTACAGAGATACCCTTCCCCTAAGAAATACTACCTAGAAGCATAGGTACACACATTGACTGAGTATCCCATGACTTGGTGTTAATAGATATATTTAATAGAAAAGCCCACAACTCTGAACTCACCACCCACACACAGTTCTTGTGGGATTGGGATTGCAGTTACATGCGCCCATGCCCTGCGTCTGCCACTTGTTTGCATTTCCATTGACTATCTTTGCCATAAAATATTTATGGCTTTCTCCATTTCCAAATACCCGCACTTGAGTGTACGCACACACTCACACACACCCCCTCTCTCTTAACTCTAAAAATCTCTCTCCTCTTTTCTTCTGGGCATTATATCTTGTCATCAGATAAAATGAAGACAAAGTCACTGTTTAGATTGTTCAAATCTTGAATGTTTTTTCTTTGTCCATATCTATGCAATTTATTGATAGGCAATACTTCTAACAATTTATTGAAGTAACTAATTAGTTGTGTTTCTCTTCTGTATCGAAATTTGATGAGTTGTTAAAACAGACCAACTGTTATTGGTCTGTCACTGCCCATTTTGGGGTGCTGTTCTCTCTCTTTCTGGTTTGGTCTTCTGGACATTATAAATCAAGGCCCAGGAGTAAAGTGGTCTGTCCTTCTACTTTGAAACAGTCCTACCCTATCCATGGAGCAGAGGCCCGCGTGGCTCAACTGGACCATTGTTTTTCAGTCTGAAAGCACAGATTCTCCTCTTTCAGTCCCCTCCATTAACACTGAAATGGAGGCCTATCTTTTTAGAATTAGAACATTTTTATGGGCTTAAAATGCTCCAATGCAATCACCGACAAGATAGACAAGCTTCTCCATTTTGAGTCCAGACTAGAACCCAACATGGCAATGAATAGGGGCAAAAGCGTGGATGTTATGTTATCGAGCAAGTGTGTCTGTGATTTAGTGGAAACAGCAGGCGCGAAACTAACAAATCCACCCCCTTTTTTACTCTTTTCCTGTTCGACCAAACAGTGCTCAAGCCTTGGTTTAGGAGGGGTTTATCCTGGAATCTAAAACCCGAATACCTGAACCCAAGGAAAACCCGAAGAAAGCCATGGAGGAGGCAGGTGCTCAGCCCGTCTGCGCGCAAGAAGCTCTGGCTTTACTGAATTGCGTTACCCAGTCTCCTTTTGATCAAGAAAAATGCATCCGTCTCTTGCATTCTCTCCGACAGTGCGTCCTCAATAAGGTACTGTTACTAATTCCCAGGCTCCATTTTTACGAAAAAATTGTGAAATTCTGTTTATATTGTTATAAATTGGTAGTTTGATTAATCCATATAGGTCAATTACGTATTCTGTATTTGTATCCAAATCCCTAATGCAATACCGAAATTGCTCCAATTAAGTCATTGCTTTTTGCAATGTGGAATAGTTAAATCTAAGAATGATCTGTGCCAGTTCTAATGGTATCTATTTGAGCTCTCCGATTCAGTTAGTTCAGCATCAATTGGGTGTTTAGGCAGGATAGTTTTTGGTGTCACTAAACAAAAACAATTAGGACCTGTTGTCCCCATGAAATTATGAGCAAATGCACTCATTTTCCCCATGTTTCATGTTTATTCACCTTGGATTTATTTAAAAACATGTTTGCCAACATGCTTGTCTTTATGGATTCTGTGTGAATGTGTCTTTCTAACTTCTGCTCTCTTGCGAGCCATTCCTCTTTGCAGAAAGTAAAGAAATTTTCGCTAGATAATCAAGACCAGCAGGACACAGATTCAGTTAGCAAGAAGAATTGATGAAATCTTGTGTTGGAAGAATATATCACCAGATGGACTTACTTTTTTTGATCTTATATTGTTGGGAAACATGGTTGTTTTTTCAATCAGTTGTTGAGAAACCAGATATTCAGTCCAAAATGCTTCCATTGTGAACTGAAATTCTTACTTAATATTGAACTTGAAATGGTATCCACTTATCTGCTGTTGGCTGAGAACTTCTTTAGAAAGGTTAGGTGGTGGTGCCACTGGTGTGTGTCTTTGTGCTGTTTGATTGCTCAGGCACAAGGCCTATTTCATTTTACCAGATGCAGTTGCGATCGGGCCTGCAAAGTAAATATTTCCTAGTTTGGAGTCTAAACATCAAATAAGTCCCGTTGTTTTATGAACATATTGTTAATGGTGAGCTGGGCTGGAGTTCCCTTGGCCTGGATCATTCTACCTGATGTTAGAACCTCTTAAGATCATGAATAACAGAAGAATGGAGTCTTCTTTTGAATATGGTGCAATGCAAGGAAAATAAGTTTAGCTTGGTTATTACTGCTCTTTGGAAATTGTGTTTCTGCTGTCCATGGAGAACCATTTCTCTTGGAAGATATCTTCCTGTTTTTGTTTATATATCCTTTTTATTTCCCTGGAGTTTGGCTGCTTGGTCTGCTTGGCGGATTTAAATAGTTTGTTTGGCTAATACAGAAATTTGTATGATGTAATACTAAAAAATTCTTGGATGGTCAGGGAGCACATTCTGGAGCTGACAACTGTAGAAATTCTAGCCATGGATAGAATTGCTTTATGAGCATCTTTAGAAATCAATTGGTCCTTGTACCACACCCTGTTGGTCGAAATCTACAACTACCAAATTCTTCAAATCTTCACCCAAAATCTTCACAACTTTTCTCAGGTGTTTAATTCTGTAAGCTGCATTGCTCAGAATTCAGAAGGTGAAAAAGCATTCAGGACCTGCAATTGCTAGTAGGCTAGGGCTTCGTAGATGCCATTTGTTCTAGTGAGTAACACAATTAGGCATAGAAACCTATAAACTCAGTACGGTAGTTTTCCAGAATTACTTGAGTCAATCACATAAGATGGAGCAGGTTGCATGCTGAACAAATTAGTAGCCCAGCAAAGAGACCATGGAGGGAATGCTAGAAAATAGGGGTAGAAAAGAAGACTGAAAATCTGAATACCACCAAACATAAATATGACATTACCAACATCCACAAAAGCCCAAGTGATTAATCGAAATCTCTAATTACAAACATTTAGAACCATGGTTGCACATCATCCATCCCCCAACAAAATACCAAATGTTACAATTCCCATCTCTCTCTCCTTTTTCTCACTCTTTAGTCTTAACTTATACCCAAAAAAGAGGGAAAAAAAAAACTCAGCACCCCAACCTAGCTCCATTAGCAAGCTCAAAAGCTGAAGCAGATATCAGCAGCGTGAATGAGGTATGTCAGCACCAGCGCCACCAGCATCAACACGTATGCAATTCCTTGGTCAATCGACGTCCCTGTTCGCCCCCCCATCAAAGAGTTAAATTTTAAACAAGAATTCAAATGGCATTTGATCTCAGATCTAAAGAAAAACAAAGAGAGACAGAACTAACCATCGCTTGTGGGGGCAGGGGCGGGAGCAGAGGACTGGGCCTGAACAGCAGCAGGCAAGGCAATCATAGCAAAAACGAGAGCTACAAAAACAGCTGCAAGAGAAACCCTGGAAACTGCCATTCTTCCTTTCCGATAAAAACAGAAAATGCTCGATCTCTCTCTGCGATGCTTCTCAAATTTAGCTTTTGTTCAAAGACACTCCTGCAATGGCACAGGAGAGCCTCGCAGAGAGAGAAAGAGAGGAAAAAGAACCGCTCTTTCCTTCTTTCTTCTAAGAGGAAGGAGCAGAATACCTGGAAGCCAAGGAAACAGAGAGAGTTTCTGATGATGTGACGACGAAAAGCAACATAGGGTTGGCGATGTTTTTATATGGAGCGGTAGGGTGGGGAGAGAAAACCGGTGTGACCAGTGACCGGTTATTAAAAAAATAGGAAAGGATTTGTGGTGTGGAACCCAACCGAACCGAACCGTATTTTTCGGAGCGTTTGGACTTGGTTGGCGCTTGGCTGTTGCCTGGGGATACCGAGTCAGAGTCGCCCCCATGTGCTTCCTTCTCGCCCCCCTGCCTACCATCCTTTCCGTCCCTGATTTTTTGGCCCCTTTGGGTGACAGATCAGTCTGTGACATTAGTTGGCGCCATCTGCTTCGGTTCTGATTCGCCCATGTGTTGTTGCCCTTTTCTCCTTTTTTCTTTTCTTTTTTAAGTTTTTTTAACAATTAATTATTAATAACCCTTTTTACCATGTTTCGTGGTAATATTTATATAACTATAATGGGACTTAGGATATTGGGTATCCAAGAACTAATACAACCGGATTTGAGTATCAAATACTTTAAAATAATATCTAAAATTTATCCAAATGTAAAACGGGTAATAAAATTTTTACTTGGAACTCACTTTAAATCCAAATATAAATTATCCGAATTTTATCTTATCGGATCAAAATTTACACAAATCTTAATAAAATTGATTGATGTGACATTGAGCCCATTGCCCCCAAAAGCAACCCAATGGGCCCAAGTTTCTATGCGGGATATACCTTGTTTTCTTTTTTATAAAAGATAGGTTCACTCATAATTGAATTATTAAGAAAGAATTAGTGTGTTAAGTGAGATAAATAGGAACAAGCAATACAATTGTCATTACCTTAACTAAACTAATGGATTAAACACAAGACGCTGCTGCATGAAGTTGGCCAGGTGAATCTATTCACAGTTTTACCCCTTTTTTTCCTCGTTAATGGAAATTAATTTGCAATTTGACAAAATTTCTCTCATGGTTGCGCTTTAGAATCTGTTCTTAAAGCCAGCAAATGCCAACAAACATTCGTGTGACTAAAAAAAGAATTGTAGAAGTTCTGGCAGAACAACAACACAGCTAATGCCAACAATCATTCTCTTGTGTGAAGATTCCCTTCACCTTAATCATTACGAGCTTGAATCTTCCACATGAAAATATTAAGACAAAGATTCTTAACTACTTTTTCATTTAATAAGCAAGGAATAAAACCATCTCCTTGATCCAATTCATATAAATTATGTTATGAAAGAAAAACCAGTGCAAATGGCGAAGGGAAATGAATTGATGAATTGATTGATTGCATGCCATATATAGGTTATTTGAATGAGAATATTGTTGAAAATAAAAAAGTTAGCAGTACTAAACTTTCCCTCCTCACTCTTCAACCATGACCTATCATCTTCAGTGTTTCACCATAATCCTGATGGGTTTTGTTTATGCTGCGTGTCAAGCGATACTGAGATGGCAGTGCTAGATTTTCAATGCAGGTTATGGCTCTTGTGTTGTCTACATCAAGATTTTGAAGGGCTCTTATCCTTTTCTGTCATGGTGAACAATCCTTTCTTAACAAAGTGTCAAAGCTGATTAATTTAACACTGACATATAGGGATTTGGTGGTTTGCAGATAAAATTGCCTTGGCCGATAAGCATCCTGGGGACGCAATTGGATCAACCATTTCTAATCAAATACATAAAAAAATTGAACCATCATTACATCAAACATCACTTGTCTGTCTCAACAATTAATAAAACCCAACTGCAAGAGAAGCTGCAATACATTCATGTCAAAGGAACGGGGTCTTGACATTTCTATTTTTTGAAATGTGGATGTTTGTATTAAAGGGTAGAAAGTTACAGGAGTAAGGTCTACCCTACCCTGAAATACATCTTAAAAAAACACAAGAACAGGGCTCAGACATCCATGAGGACGCATGAAGGGGGGGGGGTGGGGTGGGTCTTGACATATTGCAGCAATGAAATCGATGGCTGCTTGATTCATTGTTTCTTTTAAATGCTGATTCAAAACTTCTTTATCCATTTGGGGAGTTGTAGTTAGCCTGAGAGGTTTCATTCACATTAATTTTTCACGACACCCAAGCACTTCGACATTGGTCAGTAAATAATTGACCAACTGCTGCTGGTTTTAAGCTATCGATATCCCAAACTAGATACTTTGATCTTATGACGGTCGCTTCAGAGCCACATGTTTTCCTGACATTGGACCCATCAAACAAGTGGGATGTCAAGAAACATGCATCATGAAGGATGAAGCTTTAACAAACGTGAAACGCATACACAGGGATTCTAAAAACGGCCCTAATGATACATCAGCGTCTAAAAAGAAAGATTTTTACACTGTTTGGACCTTGAACAATACAAAACTTTACTCATAGTACAATTGTGTAATCTACGTACAGAAAGCAGTCTCCTGTGAAAGTTATTGCAGTATCATCAACAATAAGAACTGTAAATTTCATACATTTTTCCCCATATGTAGCTAAATGTCCCTGCCGTGTATGAGAGGTCACAAGTAGCTGTCATATTTAATGGGAAACCTAACAGGCGAGAAAACTGAACGTATTACTCCATAGTCCTTTGTATCAATGATGGCTCTGTTAGACTTTCTTGTTCTTTTTCATCCTCATCTTCTAATCTCTACAAATAACAAGGCTGGAAAAATTTTGTAATGAGATCTTCGAGTTGTCAAATGCTTCAATTATGTTACACGATAAGAGTTGTCATGTGCTTGTCGTGTAAAAGCGACCCGCCATGTCTTGTTTTCATTCTTTTGCAGCAGATGTTGGTTGTCCAACTTCTTTCTTTTCTTTTCTTTTTTTCTTAATTGCGGTCGAAATAAACATGTTTAGCAGGTCATTATATTGAAACAATACGTGTAATGGATGAGGACCTGAGACAGAAATTCTGAAACTCTTGCTTGGGACGTTTGTCATGGTCCTCATGGAGCAAAGCATGCTACTGATTCTGAGGACGCTACGTATATGAGTCAAAGCCTTAGGCAATTAGTACAAAAGAAATTGAAACTATATTTCCATTACAATAAGGTGGTAATTAATGATATCGCCAAATTACATAATTAGTGAAATATAATACACTGACACCAACTATCGAAGCTACTTCAAGAGTACAGAATATTGCAAGACTTAATCAGTTAAAGCATGATGATATACAGTAGGGGAATAGAGTAGGCTGATATAATTCATACTGAAGCAAGAGCAGACGGATGCCTGAAATTAACCTCTATTCATTCTGGGAAGGCCAGAGAAAGGCTCCCATAGCAAACTTTCTCTTTTCGTTGATATCTCCAACGACGGGCAGCCCATACTCGTTAAGCAGGCAGTCCAGCTGCCACTCGGGCATGTTCTCATAGTCACTCTTCTTGTACCTTGGATAGTGAAGTGGCATCTGAAAGCAACAGCACTTATCATTCCTCTTTGCTTGGTGGCGGTTCCCATTTGTCCTTAACCCAGCCATCGCGTAAGAGGCGTTGGGGCAGCTTGTTCCGCTCATCTTCACCTTTGTACTCTTTTTTTGAAGCACATAGGAATGGTTCCGAGTTAGCCTTTTATAGGCAACCGGAGGATCAGGGTGTAGAGGGGGAGAGAACACTGGAGGGCGTACTAGAACAGGCAAGCATCAAGTGTAATTAATATCTTGATCGTGAAGTATTTGAAATTTCTGGGCCTGTCTTTACCGGGTTGTGGACACTAAAGAGTAGGAGTCACCATTCAATGCATTTACTTATAGTGAAAGCAATCTATCATGCTGCAAAATATAAATGCATACAAATTTTCATACGGATAGGATTGATTTGAGTTCTTGTTAGATTATGGACCTACGTACCACAATTTCTGTAGCTTTCCAACTCAAGCAGTAATGTTTCCTGGCTGCATATTATTCGTCAAATCTGGCTCTTCTTCACAACCACAACCCGAAGCTGAACTCATCTTGAAATCCAAATGAAGCTGACAAAACCCAAGGTTAGATTGTAGAATTGGATCATTCTGATTAGTGTCTAGCTAAAAGAAATAAAGCTCTTACCATCATTTCATATTTATCTGAGTTGCTAGGACAACAAGAGTCAACTGAACAAAGAACTTTAACCAGAGAATTGCTAGAATTGTAAGTTCTAATTATTATTCTCTAATCTACATCCCTTACAAACTCTAAGCATATATTGTCATTGTCTTTCCCTCTTATTTCTGTTACATCCAATAGGGGTTCCGGGGATACTGAGGAAGGTTTGAGAATGTTCCTGGTTTAGAATAGATCAGTGCAAAAAGGCTTGAACCTCACAGAAATTACTGGTCTTAAGAAAGAAAGAGAGTCGGAGCTTGCTGGCTCTACTGATGATTAAGACTTAAATAAGAGTTCAAATCCTGACGCATCCTTGTAGTCAAGAGATCTTTCTAATCGATGAAGTCATTTGGAAGTTAAGAGCTCTAATTATCTGTAAAAGGCCCTCCATTCAATGATCATCCCATATTAAAGGTAAATTTACATAACAAGAAAAAAAAAAGGGAAAAAGGAAAGAGTCAAAAACCTCGGCTAATTAATATGTAGGGTCTGATTCAAGGAGAATATACATACGGTGTAAGGTGAACTAATTTCTTGCCTAAATCAAAAGGAATTCAATTTGTTTTTAGTGTCATCTGAATTCTGGTCTGAAATAAACTTCCGTAGTTGAATCAGGTTTCTATAGCCAAAGAAAAAACCAACATATTGTATCTGGTAGCCAAAGCTCCATTATTTCCTTCCATCACGCTCCCATACCAAGTCTAAACAGGGAAACATTGAACGTTTATTGCATAGTTAATGAGGAAAATTAAACGCAAGAAGAATTTCACAGCCAATTTCCTGTTACTCTGAAGAAAAGTCGTAAATGGATTTGACATTCAAGAGGTATAACAGAAGCATTGCCAATCTACAGATGAATTTTTGTTCATGTATATTATCAATTAGGTGTTCTTTCCGTTCAGTAAAACTCTAGCTGGGTAGTTCGATGGTCAACGTGCTCTCTGATGTCAATTGCTTATGTTGGAGAAGTATCAGAACGTTGTACAAAGGTTCTGGTTCCAGTAATGGGCACTTTCCACATACGCTAAGAATGTTTTCAACCCAATGCTCCACACTATCTGCATATGCTAAGAATGTTTTCTGCCCAATGCTCCACACTTTCCGCATATGCTAAGAATGTTTTCTACCCAATGCTCCAGGTACTGTGATTCATCGAGTTCGATACCCGCAGCCCAACTTTCAAAAAGAATCTGCAAATACCATAAGGATGTTTTACCAACTTTGAGTAACAGCAAAGTTTCCCCCGTCTCCAAGATAAATCAGGAATCTGTTCTTCGTTCATTTTTTATCTTACTCTGGAGATGTTTTCATGATTAAAGGCATATCTATAAGCGTGTTTGGAGTGCAAAATAAATGTGTAGTGACATCATGCAGGTGATAATACCCAAGAAAAGCTGTGGTGGGCAGGATAATCAACTATACAAGTGAGAAAGAAAGGCTGGAATCTTACCTTTAGAATCATATGACTTCTAATTGCATGGAATTTTACCTGCACTGTAGGCTTGAAATTGGATAGGTATATTCACAGAACCATGGTCAGTAGCATTGCCATTGATTTTGAATAAACCTGAAACAATAATTAATGCAATATGATAAGAACAAATTAACCACGGTTGGATGCTTAAAGATAAAAAATAAGCTTGTTGCAAGAATATCACAAACAGCACCTCACAATGAGAATAGCACATTAGTGATGCATTTTCATGTGATATAAGCAACACAAGACCATGGCAACCACAAAAAAAGTCTGAAAGAGAAACACATTACCTTCACAATGTTGTCAGCATACTTCATCAGCCATGAAACCAATAAGCCAGTTGATCCAAGATTCAAAACCACCCAGCAAGTTGTAGAACTATATCATTGAGAAGGCGATGCTACCAAGGGCCAATCTCAAATCCACTCCTAAAGTCACCCAGGAAAAGCTGTGCCATAATAAAATTCACTCAAAACCTGAAAAAGAAAGACAACACCTATTAGTAACTGATATATTTACAATTTACAGGCATTCGGGTATAATGCACCATACAGTACCACAAAGATATGTAAACATCTACATGCATAAATACAATAAAAATTTCACAAAGAAAAAGTTATAATTTCATCTACCTACATGCAAACAATGCTTCATTTCCTCCTCGACTAGGCTTAAAAGAGATATCTAATGTATAATTGTATATTCTGTCAGCAATAGCCATCACTACTCCTTTTCAGCAGAAAATCGCTATAGCTACCAGCTAATGCTGATATAGAAGCAGAAAGAATCCTCACCATATATCCTTGACTCAATCTCAAGGTCAAGTCAAAGTCAAAGCAACAAAAAGTAAGAAGCAATTCGGTAATTAGAAATGGTATAGTCAGAAATTGTAGAAATAAGGAACACTTAACTACCCTGCTCTGACTGTATATCTTGCATTGGCCTATAGCTTAACTCTTTGATTTCAAATTTCCTTTTCAAAAGAAAGGATTTGTTAAAAACAAATATTGCACTGCCAGTAAAACCAGATTATAATCAGTTAATTTGACATATATAATTGCATTATAAGCACCTGAACAATATACCAGTTATAAAAATCTTCAGATTAGCCATTATCTGATGGGTGGATGTGTCCACATAGGTCAGTGTGGCAAACTGAATGTTGTCATGAATTGGATATATGAGTAAGGGACTAGGGAATAAGCACATGCTCTTCCATTCTGAATAATCATCGGGGAAGGAAAAGTCTGGCATTCTTTCACGTAGGAGTAAACTAGAAACCAATAGCTGTAGTTTTAATAAAAAGCCATAAAAGATTCAGGGCATTGCTACCATAAACAACCTAAAATGAACGCTAAAGAAACTGACTCATAAAGCTATTTCTAAATCAGGAATTGGGCACTTTTAAACAAGGTAAATTATTTATAAAACAAACATGATGAAATATCTTCAAAACTTCTGCAAGAAAGTGAACAATTGCAAAGTCACACTTATACCCTCCTTTAGTCTGAGAGAGAGAGAGAGTAGTCAGCATTCCCTATCATCAAATAGCATAAAAGATGGCTACAACCAATATTTGGCATCATTTTAAAGGGGAATTAACACATCACAAAATCAATTAAAAAAAAAAAAGCTATCACACTAATGAGGTTATAAGCTTTCAAAACTCTGGATTTAAAAAAAATCATAAAAGCACTGGAACATGTAAACCATGTAAACTAATTTTAGCAATCTTCCAAATTAAATACCATTTCCAATATACTGCTTTAAAATATATAAGATCAGAAAACCTCAGCATTGTTATAATTAAGCTTACTATAGGGAAAACAAAAATACAATATCCTATATTTGGTCAGAGTAACTATTTATTTTCTGCTTGGTGTGTGGATGGGTTCATGAACACAGGACTAGGAAGTAGGCACCTCAACTTGCAGGGAGAGCCATTATCAGTAGGGTTGGATATGGTTGTCTAGAATCTTAGCTCACATTACAGTTACAAAGACCTAAATCAACATCCTTTTTCAATTTCCTCTTCACCAGCATTGTATTTCCTAGCAGGGATACGACTCTCACCCTTCGAAATAGGATCCTATATTTCGGCGATGTGAAATTTAAACCAACACCAAACTCCAGTTGGACACAAGTTTTCTCCATAGTCCTCCTCCTATTTCGAGCTATTCCCAGTTTCCTTCACCAAATTTGACATGGGGCATTAACTTTGCTCTCTTTAAAGATAACAACAATGAATTATTGATGCAGGGTTCCTTTCACAGCTTTGATTACTCAAAAATATAAGCCACATTTTGGATGACCCAGTTCAATCAATCAACACAAGCATGTTTAAAAAGAGCAAAAAGAAAAGCGTGAAAACCGCCAATAGTATAAAGAAATGGTCTAGAATGTGAGAGGGTAATGATGACAGCTGAAAGTGAATTAACAACGCATTGGGTAACGATAATATTTGCTCTCAGATCAAGCAACCGTTTCATAGACAGATTTCCAAACAAAAAGAAGAAAAGAAATGGAAATCGAAAGAAGAAAACAAAAGAGGTGAATAGGTTCTTTTACCACAAGAGAAAAATGAGTTCTTTATAGAGTTTGGGAATCATACCTGAGAACTGGTGAAGAATGGTGCGAAGAAGCACCGCATTTTTTCTTCTTTTGGCTCTTTGTTTGCAGTCATTAGCAGTAAAGCACTTGTTGCTTTCATGGCTGCCATCAAGAAATTTCTAAACAAAGAAAGTTGTTGAAAATGATACAGGAAACGTTTTCAATGGTCACTATGACGAAATCGTGGGACGGTTGGAATCAGGGCCTTAACACGCCGCGCCCAAAGCTTAAGACGTGCCGCGCACCGCCCTTAAACCTTTGAAATTGCCACGTGGCAGGTCTTCTTCTACCACTTAAACCACCAACGAGAAAGAAAATTTGCTCATAATGAAAAAAAAAACCCAGTTATAAGAAAATACTAAACCTACATAAATAATTTGCAAATTGAGTTATTATTATACTAACTTATTTTTCCCCTCACAATCTAATTATTTTAATATAATATATATTTGGGTAAAATATGTTTAATATGTCAAAATCAGCAAAAAAATAAAACTTAATTATATTTCTCTGTCAAGTTGCCTTACTTTGAAGGTTGCATACCAAGGCTTAAACAACTCCAATTAATTGAATTGATTTATTTATTTTGAAGGTAGAACCAATCCTTAGTGAGTTGGTTGGTAGGCTTTTATGTATTTCAAAATGAAGTTGGGAAAAAGACCGCCTTCGTTGGAAATCCTTGTAAAATACGACGTCGTGTCTCGTTTCAATTTTCCGGGAAACCAAACGGGTAGACCGTTGAAAACAGCAGACAGTTTTTTTTTTTTTCTTTTTGAAAGAAAAAATGAACTTTGAAAATTTAAATAAAAAAGAAAAGGAAAAGGAAAGCATAAATGACGGAAATCGCGGGAACACGTTTATATAAAGTCTCCAAAGAAATCGGGGACGTGTTCAAAGTTTTCAGAGTAAAAAAAAAAAAAACCTTAAATCTGTTTCAGTTATTCTAAAAAAGCTTTAAGCTGACTTTGTTCTGTTCTGTTCTTCAGTTTTTGTTTTCTTTTTTATCGTTACAAAATAGTTTTGGAGGAGATTTTCGTTTCTTGCTTTGATCGTTTCCATTTTTCACCTGAAATTTTGCTTTCTAGAATTCCCCAAGAATTCAAAGGTTAGGGGACAGAAAAGAAAGGAATAGGTCTATCAGGGGTTGTCAGGTGCTCTCTCATGGCTGTTTTGATTCTTGAATTGGTCAGTTTTCCTTTTTGTCTTTTTGTTGGCACATCATTTTCAATCTTATTTTTTGGTTTTTTCTCTCTTCTTTCTTTGTTTCTGTTCTCGTCTATGTGGAATAAAGATGGAAACTTCCTTGATCAGATCAAACTTTTGGGATTCTAGCGAGTCACAAGGGAATCAGTGTGTTCTTGGCTGCTTGAATTGGATTGGCGTAGGACGGAGAGACTTATCACTGAGAGGTCTGTATCAGGATGAACATTTCTTTTCCGTTTCATATCTTTCAACCAATATATCAATATATATATATATATAGTATATATATATATATATTTGATTCAAGATCTTACAACCGTCTAACCATTTTCTTTATAAAAATGATATGTGCAGGTCTGGAGGTTTTGGGCTGTTAAGTCCGGTGTCTTGACTCCAGGATTTGACAGCACCCTCGTGATTTCTCTGGGTTATATCGATATTGCGTGTTTGAAATCTTAAAACTCCAGACCCTGAATGGAGCAATTCAGGCAGATTGGTGAGGTTTTGGGAAGTTTGAGAGCTCTCATGGTTTTACAAGATGAGGTCCAAATCAATCGACGCCAGTGCTGTTTGTTGTTTGATATCTTCTGTTTGGCTTTCAATACGATAGCCGAGGAGATCAGGCTGAACCTGAAACTAGAAGAAAAGAACACGAAATGGCATGCCCTTGACCATCCCTTGAGAGAGCTTCACAAGATCTTTAAAGAAGGAGAACTCTACGTTAAACAATGTATGGACAAGAAAGACTGGCGGGTGAAGGCAATCAACCTCCACCAGAACAAGGATTGCGTTGATAATCACATTCACAATTTGCTTTGCCACTTCCCGGTTGTCATTGAGGCCATCGAGACTGCTGGGGAGATAGCAGGGCTTGACCAGGATGAGATGCAAAGGAGGAGAGTTGCACTTGCAAGGAAGTACGACAAGGAATGGAATGACCCAAAACTCTTTCAGTTTAGATTCGGAAAGCAGTATTTGGTCCCTCGAGATATTTGTAGCCGGTTTGAGAGTGCTTGGAGAGAGGACAGGTGGAATCTTGTTGAAGCTCTCAAGGACAAGAAAAATTTGGATTCTGCAACCAAAAACGAGCAGCGGCTTGCTGGGTTGTTGATCAAGAAAATTATTGGATCAGAGGCTTATCAGGGTAACTTTTCCCGAGTTCAATTTTGTATGGAGGCGACTACCTAGTTAGGCGACGATTAGGGGCACAGTATAAGGAAATCCAATGGTTGGGAGATAGCTTTGTATTGAGACACTTCTTTGGGGAGGTTGAGCCTTCATGTTCTGAAATCTCTACCCTACTTTCACTTTCTCATCCTAATATATTGCAATACCTTTGCGGGTTTTATGATGAGGAAAAGAAAGAGGTCATGCTTGTTCTAGAGTTGATGAACAAGGATCTCAGTTGTTACATGAAGGAGAATTGTGGCTCTGAGAAGGAGAATCTTGTTCTCTTTTCCTGTTGTGGTTGATCTTATGCTTCAGATTGCAAGAGGAATGGAATATCTCCACTCACAGAAGATCCGTCACGGAGAGCTAAACCCTTCTAATATCTTTCTGAAAGCTAGGAACAACACAGAAGGTTTTTTCCATTTAAAAATCTCGGGCTATGGTTTATCTCTTGTCAAAACTCGTTCTTCTCCGAACTCATCACCAAAGCCAATTGAGCCAAACCCTTTTATTTGGTACGCTCCGGAAGTTTTGCTAGAGCAAGAACAGCCAGGCAATATTACCATTTCCAAGTACACAGAGAAAGCAGATGTCTACAGCTTTGGGATGCTTTGCTTTCAGCTCTTGACGGGGAAAGTTCCTTTCGAAGATGGACATCTCCAAGGAGAGAAGATGAGTAGAAATATTAGAGCAGGGGAGAGGCCTCTCTTTCCATACACAGCACCTAAATACCTCGTCAACTTAACCAAAAGATGCTGGCATACTGATCCAAATCAGCGTCCAAGTTTCTCATCCATTTCTAGGATCTTACGCTACATCAAGAAGTACCTTGTAATGAATCCTGACCATGATCAGCCTGAAATGCAATCCCCAGTTGCAGATTACTGTGAGATAGAGGCATGGTTCCTGAAAAAGTTCACCGCAAATGGGACTTTCAGTCCATTATCAGTAGCACAAATCCCATTTCAAATGTTTGCTTATAGGCTTGCTGAGAAAGATAAATCTATTTTGAACACCAAGGACAAGAATGGGGAGTTAGCCAGCGAAGCAGCCTCCACTTGCAGAGATGAGAACAATTCTACAGTGGAGGATCCCTTGATAGCAGCAAGTGATACAAAGTCTGTTTCTTCTGATGTAAAATCGGTTTGTTCAGATATCAAGTCAGTCTATTCAGATATCAAGTCAGTCTGCTCTGAAATCCCAGAAAGGAGATCAATCAATTTCGATACACCCCAAAAGAGATCGATTTCCACCAAGATTCCAGAGAAGAAAATGTTACTGATGAAGAAAAACACTAGCGTGAAGGCGAAAAAATTTTCAGGTCAGTTTACCTCTTGGCTCATTTGCCATATAAATTATTAACAACGTATAGAACTGCTATAAAGGCTCTTTAAATTCAGGAGTCAGGAGTAGGGATCCTAAATTAAAGCATTTATTCAATGGATTACAGGGACACTAAATGCACAATCTCCTCGACCACCAACTCTGAATCGTGGTCACAGTGTAAGGATAAACCGAGAAGGTCGCTCCCCATTAATAACGAGTTCCGTGAGCAGAGGCCGGCAAAGAGCAGCAGCAGGTCATACCTCGGATTAGCACCCATTAATCACCAGAATGAACGGCGTTGCTGCTGTTCCATAGGACATCTTGCCCAAGGTGTGAATTTTCCATGATACAGATAGTGGCTGCCTTGTGGTTTTTTTCCATCGTATTCATTGCAGTTTTGATACAGAAGGTAGGAACAGTGTAGTTGATCTTTTGCCGCACATTTCTGGTTCTTGTGTAATAGCATTCTAGCATGTAAGTTACCCCAAACTGTAGCTGTAATTTGTCATCAATATCCCACTCTCTACTTGTTCTATAAAAGTTCTTTCCTTTCTACTTTAGCTTCTGTTTTGCTGTGGTTTTTGTTTTTCTGATTACCATTTCATTTTGAGGCAATATAGTGATCTATTCTTCAAAACAGTTGGCTGATTTCTGCTAGAAACATTGCAAATCGGTCGTAAATATTCCAAGGAAAATTAGCCCATTCAGATTGTTGATCTAACTTTGAAAAAGCTGGCAACTTAAAAAGGGCAGAGTCATAGGTTTGATCTTAGAGCCAAAACTATCATATACATCAAAATTTGTAGATTTACAGAGGTAACCTTGGTTATCGTAGAATGCTTAGTTACAACCCAACAAAGAATTCCCTTAAATTTGAGTAAATTATCAATTATACCTCTAAAGCTATAATATGAACAAACAACCTGGCTAAGGCTAGTCCTCGATTGAAAAGCTTGAACGGACTGCACATTTGTTTCAAGGAGCAAAACAGAAGCAAGCCACATCCTAATCACCATAAACTCTTGCTCCAAGAACCGAGATGGAAAACCTCTTGTACAAAAGTTATCTTTTATCTCAAATTTGCTTCCCCATATTTACAATTTGATTCTCTCTATCTCAGAACCTGAAGGCGTCATGATATTCAGGAGTCTTAGGCCTGTAAGAAGTTTCACTGCAATCTAGTGCTGGCTAATCTCGATAATCTGGGACCAGAACTCCACTTTGGCTGACTTTATAGTATATTCTACGCATCAAAGCTGCATAATTAGCCACTGAGAGACTCGAGTCCTCCCACGTATGACATATTTGCCTGAACCCAAGATGACTTCACTGCTTACGAACAATAAGCCTCCAGAAGAAACCTCGGAAACTCTCAGGCTGTAAAAATGATGCCAGCAATTGATAATTCTCAGCAATTAACCTTCTCCTTAAACCATCTGCAACACTTTAATACATCCACTAGAATTTGCAGCGACAACCATGTCTGATTTCCCTCTCCAGCAGACACTTGATACAAACAGCCCGTTGTCATCATCAGTCTCTTTCCCAGAAATAGGATCAATTGACCCAAATTTATGTGAAGTGATTGGCATAGGCAGAGATCTATAGTAAGCAAAAACCTAGGACACAACATTTCAAGAAGTTAATGCGTCTGATATTGCAGCCAAAAGAAATAGATAATGCATTTGGCCACTGAGTGACTTTAGATCCCCCTTTCCCCCGCTCAAGAAAAAGGAAGAAAACCAAGCTTAAGTTAGTACCTCATTTGTTTCTGAACCACAAGCTACATAACCATCAGCAGCGGACAAACCCACAAAGTTCTGGAGAAGCAGGTGAAAAGTCAAACCAAACACAAACAATTACAAAAGTCTTGTCAGAGTTGAGATATAATAAGAACAAAAAACTATTTTCCAGAGGCAAAAGCCAACCTTCTCATTAGTATGCCCACGAAAGGTTAAGCTGCAAGCATTAAGGGACAGGCCAGCACTACTGGTTTTATTGAGGTCCCAAAGTTTTAATGTGTTGTCAGTGGAAGCAGTAACTACAGTTTCTGAGTCCAGGAATTTCACATAGCTCACAGCTTTATCGTGGCCACCAAGAACACACCATGGTGCTCTGGTATTCCGAAGATCATAACAATATGTTTTGTAATCCGCAGATCCAAATGCCAGTAAATGACTGGAGTGGGCAGAAAACTGAACGCAGCAGACATTTGCAATATTCCTGATGGTTCCTAAGCAGCTTTTCTACAGCCAGAAAGGAAGGGAAAAAGGTTACCCATAAGCTTATGCAAATTAGACTAGTTCTCTCAGACACCTTGAGTGATAAAAGATTGTCCTTATGTTTATGCTAAAACAGTTACCATTCATTTCCCAACTGTACAACATGCATAAACACACACAAGGACAGTTTCCTGTGATCTGATAGCTCCTCTCAGAGTTGAACTTTACACTGATCAAATTCTATGGCATTTGCACACAAACAATAATGATCCAGGACAATACCTTTCTATTAATTCTGTGTGTAATAGGATGAGGAAAACAAATAAGGTATATTCTTGATCAATAACATCACCGGATTGTAGACATTCTAGTACAAGCTTTTTCTTTGATAAGTGGAATATACCAGTCAACCTGTATGTTTGTTTCCTCGACCAAATTTGGTTCATTTACAGGAAAAAATTTTCATGAAGTGCCTACATCTTGAGCTATGAGATCCATAAGAGACCAAAGGAGAACATACCTCACTAATGCTCCATAGCTTCACAGAACAATCATCACTGCCACTAGCTAATTTTGTTGGATACACCTGAGAAAAGTCCACAGACCAAGCTCTCTTTTCATGCTCAATAAAATGAGAGACAGCTTGACCAGTGCTTGCATCCCATAACTGGATCCCATCCGAGCAAATAGTATCAATAAGCAATGCACGAAATTTAACATCCATAAAAAGTAATTTTAACAACATAAAGCTTATGACATATATGGAAATGACTGAGCTGTATTCAAAGTACATTAAAAAGAATTACAGGTATTCCAGGAACCAGGAGCTAGGCATTTGAATTACATTGTTCCATAACAGCACCAATAAACCATAAGCTATCACCAAAACATTATTCCAACATATAAGACTTGCAGATCAAATATGAATCCACTAGCAGAATCCAAGTATAGCATGGGCTTGAACAAAGGAACCTCCATAACCATTATAGACACAAAAGTTTTTGAACATGGTTATAGAAGGTATACCCATTCTCTGTAACACCTATGATTCAAAATTATGTCAAATGAAGCTTGAGATTTAATTATTATTAAAAAATAAATAAATAAATAAACAAGCTATTAAGCTTTTCTATAAACTACTGTAATTAGAAAGAGTATTAAGCCACTTCCTGAGCTTCTAAATCCAAAATAGAGACGCTCAAATTCTTGTTTTTGTCCAACTATATTCTATTCAGGAAGATACCAATAACCACCTATGGCTATGATCAGAATAAGAGAAAGTGACTTGTTTCAAAATTGCTAAGAAGAAACCAAAAAGGAAGATCCAAATTGCTAGAGGCTCTACCAACTATCAACCGAAAGAGATTCAATGGAACTGTCATAAGAAGGATGAAGTTTTGGGGTAAGAACAGGCAAGAGACAAGCAGCTCCTGTTGAGTTGGAATCTAGTACAAAAAGCCATGCAATTATGCCAGAGATATGACAAAGTTGCGAATGGATTCAGGTTATCAAAATTCTTAGAAAAGTGTTCCTTAAACAATAAAATCCCCCTAATTGCAAGATATACAAACCTTGACCAGACCGTCATAGTCAGTTGAAGCCAGATAGTTCTTGATGTAGTTGTTCCAGCAAACACAGCTAAGCTTTGATTTGTTTGACATCTCAATGACTGGATAATGAATATCAACAGAGTCATTAAAGAGTGCATTAAACTCAAATATCTTAATTTTCTTAGAGACCCCAGCAGCAGCAAAATAATCCTCATCACGGTCAAAACTCAAAGAACAGATTACGTTTGCAGAGTTGTTGAACTCCCCACTTCTCAGTATCCCACAGACTTCAAACTTGCTATATCGAGCATACTTGCACAAACCATCAAAGAAGGCGCCAACACTATCAGTAGGATTTGGTGTTTCTTCATTGTTTTGTGCCAAATGCCAGTTCTCACGATTTTCAAGTAAATCCTTATCTGGCCGTGTCATTGAATCAGTCTCACGAAACTGGACTCTCGATCTCATAGAGAAATAAGCAGTTTCAAGGTGATTGATATTTCTCATTAACCTCATTTCATTGGCACTGGAAAACTCGTATAAACTAGAATGCACCTCGGAAATTGGAGGTTCTTTGCCAAGGTGCCTACATTCTCTCACATTAAAGGAAGAATAAGTTAAAGGTTTTCTAGAACAGTGCCTTCTCTCAACCTCTTCAATGTCTGCTTCTAGGCATGAAATATCCTCCATTAATTTTGAGGCATGCTTCTGCTGTTGCTCTTTTAATAAACTAAGGAAATGCGATAATAGCTCTGATTCAGTATCATCTTGGATAATGGATGATGATAATTCTTCTGCAATTACTTCCTGGAATCCATTAATTACTTCGGATTGTAGGATATCCCTGATATAGATAAACAATCATAACCTTAGCAACTACATTGAATTATAAATGGACAGCAGGGTCTGAACATCTACATATCCATAAACAAAGGTAGCAAGTTTGTACTAACATAAGTGTTAATGCTCAAAACTTAGCCATCAGTTAAAAGAGCAAGGAAAGAAGAAAAGATACCTGCCAGTTAAAATTCATAAATTCATCAAAAGAAGGCAGAAAATGATTTATCATCAACATATTCTTACCTTGATGTAAAAAGGTTGACAATAAACACCAAGCTAAAATAGCGTTCAGAATCCATAACATTATCTAAAATAGGCAACTGGTAACAAAATGGAAAAAGAGCTCACCTTCAAGGAGAAAGAAATCCTACAAGTTATAAAGGTTCTAACTTCTAAATACATTTCTAGGGACTACTAGTATGTTTCCCATGCAAGTGGACCAACAATGCCCTGCACATTTCTCAAATGGGCCTTACATGGTGCATTTTAACTCCTTCAACAGTTTGATTTTTATTGTTTATTTGTTAATTTTTCATCTTTTTCCTTTCTACCAACTATAGATGGAATATGATTCTCTGATTAGTTCATAATCTGACCTACTGATGCTCCTTGCTTTATATCCCACGATATCTTATAGATATTTCATTACAAGATATAATTATCATAACCTAATCACTAATGCATTTAAAATTCTAGTCCACACAATAGCATTTGTCACTTTTTCTAATTCTCTATATCCAACAATAATTATAAGATTCTAGAACATGACATTTAGCATTGATGAACAATTTGCACTACCTGGTTGTTGGCCGTAAAGAAGGTTCTGGATGAAGTAGCCGAAGACAAAATCCAGCTTCCTTCATATTTTCAGACAGAAAAGTTGGAGGAAAAATCCTATGACGTAGATCTAACATTGCTGCAGCATGTGCTCTCTCAGATTCAAAATGACAAAGTAACTGAAAGAAACAATCAAATTGCTTCTCAGAATAAACACCATTTATTCACTCCCTTCCATGCAGACCCAAAAATACAAATATATAAGATACGATTCTTTAGAAGTAAGTGTGATTAAAATTCACATGGGAAGGCTGAACATAATATGGTTCAATGTTGCCCAAGAAGAGGGAAAAAAAAGAAAGGATTGGTTTACGTCAAGATGAGTTATTGCTGAATGTAAATCTTTCAATGAATAAGAAGAAAAAGAAGAAATTACAGCTGCTTCTCAAGCACATGAACATAGTTTAAAAACTTATTTTTAGAACTAGTTGTGCTTAAATTACAAAATGAATTGACACAGATAAGAAACATTAATCAGATGCAGATTTTTAAAACAGAAAAGAGAAACCAGTTTTACATCACATTTTAACCACCATGCATTGTAAAATAAAAATATGACACGAAAGCCATCATGAATATTTCATGCCAGAAATGCAGATTCAGCATAATTGGTTCTTGTACCTCAAAAAGCAGCACGCCCAAACTGTAAATATTTGATGAAATTGTGCAAACTCCTTCATTAAGTTCCTCTGGACTTGCATACCACTTCTCTTCCAACTGCTCATTCACAGAGATTGACTGCTGCTGAGCTGAATCAGATGCATAAGGGCTGCCAGAATTGCTAAGTTCTGTATTAAAACAATGCTCACTAAATTCATTGTGAGAAACTTGGGTATTATTTATGGTTTCAATTTTGGGTCCAGCTCTAGAATGAAAGAGAGGCCATTGTGTCGAGTTTTTGTTATCATTGAACTTCTGCTTTTTAGCACGGAGGCCAACTGAGGAAATCATCCCCTGCTCCATTCGCCTTCTCCTAATCAGAAAGTTCTCTGAGGGGGGGAAATCTTTATCCAAGACAGTATCTAGTAGTCCTTTTTGGACACCTGAACCAATATATTTAACCTGTTTAGCTTGCAACAACTTGAAGAAAGATGGGCGCAAATCATACAAGATAACTCCTTGAGACTGAGAATAATCAACCAGATCCACAATTTGTTTGAATATATACAAGCACTCTGATTTATTTGCTTTATGGCACTGTGCTTTCAGCCATTCTCTCAAGTTCATTCCATCACGATCACACTCACCAGCTCTTGGCCCCATGATCCCATAGGAAGAAGACGTCATAACAGCTTTGTTACCCAAGATCAGTGAAGTATTTGAAGCCACCACAGGGCTTCCAGCAGCCTTCAGTGGAGCAGTAGGAGCCACCATAGTTCCCCCAGTAGATTTTGTGTTATTCTGATCTCTAGGCTCAACTCTTGAGGCATCATGAGATGGACCTCTACATATAACTCCTTTCCCTTTCAATGTAGTTTTAACAAAAAATTCAGAAAATCCTGATTTTGATAGAATCTTTGTCTTAATACCTCCATGAGATAGCTGACTGCCCGAAACCTCAATATTATCACCACTCATCAATTGTTCTGTTGCTTCATTCTGCCCATCATTCAAAGGTTTCTGACCCAAAAATTCAGGAAAGGACGCATACGCTACATCCTGTGACATACTTGGCATTGCCTGACTGTTGTCCCGGTTGCCACATGAACCCCCACTCCCTGATCCACCCACCAACTGATAAAAATGCAGCCAATGGTTCTGTCTCATCTGCATTCTTTCTCTATTATTTGATGTACCAACCATGGGTAAGTTAGAACCATTGTAATTTCTCACAGTTAACTCTTCAACCATGTCATTTGCATCATCCATAGTGCGAGGGCTACTACATCCATGCTCTGATACATTTACAGGACCTATACTCCTATTTACTTTCTTACCTTCCATCATATCTCCAAGAACGTGGAACGAGCTCTCAATAGTATTAACCTCATCCGGTATCACCATTTCTCGGGACTCCAACATGTTGCAGCTGTCAGGTTTCATCAAATACTCAACCTCTTTACCCTGGAGGTGAGCCCCCTCAGCTGCATCTATTGGAGCTACTTCGTCAGATAGTCCTCCATCCATACTATAGATGCAAACTTCATTAAGTGATATGTTCTTCTTTCGCTGCATATCGAATTCCTAGTCAGAAACTATTATAACCATGTTCATAAGTGTTCTCATCAATCTAACAAATGGGAGGTCAGCACCAAGGCTCCAGCACAGAGGCTGCTTTCATGTGTATTAATTTAAAAAGAAAAAAGAATCAATTGAACACTTCATATGGTTTGAAAATGCCCAAATGGATGCAATTCCTCAATTTTCATAAAATGCAGCGTTTGACATCAGTAAGTGGGCAATTCAGAATACACATATTTAGCAATCAACTTGTCATTTCCTAAAATTGTGAACCAAAACGTCTGAGCATTGCTAAAAACACAAACAAGAGTATAATTTAATAATAAAGTTCGTGAAATTCTGAAACCTAACGGCCACAGAAACCGCTCATAACTTCCAACAAAACAAAGCTAAAGCTATCATCTCCAAACTTTTTACTAATTAAATTGTCATACCAATTTCCCAATTTCTAATAAACCTAATAACGTTTCGTTTAGTAGCAAAATGCAGAAAATGATATAACAATTTGAAAGACTTCATTATTTCCTTCTTCTCAACCAACTCCCGAAACCCTTCACTCAAAACAAATCACCGAAGGATCATTTCATCATTTCTTTTCTTCTCTCTCCTCAAACAGAAACTAAAACGAAATGCAAAAACTCCATAAAAACAAAAAAGAAAAAAGAAACATACCGCACCAATTCTTGAAACTGAAAACACAGAGAACTTCACCCGCCCAAGTGCAGAGCTCCAACTCCGTAAAGAAGAAATGGGACAGGGTATAACCGGAAATTGAAAAATAATAATCGTGAAAACCCTAGAGCCTCTGGAGACGTGAACGTGAAAAAAAGGTGGATAATATAGTACTTGCCTGACATGGAAAATGAAATATCTTCGATTGGAGAAGCAAAATTCTAAAAGTTAATTTTCCCCATTTTTTTATATAATTTTCTATGCGGAAAATAGTAATACTTGTAAATAAATAAATAATAATAATAATAATAATCTTAGATTTTTTATTTTGTTTTTGTCCGTTATTTGGTGTATCAATTCAAATGCCTTTGGGTAGTGTGTGCCAAAACAGAACAGATCTATTTTGACGCCTTGGAAATGCGGAAAAATGGCAGCCAGTAAATTTTATGGGACACTAAATTATTTTATTTATTTTTTTGGATAATAAATTGTTTTATTAATTGATATTGATAATTCTACTAGAAAGGTGCCGCGTTTCCGGGGTATTTACGGCAACGCCACTGCCATATCTCAGCGGACCGTTCCCTGTTCTTTTTTTTTCTCTCTCTCCGTTGCTGACTCAAATCGCTCCTGTCACGCTCTACTGACTCTGTTAACTTTTTAACGCTTGATATTGATGATTTAAAAGCATAGTTAAGTGGCTACCACAATCGAGGCACCTCACATTAAGACTGATTTGATCTCATCATCCCCACATACATTGATGTAAAGTTAATTAATAATATCATTACTAAGTATTATCTCTTTGTCGATAATGTTGACACGCATTACGTTTTGCACTTCCATATTTCTAAATATTTTATTGTCTTTATTCAGAAACTTAGTTTTCTTAACGGACGCGGACCTTTGGTTTCTAATCCTGTTAGCAGCTACAGGTAATAGAATACATTCTTTCTTAATAACTATCATGTGACTATGTAGTAGCAGTAGTAGTACTAGTTTCTAAAGAGGAAAAGAGAAACACGTTTGCTGCTGGGGGTGCGGCCATCGAACCAAAAGGCATCGGATGGAGAATGGACAGTCCACGCCTGTCCAACGTGGAGTGCTGCAGGGGACAAAAGAGCAGGTGAACATGGTAGCATCACGTGGCCAGACATGGGACCAGAGTTTCTATCATTCGCTCAACCTCTGGCTTCTACTTAAGCCGCGTCATACGGCCC
>NW_018397254.1:1399562-1424394 GCF_002168275.2 Theobroma umbraticum | reverse complement strand
CGCCCCGGAGGCCCCGACATATCCCTACATGCAGCCACTCACCAGTGAAGCCACGTCAAGCTTGCAGGCCCATGCGCATCCTAATCTCAATATCCCAAATCAACATAATGCACGCTTTTGAACGGTAATGCGTGCAATGAAAGAAGGAAAAGGAACTGAAAGAGTAAGGGATAAACCTTCCTTTATCAACCCTTTTTCATAAAAAGAAAGTCTGAATTAATAGAGAGGGCAATTTCAAAAAAGACTTGCACTCAAATCATAAATAAATGCAGTCTTTACAAGATAAGTAAGAGAAACCATATACAGTGACATCAACACCATTTCTCCTACAGCCACTACTTTAAATGACGTACGGTCCTTCGCTGCCATAGCCCCATAGGCTAGTTGAATAGGTTGCCCTTTCTTCTTTTATCTTTCTTTTCTTCTCTTTCGGAGGTTTCAACTTCCAATAAATGAGCTACACATCAAAGGTACCTTTCATCCTCGACCCCTCGCTGGAGAGGGCATGGGGATGTGACCTTAGCCCATAATTTCTCATGAAAATATTATTCCATCCCAAAGTCTCAATCTCGCTAAGAACTGTAAGATTTAACAAGCTAGACAGCATCTTTCAACTAAAAAGTGCCTCTGCCTCCGGAACCGGCAGACAATGGGATTGAAAATAAAGCAGAGTCACACTTACAAACTAAGACGTATAATGCACCCGGACATTAAAATCATTGATTCATGCATAATTTTTTTATAAAAAAATAAAATCCGAATTTTTCTTTTCTCAATTATAAAAAAAATAACGTATAATAAATGTTCAAGCTATATCATGGTTTACCATACACAAGCTAAAACAAGATCCATGAAGGAATAAATTTCAATGTTTACATGCTGCTGTATTTATTAGGCATCTCGAAGATTTGCAAGATGCAAGCATCAAGTCAATACTGTCATAGACTATCTTTCCTTTTCTTGGGTATTTAAGATGGGCACTAACCACCCACCTCCCCTTCAATCTCGTAGCTGAGAGCAAAAAATCTAAAGGGGAAAAGTGAAAGGCAAGGCCTATCCTGCTCTTTTCCCCAAAATTGCAGAGACCTGCTTAATTCTACACTGAAGATACTGGAAAGGCAAGGCATGTAGATATACCAGCATAATAGCAGCTATAAACAATGTTGCTTGTGTCTTCTAAAACATGTGACTATCTACAGTAAGACCTGAGGAAAAGGTTTGAGACTTGTTTAAAAGCAGGGAGAGAGACACAAAATAAAAAGTCCTATCCTCTTCGACAGTTTGCTGTCGCCATATCAGTAACGACTTCGGGTAGGAACAATATTGGTGCGTTCAGTCGACAATTATAACCAAAAGGATCCTTTTTCTTTCGGTCTATCTCAAATAATTGCTTACAGTGCTGAATAGCTAGTTCTTTATTATGATCAAGACCTCTCAATCTTAACTCCAGTAATTCCCAGGTGTATTTCTTCAGCTTCCCTCTGGATCCCCGTCTATGCGAATCTTGGCCAGAGTAATACCCCTGAAGCCAATGTGCATGAAACGTTATGGTAGCATAATTGTAAGGAAAGCTAACAACAAATTTATACAACTTACAGAAAGCAATTTTCTTTTCAATGCTAAAAGGAAATATACTTGTATCATGTTATCATAGAGCAGAGTGCACAAATTACAAAGCAACATTTGGTTTGTCAAACTTAATGTTAGAAAAACTCAACAACTGCCATTCTCCCCTTCCCTCCTGTTTCCCGTTTCTCTCCATCTCCCTCTTCTCTAAACAACCCCACTCCACTTCTCTCTTTTCCTTTACAATATTTCTAATGCATGTAACTATATTTTATGAGAACCTATCTTTCAAGATATTAATTGAAACTATCTCATCTTCACCTTTACAGTCAATGAACAAAAAGATAAAAAGGCAGGGTTATGAAGAAAGCTTCTGTATGTGATACCTGCGCACATCAAAGATAAAATCGTCCATTGGCACAGTTTGACAAAGGCTTTTTTCGGTTTTTCCCATCTAAAACAGAAACTAGCCATCCAATTCCTCTGGCTAATTTCTGTTTTCCCTCCGAGCCTCTGGTGCAAGCTGAGAATTGTTAAAGAAAATATGCACACCATCATTGTCATCATCAGAGTCAGAGTCAGAGGAACAGGAACTCTCCTCCATGAAACCAAGCCCATCCAAAGGAAACCCATTCATAAGATTCTGAGACTTCTGCTCAGACTCCATTTGCTGTTCACATTGCCTTGAAACCATAAAATCCTCCCTTGGTGTGCTAAAACCTTTGTCAACCTCATTACTATCAGAAGTGATAGTTGCTTTTGAGCAAGGATTAAGAGGACAATCATCAGGCTTGCAAACTGGCTCTTCACATTTTTTCATCTTCACTGATCCAGTCAATGAGTTATCATCATTATCGCCATTTTCATTCTCACGTACAATTATACATGAAGTTCGTTTTCTTTTGAGAGTTGGGCTCCCATTTTGTACACCAATCCGATCTGCATGTGAGTTGTCAGCAGGACATAGCAAAGCCATTCCTTTTTCACTCAGAGTTTCAACTGGTGCACATTCATCATCACTATCAACAATCTGAATAATGCTTTGAGATGGAGGTCTCTCACTCCCTGGCATGCAAGTTTTTACCAAGATATTATCAATAATATTTCACTGGCAGATGTTGAAAGGGACAAAATTGAACTTTACAAGTACCAGTAAGACGTAAACACAGCTCATAGTCATATATTTAGCATAAGCTCCTAGATTTGGTTCTAAAACACTTGGAAATCTAATGAATTTATCATCTATTCAAAACTTGAAGACACCAATTCAAACAACGTAACAAAATAATATTCCCCGATAAAAAGGAGGTTTTTATGCTGGACATACAAGCCTCTGATGATATATCAACATACTGACAATACTAATCCAAATACACCAAAAAAGAATTCACCTTGCATATACACAACACTTAAAATGAAATAATAAATACTCTTTTTGTGCCCACAGTGTTGATGAACATAAAAGAACAAAATCGAAGTTCTTAACATAACTAAAACTCAAACTATCCAAACAAATTAACGAATCAAAATGCAATATAAATTTAAAATTTGTTCAAGCAGCTTGTAACTTTTACCTGCATTTTGTGGATTCCCATTAGCTTTGACAGGAGAATCACAACTTGGACCAAAAGAGACTTCTTCCACCTTCACATCAAATTTTACCCCCACGTTTTTCAAGCTCCTGCTTTCTCCTCCAATCTCATTATCCTTCAAATCTTCTTGATTACTCAAAAACCGTAAATCACTCTCCAAACTCGATACCCTCTTGTCCAACTCCTCAAATCTCTTCCTCAATATTTCCATCTCATTTTCAGCCTTCGCCTTCTCACATTCAAGCTCGCAATTCCTGCTCCTTAAATCAATCATTTCCTTGTCTTTCTCTCCGATTCTCTTCACTTCCTCCAACAACTTCTTGCATCTTTCCTCTGCACTCTTCTCTCTCTTCCTTAATACCATGTTCTCTTCCCGCAACTTAGACACCGCATTCCTCATTTCCTCGCACTCTTTCTTGCACTTTTTGAGCTCGCTTTCGAAACTCATTTTCTCCAATCTCTCTTCTTCGGATTTGTAGAAAAACAAATCCTTTTCCTGTTTCAGTGCCTCGATCTCCCGCTTTGATTTGTCTTCCCTCGCCACTAGGACAGCCTCCGCTTTTGAGAAGACCGTGGGACGAAAAGCGGATTTGAGGGAAGAAATCAGTTTGGAGATGCTCCAATTGCTGATATTGTCATATTCATTTTCTCCCAAATCTGCTGTATCAGCACCCCCATTTGCCATTTTTTGTATGTGACACAGAAAATTAGGAAAGGCGTCGTGCGGAAACTGGGATTTGGAAAGACTTCTAGTCCTAGAGACGCTAAAGGTAAATATAGTGTTTAAAAAAAAAAAGAAAAAAGTGATTAATGAAAATCCTGCAGGTGGACGGTGGCTTGTTCGTGTTAGGGACTCAGATCACGCGTCGGGGTCACAGTTTCCTTCTTGTCCTTTTGGTGTTTGGTGCGGGCTGGAGCGTGCCAGGACCCTGGAGTAGACCTGCCCACCTGCTCAGGTTTCGGTCCTTTTGATATGACATTTAAATTCCGATCAGATTTAATATTATTAAATAAATTTTTTAATTTAATTCTTAAATATTTTAATAATTAATTAATTTTTTTAATTAATCGATTTGTGCAAAGACCATAAACACTTCCACCCTGGAATAAATGAGTCCTATGCACAATTTTTATATGGATAAGATTGATATATAACTTGTTAAGGTAAATACTAAAATAAGAACAAAAAAGAAAAAACTTTATAATTATCTTAAAGTGTAAAATGAGGGAAAAATTCCAATAAATGAACCTACACACATGTTTTAATATTAGAAAAAAATTATTATTATGATCTTATTAATATATATTTTTATTTTATAGTTTATTTTTTTATCAATTCTCTAATTAAGTTGATGTCACTTAATTTGTGACATAAATTCAACTAAGTTGTCAAGGCTTTATTGTTAACATATATAAGCAATATATATTCATTGATATTAGAAGTAGTATCGCCTTTAAGGAGAAACTTGTTAACAAAAATCTCTTACATTATGAGGTCGCTAATTATGTGTTTTGTTACAACGAAATGGAATCAGTCACCTATCTTTTCTTCTCTTGCATTGAATCTTGGAAGCTGTGGTGCTTGTGGTGTCATGAATGGCAAACCACTACTTGTATGTCAATGGATCCTATTTCATTTTTTAAAGCTTGGAATTCTCATTATGAGGATGTCATTCTTTATCATTGTTTGGTCCATCTGCTTTTATAGAAATGACATGATCTTTGATGGAAAAATGTGGGATTTGATGTAAGTGCTGGATATTGTTAAGTTGAGAGTGGCATGGTGGGTCAAGTCCCAATGGCCATGCGACAACATTGTTTCTGATATTGCTACTATTCCTTTTTTGGCTTCCACTCCTACCTCAAAGAAAAATGTTAAGAGCATGGTATTTTGGGAATGTTCACCTGTAGGTTGGTTCAAATTTAATACCGATGGGGCTGCCAGAGGATGTCTAAGCCATGTTGGAATTGGAGGAGTTTTACGAGATAACAAAGGGACTGTCAAGATGACCTTTTCGAAGAAAGCAGGTCGAGGATATGCTAACCTTGTCGAAATCCTTACAGTCAGAGAGGCTATGGTTAAATTTACTGCCTCCTCATGGGTGAACTCTGCCGGTATTATCATTGAATCTAACTCTAAGAATGTGGTATTGTGGATGACACATCTTGAGAAAACCCTATGAAAGCTACGACAACTCATCCTTCAAACTATTTTCCCTAAAAACAGAGTTGTTAGCTGAAAGATAAAATACACTCCTAGGACAAGTAATGTGGTACCCGTTAACCTTGCCATATCAGGGATTGATAGAGCCCATGATCTGCTCTGTGTGTACCCATAACCGCCTGAGTGATTGAGCATGCTTTTGATTATGTTGAATTCAGTTTACTTTTATGTTGTTGGTGCAGCTTCTTTTTACATGATAAGGCCTATCAGCTTTATTGGATTGTTCTGCTTATGTATGGATTTGTAAGAGAGAGAAACATCCCAAATAATCATCTTTTCGTCTTTTTTGACTGTTTGAGGATAATTGTAATTTTTTTGAATCTGACTAATGTTAATATTTTGTAGCTGTATAGTATTTTGACTTCAACTGGCATTTTTGTATGCTAAGCTTCTGGAAGGGCACTTGAACCAAGTTTTCCTAGCTAGGTTTCCTCTTTTTTGTGTATATAGGGGATTTCACCCTGCTTTAATGAAAATGACTTTAATCTTAAAAAAAAAAAGTATTGCCTTTTAAGTTCAAAACTTTAACTTGTTTTAGGTCTCGGAGCTTAAACTTTAACTTATAAACAACACATTTACTACTACAATTTCATAAAGTATGATTAATCATGTAGACAACAACTTAGTAGTGCATTGGTGAGAGGATTATTCTGTTTTATTATCATTAATTAATATTCATGTAATAAAAATTACTGAGTTAATGTTAAAACATTGCAATTAAATTGTTGTTGTTGGCTTGTTGTGTTATGTTGTAAGTGTTGTATTTTTTTAAAATTATAAATAATTTGATAAAATGTATGATTCTTTAATTTATTTTAAATTCTAATATTTTAGAAAACATTTACTATGAAAGACATAAAAAGAAGTATAACATTTATAAATTTTTGTTAAAAATGTATGTTACAGATAACAAAGATAATTTTTACTTCTACATTATTTTTTTCTTTTTCTTTTATAATAGCCTTAATTATTTTAAATATATGTTTATCATTATATTTGTTTATTATAATAATTTATGGTATATCATTTAAAGTTTTATTTTTTTATTGTTAAAATTCAAATTGATTATGTGAAGAAATCCTTTTCTTTTTCCATTTTTTCCTATAATTTCTCTAATTCTTTTGTGTATTCTTCTTTTTACCATTGTCTAACTTAAATCGTTAATCTTTCATTTGATGATTTAAATTAAATTAATCCCATGATAAAAATAGTTTTTGGTCATGAGAAGAAATATACCTCAAGTCTCAAGTGAAAAATAAGGCCTTTTAATTAGGTCGGGCCTGGCTCCTAAGAACTCGGGTTGGGCCCCGACTAGGGTTAGAAAGAGCTTCCTACTGAAGAAAACGGTGTCGTTAGAATTTTACTATAAAATCTAGAGAAAACCCTAAATTCTCAAGTTCTTTCCTTTTTCCTTTGTTATCTTCTGGTTCACTGCGTCTCTCTCTGTCTCGACCTTTTTTTTCCTAACCATCGTTTCGGACTGCAGTTGTCTGCTACTGGTGACCCTATTTAATTCTCTCTCTCTTCTTCCTTTTGGACCGATTTATTCTCTTCTTCCTTTTCTGTCTCTCTCTTCCTCTTCGAAAACTCTCTATCCTTCACTCTACCCGATCTTCTCTCTCTATACTTCGTTTGCCCTATCATTTGGTTTTCTGGTAGATTTTTTTTGTGGATTTTTCGGGTTAAAGTTTTGGTGAATCGTTTTGGGGTTTTGGTGCTTTAGAGTCGGAAATCCTCAATCCGGCGTACTGCTGTATTTTTCCTTCTTCAGCGAGAAATCCCCTTGCCCTTCATTCTCATTAATTAGTCATGGCATCCAAAGATGCGGATCCTTCACTAGGGTACTTGACCCGGAAAGATACCGAGGTCAAACTCCCTCGCCCCACTCGAGTCAAGAACAAAACTCCAGCTCCCATTCAGATTACTGCCGAACAAATCCTCCGAGAAGCTCGGGAACGGCAAGAAGCAGAAATCCGACCACCAAAGCAAAAGATTACTGACTCAACAGAACTCGCCGACTATCGCCTCCGCAAACGCAAGGAATTCGAAGACTTAATTCGCCGTGTGCGGTGGAACGTCAGTGTCTGGATTAAGTATGCCCAATGGGAGGAGTCTCAGAAAGACTTCGATCGAGCACGGAGCGTGTGGGAGCGCGCTCTGGAAGTCGACTACCGAAACCACACTTTATGGCTCAAATATGCCGAAGTGGAGATGAAGAACAAATTCATCAACCACGCAAGGAATGTTTGGGACCGTGCCGTCACTCTCCTGCCACGCGTGGATCAGCTCTGGTACAAGTACATCCACATGGAGGAGATGTTAGGGAACGTCGCCGGAGCTCGTCAGATTTTCGAACGCTGGATGTCGTGGATGCCGGACCAACAAGGCTGGCTTTCTTACATCAAGTTCGAGCTTCGCTACAACGAAGTTGAACGCGCTCGTGCAATTTACGAACGGTTCGTTCAGTGTCACCCCAAAGTCGGAGCATGGATTAAATACGCCAAATTTGAAATGAAGAACGGGGAAATTGTGCGGGCAAGGAATGTGTACGAGCGGGCGGTGGAGAAGCTGGCTGATGAAGAAGATGCGGAGCAGTTATTCGTTGCCTTTGCTGAGTTTGAGGAACGGTGTAAGGAAACAGAACGAGCTCGTTGTATTTACAAGTTTGCTCTTGATCATATACCGAAAGGGAGGGCAGAGGATTTGTATAGAAAGTTTGTGGCTTTTGAGAAACAATATGGAGATAAGGAAGGGATTGAGGATGCCATTGTAGGGAAGAGGAGGTTTCAATATGAGGATGAAGTGAGGAAGAATCCGATGAATTATGACACTTGGTTCGATTATATAAGGTTGGAAGAGAGTGTCGGGAGTAAGGAGAGGATTAGGGAGGTTTATGAGAGGGCTATAGCTAATGTTCCCCCAGCTGAGGAGAAGCGATATTGGCAGAGATATATTTACTTGTGGTGAGTTTTTGTGTGCCTAATCGTGCAATGCTTATATTTTTTCATTCTGAACTGTGTGACTGACTTATGGATTACGTGTAAACTAGGATTAATTATGCTTTATACGAGGAACTTGATGCTGGAGATACGGAGCGCACGCGAGATGTGTATAGGTATGCTTAATTTTTCTTGCAATGGATTTATGATTCTGTTGGTTGCGACCGTTGCTAAATTGTAAGTGAAATCATTGCTTCACACATAAATCATGCCAATTAACACTGCAAGAAACTTGCTAACTATTAGAATGTTTGAGTATGTTGGTTCATGTCTTACATGTTCACCTAAATCCTTGCCCTTTGTGGTGAAATCTTAGCTATGCTCAGGAAGCAAGCTGATAAAAAGGGAAAAAGAAAGAGGAAAATCTCAGACATAACCTGCTACCAACTACAAAGTAACTTACCTAAGATTGATTGCAATTGTCTTTGTTCCACCCTTTTTCTCGATGACCATTCTGTTTCTTTGTTGCATCAGCACCTTCAGTCTTTCCATGCCTGTCTTTCTGTTCCCTGTTTCCTTTCTTTGCGTGGGTTCATCTCTTCTGGTTTATCTTATTGACAGTTCTTTATATCCAAAACAGTATGAGAAATGACATTGTTTAAAAGGAAACAAAAACATTTTATTGACATGCGTTAAGTTTAGAATGCTCATCTCTTCTGGTTTATCTTATCTATTCCTCATCTTTTCAGTTTTAAAAATCATTCGGATGTGTGATTATTATAGGCTTTGAAAAGTACCTCATTCACTTAAATTTTTCCAGGGAGTGCCTTAAGCTTATTCCCCATGAGAAGTTCTCTTTTGCAAAGATCTGGCTTCTTGCTGCGCAGTTTGAGATAAGACAACTTAATCTCAAGGGTGCTCGACAAATTTTAGGAAATGCTATTGGAAAGGCACCTAAGGATAAGGTAGATGTCTAGCCTGATGCTAAAAGTTTTATAAATTTGACTACAATAAGTTTTTACATTATGTTGTTTTCTTAACATTTTCTTAACATTCAGATCTTTAAGAAGTATATTGAGATCGAGCTGCAACTTGGCAATATTGATCGTTGCCGAAAATTGTACGAGAAGTATCTAGAGTGGGCACCTGAGAACTGCTATGCGTGGAGCAAATATGCTGAGTTAGAAAGATCGTTGTCTGAAACAGACCGGGCAAGAGCTATTTTTGAGCTTGCCATTACACAGCCAGCTTTGGACATGCCAGAGTTGTTGTGGAAGGTATTTACCCTATAATGACTGTCTTGTGATGTTTGTCTTTGTGATTATAGCTATGCTTTTTTTATAGTCAAGGCAGAAACCATTAGAAAGAAGTGCTGGGTGGGAGAGGGGGGTGGGGGGCATTTACTTAATTACCATTTCTGTATGTCAGGCTTGATAATTTTGTCTTGTTGCTTCATTCATGATGTTTAATAAAGTTTCTCATCTCATGATTAAGTTTTTTATAGTAACATGACTTATGATTTTTTCATGGAACTTCACTTTAAAAAGAGTTGCATGTTTGCTAGGAGATGTATACATTAAGGTACTAAAAATTGGGATAGTGTGGAGGTCTCTAAGAGCAATTTCTCCAGTTTTCCTTATTTTCCTTCTGGGCTGATAGTTGTTGTTTTTTCAAGAAATCATTTATAATGGTATTATAGAAAATTGTGGTAATGCTCATTCTTTGATGACAGGCATACATTGATTTTGAAATTTCGGAAGGTGAGTATGAACGAACCAGAGGATTGTATGAGAGGCTTTTGGATCGTACAAAGCACTTGAAGGTGTGGATTAGTTATGCAAAGTTTGAAGCCTCTGCAATGGAGGAGAATAATGGTGGTTCAGACTCGCCACGAGATGGGGTCCAGGAAGAAAAGAAGGAATGCATTCAGCATGCAAGAAGTGAGTTTAGACCTGTCCATATTTTGCTGCTATACATCTACTTTAATCATTTATGAGTGGAACAAATTCTTACCTGTTATTGTTTACCAGGAGTCTTTGAGAGAGCAATTAACTACTATAGAACATCAGCACCTGAATTGAAAGAAGAACGTGCTATGCTCTTGGAAGAGTGGTTTAACATGGAAAGCAGTTTTGGTCAGCTTGGCAACATTAGCCTAGTCCAGTCTAAGTTGCCAAAGAAACTCAAAAAGAGGAAGCAAATTGCAAGTGAAGACAGTGGTGTGGCCGGGTATGTAACTTATCATTTACTTTGCTTCTGCCAGTTTCTTGGATCCATGATGTAGTAGTCTTGCTGTAGCTTCAGTTGTTTTTTTTGAACCAAGCAATTAGGGACTCTGAGGCTAAACCCATTGGGCATACAAGTCAACATAGTTCTTATGTTCCAAAGCTCCCTAAATTGTTGGCTCTTTTTCCGAGTTGTTTCTTAATCCTCATAGAGGTCTTCTGTCTACCACCTTAGAGGGTCTGTCTGCTTGTGTGCCCTATTGGCCAGTTTTGGTTCCTACATTTCCATTCGTTATGTTCTTTTTCAATTTCATAAGTTTGAAGACCCTGCATCAAACTCCGGCCAAAAGAAAAAAACAGGACTATGCGTCAAACCTCACTTAAACAGAAGTAGTCTTCATCGAACAGATGCATTTACAATGTTAGTATATATGTGTTTTCCTTGGATACTAAATTCTGAATTATTTGGCTTGGCAGGTATGAGGAATACATTGATTATCTGTTCCCAGAAGAAAACCAGACCACGAATCTCAAGATTTTAGAAGCTGCTTACAAGTGGAAAAAACAGAAGATCTCTTCTGATGACGACTAGGAGCATATCTGTATTGAACCTTTTTTGTACTTCCAAAGTAAATACTAGTGCCAACTTAGCTGCCTAATTCTTTTATGTATGGATTCAGTTCAGCAGTGTTTGTGTTAAAAACAAGCTTTAAAGGGACAAGTCTCTGGAGCCTGTTAGCAAACAGCACTATATCATAGATGAGTTAGCATTCTTTATGGATTTCCCTTGTGGTTAGCAAATTTTGATTGCGAATTTTACCTTATCGAAGATGACTCTTAAACTTAAAGCTGTTATGCAAATTCATGTCTGTAGAACATTCCAATGTGGTATAGTTTGGAGTCATTAGTCCTAGTGCTTGTCAATCGTCATACCATGAAATCCCTCACCAACACCTCTCTCTCTCCTCCTGTAAAAAAAAAATTTGAAACCCACAATCCATTCCGGATCTGGCATAATAACCTCGATTGATCCTTTAAGAGTAGTCCGTAGCTTGTTCATACTCTATAGTTCCTATTAAGTTTAGGTATGAGCTGACTTGAGACGACAGCGTGGTGTCGAAGCTGGTTTGCCCGAGAGGTTAAGGGGGAAGACTTAAGATCTTCTGTACATAAGTACGCATGGGTTCGAACCCCATAGCCAGCAAACTTTTGTGATCCCGTGCTGCCAACCTTTTGTTGGATCACCTAAACTACAGTCCAGCAAGGCCTAGGGAAATTCAACATATTTTTAGTATATTCTTTCTTTCACTGGGACTGGGGCGGCGCGGCAGAACCTTTACGAATGCCCAGTCAAATTCTAACATGGTATCACCGTACTGGACTCCTTCACAACTACAAAAGCAAATTGAGTTCAAACGTCAAAAGTCAAATTAATTTCGCGCAAACGAGCCCAAATTTGGTTCCTATTTGTCCCAGAGCCGCTTTTAGTTTGACTTTTAATTAGATCGTTGTTTGATTTGGAAATATTAATGTAGACTTGCGGTGTAGCCTACCCTTTACAGTTTTCAGGCAGGTACATAGTTTCCAGGGATTGGCACATGGAAATTGGAACACAACTGGTGGAAACGTCATTGGAGTTGGGCTCCACATTTCCATGTTGTCTCTACGCTCTTACTTTAGGCTCCTTGTTAACCATGAATATTGCTTCAATTTTTCTTCTTCCCGTACAGGTTTTTTGCAGGCCTACCTTCGAAACCGGCCAATTGCCACCATGTACGGGATAGCGGAAAGCATAAGCTACGCGGTAGTTATGTGAACTTCCGTACCCGTAGCCGCTGCCAACATTAACGTTTTCTACGCTTTAAGTCCGTTTGATACTCGAAAAATATTTATTTAAAAAAACGTTTTTTATATAAAATGTTATATAAAAAAATTTATTTTTATTATTTGATAAATAATTAAAAATATTTTTTTTATTTGAATCATTTTATAAAAAATATTATCTATCATGGTAGAGTTATTTAAGTATTGAACTAATAAATAAGAGTTAATTATAAAATAATATTGATATTTAATTTTTATTAATTTGAAATCAAAATTAAGAATAAAAATAAAAATAAATAATATCAATAATGATATTTTTTAAAATATTTAATCACATATTTATAATAAAAATAAATTTTAATTTTTTTAAAAAAATTTCATCTTATAACTTTTTTATCATAATTATAAAAATATAAATAATCATCCATTGGGTAAGATATCCAAAATCTATACTTGTAAATATGTTTTCATTAAATGATGATCATTAAAATATTTTTTATTATAATTATCAATACGATTTAAACCTCTTATAAATTTGTATTTATTAAATAATGATCATTGAAATATTTTTTATTATAATTATTAGTAAGATTTATTCTATTTATAAATACAAAATTTAATTACATTGAATGCTTTCATTAAAAATATATATATTTTAATTTTAATAGTATTGTATAATTTAAATATTAATATTTTAAATTAATTTTTAAATTAAATATTTTTATTTTTTAAATTATTTTAAGTTAAATATTAATATTTATCAAATTTATACTCATAAACTTAGTGTAAAAATATTATTGTTATTCTCTGAAAAAATATCTTACACCCTTTAAGAGCGTAAGATATTTTGCATAATTAATCTTATTACCTTGTAAAATGGTTTACATATTTAATTAATTTTTTATCTTTCAAATAAATATAAATTTTAAAAATGTTTTTCAAAATATATTTTACTGCAGAACAAACAGATCTTTAATTGGATTTGATTATCATTTCTTTACATGCAAAATTTACAATTGAATTCACTCATGTCATTTAATTTACACAGCTTAAATTCACGTTGTATATTATCATTTGTTGCATATCATTATTTTCTTTTAAAAAATTAACTTAATAAAATATATAATATTTATATTTATATAATTTTTTAAAAATCTCTTATATCAAATTTATTTTTTTTTGAACCGTTTAACCTGATATTTTTTATCTAATCAAGTAATACATTTTTTCATTTATTATCTTGTTTCTCTTTTGGAGGTACTTGATGTAATAATATAAATTTTAAAAAATAAAAGAAATTATAATTTTGTTGGATTTGGTAACAAGGTTTAAGACTTCCAAATGGGAAAAAAAAATAAAAGAAAAGATTATGCCAAACTGTTTTCAAATGTGTTCTGTCCTTAGCAATTTTCTCTGGAAATGATTAGAGAACAAGGTGGTGAGTGCAGAAAACTAATCGAAACTCCGAACGCATGAAGATCAGGACAAGACAAAAGACAAAGCGCGGGACATCACCCACGTGGCATCACGTTGAAACTTATATTTTTAGACAGATGAAATTATCGCGTTTTTCCGCCACCCGAGATAATAAGGTTTCTGCCGCCTTGGCTAAAATTCAATGATTTTGAGTGCAATAGTAACCGAAATCAAAGGGCGATTGTATCGAAAGAAGCGCCAAAATTTCCTTCTCTCCAGGACCAGACCAAGACAAACACCGTAAATTACAAAAAAGGGAGCGTCAATTTAATAATTTCCTTTTTTTTTTTCCTCCTGAAAATGTCTCCCAATTTGCAATTATTTTATCTCTTCTCATCGCATTCTGATCGGCAGAGAGAATATTCGCCTTCAATTTCCAGGTAATATTCAATTTCAATGTAATTTTTCTGTTAAAAAAAAATCTTTTATCCTTGTTTGGTTGTCAAGAAAATGCAATAGAAAATGAAAATTTATTCAATGTAATCTCAGTTTTTCATTAGAAAAACTAAATATCTCCATTTAAATTAGTTTAACATAAGAGTCAATATGTTAACTACAATTCGAATTTCCCAGAAAACTGATCCTGTATTTATTGTCAATTATATTTCATTCTCTAATTCTTGATGAATTTAAAATTCTTGTTGAACTGGATTCTGATTTGAATCTACAACATTTTAAGTAGCTTTCAGCAAATGTCATTTCTTACGTAACATACTTTAATTCAAAATTTCTAATTAAAAACCCTTTAACCACGTGATTAGGATTGCTAGGCCCGGGGTGGCAATGGACTAGATGTTAGCTGGTAAAAGTTTGTAAAAAAAGGGGACGTCGAAAAAAGATGCTTGAATTTGAGATTCAAAGTTGTCATGAAACTGGTGGGCTGTTCTTTCCATTTGAAGATGACATCTCAATCCTTATGCACCATCACTGATCACCCAATCGTTGGAAATCTGGATTTATTAATGGACCACCACTCTTTTTCTGGTGGGCCAAATCATCAAAATCATATAAAGCTATGCATATATGTTAGCTTTGATTACCCTGTTGAAGGAAGATTCCTATATGTTTGAATGTGTTCAGGGCTTAGAAAGAAGTTTTCTTCTTTTGGTAGCTGGGTTTCCATAACAAGAGGTTATCTGTTAGAAGCACTTACAGCAGGTTATGTACCTATTACAACCATATATTGTTATGATGTGTGTTTTTCTTTGTTGCCTAGGGCTATTAGTATTGAAGACTCTGATTTAGGATAAAATTCCAAAGTGGGTGGTTAAGCATCTGCTATTAAGTTTTGACTAGGTAATAGAACTGTCATTAATGAATTCTTAATGTACATAGGTCAAGAAAGCACGTTGAAGATTTGACAGGCATGCCTCATGGCATGTTTTTCAAAAACCAAATTATTGCAAGACTTTGAAAGTTTTGAGCAGTTTGGATGAATGTCTGATGTAACAATTTTCGAGTGGACATTATAACGGTCTTTGTTTTTCTTCACTCTGCAAAGGAAGTAATTTTACTTCTATTGTTACCTTGTCTTTGGTGCAAGCAATTTTTGTGTTGGTCAAATGGGAGAAGCTGTAAGAGTTGCAATGACCGCCTAAACTGTTTTCAGGGATATGCTTAAGCTTAGGACTTTACTACGTTTGAATGTGGCAATGTCAACATAATTTTATTAATGTTATTGTCACCTTATTTTCAGATATTTAGTTTGTTTACTTGAGATGGAAAATGCCTTTTTCTTTTTTCCCCCATTTTATTGGGCATTCATTCGTTAAATTTGCTGCAAATTTCATATTGGAGATGATGAAGCAGTAAAGACTGACAAAGAACTCTAACGGTTCTCCTGAATTCTGATACTCAAAACGATGGAGCAAGTGGAAGGGACAAAAACAGGTTTGTAATCCCTAAGAACTAATGGAATCCAAAACAATGCACTTTATTTTGCTGTACAATCAAATTTTGCACCTTGCTGATATCTTCCCTGGGTACCCTCCTTTTATCCTCTTCTGATATTAGTAGAGAATCAAAGAGAGCATGACTATCATTATGAAGGCTTTTCCTTCCTAATTTGCGGTGTATATCTAAAGTTTCTGCTATCAAATGGATGGCAACTTTTAATGTATGATCTCAGTGAGTTTTATCGGTGGCCTATAGGCTTTTCATTTGGAATGCACACTCTTCCCTAATTTTAGTATGGTTTGCTTCTTCATTTTGTAAATCTTAATGGATGGGTGTTTACATAGTTATGTGCATTTTCCTTTTTGCAAAGAAAACAAAATCCCCTATTGTCATCCTCAAGGAGGTGGATACATCGATGAACTATGGTTGAAAATAACTGTCAATATCCAAATGAGGAATTCTTTTAACAATAAGGTTTTCACCATGTTTATGCTTCTGCAAAAGCAAGGTTCCAGGATCTGGTCATAGTCATACCTGTCCTGTAGAGAAAAAAGTTAACAGTGCCTTGTAATTGCTTCCTATTTTGTAGGTTACGACTGTCAGCTTAATGAGTAATTCTTTGATTACCTTCGGTAGCTGTCATTGTTTAGCGTTGATTGCTTTGTCGACTTTCCTGATTTGTGTTTCGTCGTTGTAATTATTTTGTGCTTGAAGATCTGAAGGGCTTTTTACCAAGTCAATATGAGAGTTTTAACAGTTTCTTCTATAGCCACTTCATTTGATGTTTGTGTATCAGATTCGGAAGTTCCCTGTTTCTTGCAGATGTTGAAAAGAGGGTGGAAAGAATTTTGAAGCTCATTAAGAGGAGAAACAGAGTGAAAAAAGAGCCAGAACTTGTCGGACTCGTTGAGGACTTTCACAAACAGTACCAGTCACTCTATGCCCAGTATGATCAGCTTAGACGAGAGTCAAGTAAGAAAGCTGACGATGGAAAAGTAAATGAAAGTTGTTCTTATTATGCCTCCAGCTCGGATTCAGAATATTATTCCTCTGAGGATATAGAAATGAACTCCAACTTAGAATTTAATAATAATCGAAGTTCCCATAGAAGGATGGCAGACAACACCAAGGAAGAACTTGAAAGGGCAAATGTAGAAGTTGCTAACTTGAAGAATCAATTGGCCTCTAAGACCGAAGAGAAGGAAGCTTTAGCTTCAGACCATCTGGCAGCTTTAAGTAAAATACAAGAAATAGAAACCATCAACAGAGATTTGAGAAAAGAAGTGGATGAGAAAGAAAAGAGACTTTCTGCTCTTGGAAAGGTGCATCAGGGACGGGTAACAGAGCTAGAGGAGCAGTTAACCGGCTTGAAAACAGAGCTGGAATCTCTGCACCACCAGAAAAGAGATTTGGAAGATCAGCTTGATGGTAAGACAGCTGAAGCTAAACAGCAAGGAAAGACAAATAAGGCACTGTATTCGGAATTCGAATTGATACCAAAGGAGGAAGGAGATGCAGTAACTAAACTCATGGAGCAAATCATGGACAATGAGAACAATTTAATGTCTAAAATTGAGGATTCAATGGCACAGGTCAGCAATCTGAAAAAGGAGGTGGACTATTTACGTGCCCAAAAATGTGAAGCCGAAGGAAGTATAGCATGCAAAAGTAGTGAATCATTTGATCAGGAAAATGTAATGAGGGAGGAATTGGATTCCCTACGCAGCCAGAAAACTGAATCAGAAATTCTGCTAGAGACGAAATCCAAAGAAATCTCCCAGTATCTGATTCAAGTGAAATCCTTGAAAGAGGAATTAGTAAGAAAGAGTGCTGTTCAGCAGAAAACTATAGAGGAAAAAGAAGGCTTACAGGTGCAGGTGATGAACTTGGAATCAGAGGTGCACACTCTACGCAAGCAGAAAAATATATCAGAAGATGAAGTGAGGAGTAATATCCGTGAAATCAATCAATTGAGAGAGGAAAAGGGTAACCTGCTGGCTAGAATTCTAGAATTGGAAACACTATTTCGAGAGAGAGGCCTTGAGCTTTCTGCTGTTCAGGAGGATAGCAAAAGTATAAACATTAAAGTTAATGCTCAGATAAGGACCTTGAATGCGGAGGTTGAACTTCTGCAACAGAAGTTGGATTCCCTGAAGATGGAGAAAAGCCAGTTGGAGTTGCAGATTGCTGATCAACAGAGAATCACGAAAGAAAGAGAGGAAGCCATAAACAAATCTATGGAGGAGTCTAACTCTAAGGTGGTCAGAAGGTGGTCGTCAGGATCCACGTTAAATTCCCAAGTCCTAGAAAGAAAGATTGAGGAGTTAGCAGAAGAGTTCCGCAAGAAAGTTGAAGACAACATCCGTCTTTTGTACCAGAGGATCAAGGTTGCAGAAAAAATACATTTTGAGAACAAAGAGACTCACAAGATAATAAAAGAAAGGCTAGAGCAAGAGAATGGGGCACTTGAAGAAAAGCTTGCAAATTATGAAACTGAGTTCAGGAAGTTGAGGGATACAACGGAGCCAGGAAAAACTGCATTGTCTGATTTGACTTCAGCAGTGATTGAGCTAGAAGACGAAGGGAATTCCCTCACCCGCATCTCAAATGTCACCGGCGACCTTGTTTCTGCAGACGACTGCAAACAGCTGAAAAGCAATGTGGATTTAGTGGTAGCGGAACTGAATAAGGAAAAAGAGGAGTCGCTGGAGGCTAAGTTGAGAGAGCAAGGAGAAGAAAAGCTGAACCTGATGAAAGCAGTGAGTGGGCTTGAGAACAGAGTGGGAGAATTGGAGAAGATTATGAAAGACAAGGATGAGACACTGTTGGGTCTTCAAGAAGAGAAGCGGGAAGCCATAAGGCAGCTCTGCCTCTTGATCGACTATCACCGCTGCCGCTGCGACTATCTCAAGGAATTCATCTCTAAGCTGATTGTTAGAAGCCAGAAAAAGACATGAACTTTGCCTAGTCATCTATGAACCCATTCAGCACTGCCACATTACTTTTCTTTACATAAATCGCAATTATTTATTAATTTTTTGTAAGAAAAAAAAAAGTGAGGTAAAATTCAGATTCCGGACAACAGCGGCAGTACCCAATAGGACAAACCTCGGTAGCAGGAAGTTTCCCTCGAGTTACTATATACACATCCCCACGCGGTTTCTTACGGTGAGGGCAAGCGAATTCGAACATCGAAACAAATCGTGAAAACACCAAAAGCGCGGGAAACCAATAAGTGGCCAATGATTTTTATTTTCTTCCCTCCGACCGAAAGGAATCAAAAATATCAAATCATCTCGCGTTTTTTTCTTATGACGAGAAATTGGAATGGCCCGGAGGGCATGACTGCAATTAAATAACAAAGGCGAGGGCAGTTAGTGTGATAGAAAGCTCCAAGGATTCCATCTCCTGAGAATTGAAAAGCTACAAAATTCTAAAGAAAGGGAACTATTATAAACCAAATCGCTTTCTCTGTTTATTCTTTATTATAATGTACTGCGCGTTTCATTTCTCAAAAGGAATTCGAAACACACAACACTTTCTCTCTCTCTGAGTTTCATTCTTTTCTTCTCCTCTGCTTTTAAGATTCTTCTTCTTAATCAAGCTTCGAGGTAATCTTTGATTCTCAACTGATTAATTATCACTTGAAATTCTTCTTCTGATTGCTTCAACTTCTGTTTCGATCAATACCTTTGATCTTTAAACAAGAACTTCAGTAACTGCAGTTTTGATAGTCGAATTTAGTTGATTTATCTCTCTCGTTTTTTTTTTTATTTCTTGTTCTTGTTCATGATTCTGTAAAAATAATTTGATGTTTGATTTACTTATTTTCTCAAGCATAAGATTGACTTAGATCCTTTTCGTTTTTGCTTCCTTGAACGTTTGGTTTTACATGGATGACTGCCGACTCCAGAATTCAAAATGATTTAAGATGAAAATTTTATTAAGATCATGATTTCCAGTTCAAGTCAATCATGTTCTTCTTCTTCTTCTTCTTCTTCGTTAGGAACTTGTTGTTTACATCGTTTTCGATTAGATTGTTTATCTTAAATTCCGTATGTAACTGTTTTGATTTGAACAGAAGAAAGAAACTATTTGTTTCTGCAGAAACTTAGCAAAGCTTCCGAAGCACGATTGAGAAAGGAAAGTGAAGAGAAAGTCTCAGGTGAATAATGCCAAATTACTACTCCTCCTGCTCATCCTTTACTGCTGATTTATTTGTTTTACTTTATTATGTCAAAAGTTTTTAGTATTACTTACAGCTTCTTTTCTTCTTTCTTTTCTATTTTCTTTATAAGTATTTCTTTTTCATGCGTAAAAACTTTTTGGTAATTGAGTGATAATTGACTGGGCCTTGCCTTCTGTGGTCTGAACAAAAAGAACAGCTCACCTTTTTCCAAATAATAGCTGTCTTTTATAGTTCCAAATCAGCTTCTCTATCCGTGGGTGGGTGATTCCCTTCCCCGGTGAATGTGATTATGAGGTGGCGCCAGACTAGAATCATATCTGCCACTTTGCTGACAAGTGCTTCCTGAAAAATCTTTACGCCTTTTTGGCTGTATTTCTTTTTGGTAATCTAATCAAATCATTAATCTTGCTTATTATGCTTAACATTAATTTAGTCAAAAGCAATGCTGATGCATGCATCGATTATGTGGACCCATGTTCTATTACGGATTATGTTCTTAGAATCATGGTCATATTTATTAGTTATTTGATAAATCTATAAACGCTTATATTAGATCCCAAGTTCCCGTCTCCACCGTTTTAACTTGAAAAAAGATTGTTGCTCTTAGATTTTGTCATTTTGAACTGGATTATCAAAACGTGGCAGGCCGGATTTGATTGGTTTGTTTGTTTATTTAATGAAACGATTTGGTTTGTTTATTGTTTCTTTGAGATTTGAAAGTAGTACTAATATTTAACAGAAGTACAATTTTCTGTTTTGCTGTAGTTTGCGTCTTTGTTCTTCGTGGTAATGGAACTAATTTTTGAATGTAGGGGAGTGGGTTTGGGCCCATTATAGCTGTAGATTTAACGGCTATGGCTTTGTTGGAGTGGGTCATGAATCAGAGCATTTATTGAAACTTAATGCACAGTAGGTGAAAAAGGAAGAAATGTTAGGTATTGAGCAATGGAGATCATAGGATGCAATGTACACTTATCGGTGTGAATATGTAGCAATCTTGAAAAAAAAAGGAAAACAAATGTACCCATGTCGTGGATTCTTGTTGCTGTTCGTTCTTGGTTGTTTAGATTTCAGTTGGAATTTGTATGATGGATAGTTGGGTCGGATTAGTGCAATACATTGGATTTGGTAATTTAAATCCTGTTTCAAATGGGTCCAAAATTTGCAAATGAAACTTGGCATACTTTATAAATTCTAGTGCCGAATATATATCTTGAGAAGAACTGTTTCTTAAGGAGGACATCCTGTACAGAACAACATGATGGAATGCCTGACGACCACTTTCATTTCCAATTTAAAACAAATTGATTTTTAGAAGTGATCCACCACTGCCGTTTAAGTACGTATGCAACATATTTCTCATATTCATTAGGAGTTTGTAGCATTTTGAGTGTTTTCTCTAGCAATGAAGATGCGCCTCCGTCCAAACAATACCATTGTTAATAGATAATTTGCTTCTGACAAGGCCATCAGTTTGCTAGTTGTTATGATACCAGAATTCTTTGGTTAAACTATTTTAATTAAGTATTTAATTGGATATTCAATGGTTTAAGGTCCTCAGGAGATTACATACTTTTGCAATCAATCAGTCTGTGTTAGGAGTATGTTATAGAGTTTCTGGCTGACATGGTTTGAAACTAATTACGAGGTATCCTTAATTCTGCTTTTCAGATTTTTTGCTTGAGATGGAGATTGCCTTGTCTTCATGCACATTTGTTGAGCAAAATTAGTTGGTAATCTGACTAAGAGATGACCAAGCGTCGTTTTAGGGAGTCTATAAAGTCCTTTTTTGGGCACCATGTTGATCCAGAAAAAGATGAACAGCTTAAAGGAAGTAAAATAGGTAATTTTCTACATTTTATGGTTTTTTTTTGTGCAATGCCATTTTACTGATAACTTTGGTGGATGTTCTGAAATGCCACAATCAGCTTAACATGATGTTCCACTTATGATTTGCTTCTTTTGTTTTAATCTCAAGCCTAAATTCTCTTCACGCAGAAATTGATGACAAGGTGACAAAAATATTGAAGCTCATCAAGGATGAAGAAGTCGAAGAAAATGATGGGATCTCAATAGCTAACTCCAAGAAGGAACCACTTGTCCAGTTAATTGAGGATTTCCACAAACACTACCAAAATCTCTATGCACAATATGATCATCTCACGGGAGAGCTGAGGAAAAAAGTTCATGGCAAACGAGAAAAAGATGCCTCCTCTTCTTCAAGTTCGGATTCAGAGTCTGATTATTCTTCAAAGGATGGAGGCGGTAAAAATGGACAATTGGAAAGTGAATTTCAGAAAATAGCAGAAGGCATTAAACAAGAACTTGAAATGGCAAAAATGGAAATCGCGGACCTGAAGAGGAAGCTGACAGCCACAAATGAAGAAAAAGATGCTTTACATTCAGAGAATCTAGCTTCTTTAAGCAAGCTGCAAGAAGCAGAGGAAATCGTCAGAAATCTGAAGCTTGAATCTGAAAGATCAGAGAGTGAAAAATCAAAACTTGTGGCTGAGAATGAAGAGCTGAGGCTTAAACTGGACACTGCTGGTAAGATGGAAGCTGAGGTGAATCAAAGATTGGAAGATCTGAATAGAGAAAAAGATAACTTAATTCTAGAGAAAGAGACTGCTGTTAAAAGAATTGAAGACGGAGAGAAGTTTACAGAAGATCTTAGAAGAGAAGTTGATCAGCTGAAAGAGGAAAATATAACTCTGAAACAAGAGGTAGAGAGTGTTAGAGGAGAAGTTTCCAATGTGCAGCAGCAGCTGGAATCTGCAGAACAACAAGTTTCAGAATTGAGCCACAGTCTGAATGCTACCGTGGCAGATAATAAATCCCTGAACTCAGAACTTTCCAAGGTTTCAAATGAGATTCAGCAGGCACAGGGCACAATACAACAGCTCATGGCTGACATGAGCCAGTCGAAAGATGAAATTGGTGAGAAAGAAAGGGAACTTTTGACTCTCAAAGAGTTGCATGAGGTGCATGGGAATCAATCATCTGCTCAGATAAAAGAATTAGAGGCACAAGTGACAAGCTTAGAGCTGGAGTTGGCATCATTGCGAGCAACAAACAGAGATTTGGAGGTGCAGATAGAGAACAAAGCAGCTGAAGTAATACAGGTGGGAGAGCAAAACAGAGGATTGCAATCCCAAATTTCAGAACTTGAAATGATGTCAAAAAAGAGAGAAGATGAGCTTTTGATTCTCACAAAGAAATTTGAGGATAATGAGAAAGAATCATTATCTAGAGTAGAGAATTTGACAGTGCAGATCAACAATCTGCTAGTTGACATGGACTCTGTACGCACCCAGAAATCTCAGTTGGAAGAACATATAGTATTTAAAAGTGATGAAGCATCAAATCAAGTTAAGAGCTTAATGGATCAGATAAATAGATTGCAGCAGGAGCTGGAATTTTTGCATAGCCAGAAAGCAGAACTGGAAATGCAGCTTGAGAGAAAAACTCATGCTATTTCAGATTATGCAATTGCGATAGAAAAGGCAAAAGAAGAAATAGTAAGAAAGACCGAGGATCAACAGAGAGTTCTGCAGGAGAAAGAAGGTTTGGTGGCACAAAGGAAGGATCTAGAATTTGAGGTCAATTCTCTAAAGAATCACAAAGGCGAACTGGAACAGGAGTTAGAAACTAAAATTGAAGAGAACGGTCAGTTGAGAGAGGAAAAGGTGGCATTACGGGGTCAAATCTTTGAATTAGAGAAAAAATTGGCAGAAACAGGGCTTGAGTTCACTGCTCTCCAGGAAAAACATGCAAGTGCAGAGAATGAGTTAAGGGAGGAAAAGGTGGGGTTGCAGGGTCAAATCTTTGAATTAGAGAAAAAATTGGCAGAAAGAGGGCTTGAGTTCACTGATCTCCAGGAAAAACATGCAACTGCAGAGAATGAAGCTTCTTCCCAGTTAATAGCCCTAGAGGATCAGGTTAACAATTTGCAGCAGGAGTTGGATTCCTTACGGACCCAGAGAAATGAACTGGAGTTGCAGCTTGAGAGAGAGAAACAAGAATCATTAGAAAGAATCTCTGAAATGGAGAATCAGAAATTGGAGAATGGTCAGTTAAGGGAGGAAAAGGTGGGGTTACAGGGTCAAATTTTTGAATTAGAGAAAACATTGGCAGAAAGAGGGCTTGAGTTCACTGCTCTCCAGGAAAAACATGTAAACGTAGAGAATGAAGCTTCTTCACGGTTAACAGCCTTAGAGGTGCAGGTTAAAAATTTGAAGCAGGAGCTGGATTCCTTACAGACCCAGAGAAATGAACTGGAATTGCAGCTTGAGAGGAGAAACAAGAATCATCATAGAAGACTCTCTGAAATGGAGAATCAGAAATTGGAGAATGGTCAGTTAAGGGAGAAAAAGCTGGACTTAGAGGATCGAATCCTTGAATTTGAGAAAACATTGGCAGAAAGAGGGCTTGAGTTCACTGCTCTCCAGGAGAAACATGTAAGCGCAGAGAATGAAGCTTCTTCACAGTTAACAGCCCTAGAGGTGCAGGTTAAACATTTGAAGCAGGAGCTGGATTCCTTACAGACCCAGAGAAATGAACTGGAATTGCAGCTTGAGAGGAAGAAACAAGAATCATCAGAAAGACTCTCTGAAATGGAGAATCAGAAATTGGAGAATGGTCAGTTAAGGGAGAAAAAGCTGGACTTAGAGGATCGAATCCTTGAATTTGAGAAAACATTGGCAGAAAGAGGGCTTGAGTTCACTGCTCTCCAGGAGAAACATGTAAGCGCAGAGAATGAAGCTTCTTCACAGTTAACAGCCCTAGAGGTGCAGGTTAAACATTTGAAGCAGGAGTTGGATTCCTTACAGACCCAGAGAAATGAACTGGAATTGCAGCTTGAGAGAGAGAAACAAGAATCATCAGAAAGACTCTCTGAAATG
>NW_018397254.1:1399444-1399552 GCF_002168275.2 Theobroma umbraticum | reverse complement strand
AATTGGAGAATGGTCAGTTAAGGGAGGAAAAGGTGTGGTTACAGGGTCTAATCTTAGAATTAGAGAAAACATTGGCAGAAAGAGGGCTTGAGTTCACTGCTCTCCAGG
>NW_018397254.1:1368932-1399434 GCF_002168275.2 Theobroma umbraticum | reverse complement strand
AAGCACAGAGAATGAAACTTCTTCCCAATTAACGGCCTTAGTGGTGCAGGTCAACAATTTGCAGCAGGAATTGGATTCCTTACAGACCCAGAGAAACGAACAGGAGTTGCAGCTCGAGAGGGAGAAACAAGAATCATCAGAAAGACTGACTGAAATGGAGAACCATAAATCTGAGCTGGAAAGCCAAATCAACAATCAGCAGAGCATGCTAGAAGAACAGGGGGAGGCGCATAAGAAGTTGGCCGAGGAATGCAAACAGGTTGAGAGGTTATACCAAGATTGCAGGGAAAATCTTGAAGTAGCAGAAAGGAAGATTGAAGAAATGTCAGAAGAATTCCATAGAAACATCGAATCTAAAAGTCAGATGGCAGCTGATCTGAAGCAAATGGTTGAAGACCTTCAAAGAGATTTGGAAGCAAAGGGAGTTGAGAAAAATGACTTCACAAACCAGATTACAGATCATCAGAGAATGCTAAAAGAACAAGAAGATGCATTTAACAAGCTAAGCGAGGAGTATAAACAACTTGAAACTTCATTTCAGGACTGCAAGGTAATTATTGAAGTCACAGAAAGGAAGATGCAAGAAATGGCAGGAGAGCACAATATGAACGTTCAATCTAAAGATCAAAGAGTAGCTGATTTGGAGCAAATTATTGACGACTTGAAAAGTGATTTAGAAATGAAAGTAGATGAGCTCAATACCTTGGTCGAGAACGTCCGCACAATTGAAGTTAAGCTCCGGTTGTCAAACCAAAAGCTTCGAGTCACAGAACAGTTACTAACTGAGAAGGAAGAGAGCTTCAGAACAGCAGAAGCAAAGTTCCTGGAAGAACAAAGAATACTTGAAGAAAGGATCACGACATTGGCTGGAACAATTGCTGCAAATCAAGAAGCACATTGCAGGATGATCACTGATATCGCAGAGAATGTGAATAGTACCTTGACCGGATTTGAAGCTGTCATCCAGAACTTGGAAGAGGGCTATGGAAACTACGAGCACTGCGTTGAAGAAACATCCAAAGAGCTAAGGATTGCAAAACACTGGGTTGCAGAAACAAAGAGTGAAAAGAAGCGGCTAATCAATGAAGTGACTAGTTTGATTGAGCAGCTGAAAGATCAGAAAGAAAGAGAATCTATGTTACGTGAAAGAGCGGAGAAGCTACGGACTAAGGCAGACAAGGAAGAAAGGGAAAGGGAGAATCTGATCAAAGCAGTGAAGCATCTGGAGAAGAAGGTGGAATTCTTGGAGACAGTGATGAAAGAGAAGGATCAAGGCATAGTAGGTCTAGGAGAGGAGAAGAGGGAGGCCATTAGGCAGCTCTGCGTGTGGATTGATTACCACCGCAGCCGTTGCGATGACCTACGGGAAATCCTCTCGAAAACTACCAGAGTCCAGAGGGCAACCTAGAATCAAGTCCCTCATATTTTTCCATTCCATCGTGTTCATTCTGGTTTTGCATTTATGGATTTATTTTTTATTGTTTCATTTTTTTTTCTTTCACTCGACAGATTGGGCTGTTGATAAAAGGCTTTCTTAAGGTGATGTTTAGTTAGCATATATGTCTCATAAATCTTGTTTGCATGTAAAGAAAAACCGTTTGCTTAGGATTTTCTCTACAAGGAAAAAAACTCTGGTTTTTGAGTTAGATTTCCTAGGAAAAGCTAAAAAAAAAAAAAAAAGACCCAAATGGGTTTCGTAGTTGATTTTACTGTTTAGTCGTAATTCTAATATTTTGTAATGTCAATTATTAGTCGAAAAAAGCAGAGTACGGCCAGGTTATTAACAGTGTGTTACATTTGGTATTTAATTAAAATAATAACAATAATCACAAATAGAACTTGGCAACAAGAGATTTTAACTTCACTAAAATAAAACTATCAGTGTATATCAACTGCATCGTTTCCTATCAGTGTATATACTTTATTGTCACAACATATTATGAATTAGGAAGCTAACAACCTAAGACTGAAAGAGGATGGGCTGTAAGTGAGGAAGATATATGACCTATGATATACTCCTTTCCTTCTACTCACAAAAGATTGACCAAAATATCTTGGGAGTTCCTTCAGTCTGATATCCTTAACTCAACCCCGAGAACATCCTTCACCAACTCGTATGTGACAAATGCAATTGCTATTGAGGGAACCACCTGAAGAATATGGCAAGGAGCAATATAGAGTAAAGAAGTTAAGAAGTATAAACGACACATTATTCAAACCAAATGCAAGAAGCTAATGCTCCTGTAAAAAGGTAATTAATGATGGCGAAAAAGCAATCTGTAGCTGTGATGAAGAAATAGCTAGATGAAGGTTAGACTAACCTTCACGGAATTGGGAATCAAACCCTTGTATAATGCTCCAAAGCCCTCGTACCGAACTGTTTTCCTGAATGCATCAACCATACCAGTATATTCAAGAGGGGCCTTGCTCTTCCCATCACCAGTGACAACTGAAGCAGCATCTTTCCAGCCCACCATCTGCATTCTCCGTCGAATGACATCAAGAGGGTAAGCAACTGTCTGGCCAACAGTTCCAGCAGCAGCCCCACATGCAAGCCTTGTCACGACACCCAATTCAGAGTCCTCAACTAGCCCAAATGGTTTGCTTTTGATCAACCAGTCTTTCAGAGATTCATAAACCGCAAAGTTAAGACCCACATAGGGTACCTATAAACACCATAAAAATCATTTAGGCCTTTGCAAACAAAAATAAGGAGAAAGATTCTTTCAGTATATAAAATTCAAACAGATACAAGGTAAAAAGGATCAGACATTGGACTTCAATTCTTTGCCAATGGACAGCTATATGCCATAGAAAACTAAAACACACTATTTCAGGCAGACTAGAAATGGAACGCATCATCCTAGCAGAAGTTTACATCCATCTGAATGCACACCCCTGTAGTGCAATTGACAGTAAACAATGCAGGCATCCAGACCACAAAAATTTTTACTTACAACTCCTATTACAGAAGGTAACCAGCCTTTGTACAAAGCACGAGGACCTTCTTCCCGTAATACTGTTGAAAGAGCATGAAAGATTCCTCTATACTGGCGAGGTGACTTCTCAGTCTGCAAATATAACACGTGGACGTTAGCCATCAAAGTCGGATAAGAAAAGGCCAGCCCATCCCCCCAGGCAAAAGAGAGTTCATCCAACATAAGTAAACAAATTAAGGTCTCAAAAAGAAAGTCAAAAAATTACCTGGACGGTTAGACGACCTCGCACCATATCCATTGGATAAGTGGCTGACATGGCAATAATTCCAGCACATGCACCAGCTCCAAGGCGTAGAACTGGAGTGAGTTGAGCATCCTCTGCAAGACAAAATGAAATGAAGTAAAAAGTAAATATGCTAACCTCAACCTCAATAATTACTACCTACAGAATGCAAACTCATCTTCTGCCAATCAGGGCCAAAAAACAGATTCCTTTTTCCCCATTCAGCACTATTCTAGACAGAAAAAACATGAATTAGTTATAGGAAGAGAATAGCACTACAGGCATCAACACAGGATTCATTCCCACACTTCACGGTACTACATGCAGACAAAAAGCATGTACAGATGCACATCCTTTGTCAACAGAATCCAGAGCACTTGTTCTTTTGACACAAAATCAGGCATTTACTACACTGAGTTCACAAGCAGGACACATTTACCTCAATAATTGCATATAGTAAATGAAATTGAATAATACAGATCAACTTCAAATCTCAAGAAGGTTTACAAGAGTAGTTGAGTGATAACTAACAGCAACAATTATAGAGGCAAAAAGATACAGGCATACCATTTCCTGAGTGCTGCTGGTAAAGGTACAAAATCCCCCTATATTCAAAAAGAAGTAAAAAGGAAGAGATTAGTTCATACTTTATAGTACACATACAGCAATTCAAGGATAAATCTTCATTTTTTGAACATTAAAATATGCATCCTTTAACTGATGTGGAAAATAACTGTGATAAGAACAACTAAATGTTAATAGTGAAGATAGGAGCTGCCAAGGCTTACTTAGATGCTTCCTCATAGCTAAAAAACTTCACCGCTGAGTTAGGAATGATGCGAGCACAATTAGTACCATTGCCTTTAAACATTCCCCTGAAACCCTCAGTTTTCCATATATATTTCAAACCCTGTATTGTTCCATTGTATTTTATACTATGAGGATTCTGAACCTGCAGATTCGGAAAGGAAATCCTATCAGTTCTACATTCTGTAAAAGAAAGAAATCATAACTATAATACAGATACTCTATCAAACATGACACACATGTAAAGCTCTAATTATTAGCACACTAAACAAAACTGAGAATATACAGTAAGTTGAATCTTTACACTAGATGACTGAGGAGACCATTAGTGAAACGACATTGGAATATAACCTAATATCATACAAATAAAATGAGAACGTAATGAATAAGGACCAAATGACAATGATAAATAAACTACCTGAAGTAATATTTTTAATCTTTCTAGGGGAGCGACAGCAGTACGTGACCTGAAGAAAAAAGATATACATTCAGTGAAGGAAAACTAGCAATGAAAATAGTAAGTCAAGCATGATCCTAACACAATATAGATGCAGCAGTATTCTACGATCCTAGCACAGGGTGCAGGCATGTCAAATGAAGAAAACCATCCAAATGTTAACATGGTAATATTTCTCCTTCTGATCTTCCATACAAACCCCACAACTATTTTTCAGGCAACAAAAGTTGCCAGCAAACTTTTTAGATCACAAAATGACGTATCAACATCACAAGATTCAATCCTCCCTCAGATCCTCCATTCAATTCTCAGAACTCCCATCAAGCCACAACTGTTACTATCAAATTTCTCAAAGCATCAAACGTCACCATGTTCATCCTTGAAGTTTAAAGGCCATTTCCAACTCATTAAGAGTCATAATATAAGAAATGGTAGCAACCATATTCACGAGATGCTTTTGTAAATACATCACAAACTATTAAAATCCTAACCAAGTCCTGTAAGATCCTAGAAGGGGAAAAAGGGCTTTCTCTGAAAAATCAAGCAACATGAAACTATTATTCTATAACAAATTAACTGTTCATTTAAACAAGCTTTTTGCATCGCAGAGAATCTCTGAATCGTTAACAATTAGTACCAGACAGTGAACTGTACACGTTCATCATCCCTTTCTTCAAAAATACCAGGGGAAACGAAACCCAAATTGAATATTTACATGATCAGAGTTTTATTAGAAAATAAGAGTCCCAGATTTTAATAGTTGCAAGAAAGAATTAAACATATATGAGAACATTTTCATCAAAAAAAAGAAGAGTAAGAACTATTTTTGACAAATAGTCATATACTTTAATGGCTTACACAAAACAAAGGGAAAAAGAAAGATACTTTCTTCGATTTCTCAACCTTCAAAAAATCACAGCTTTCTAAAACAGAGAAATTTATTCAGAAGAAAAAATAATATCAAAAAAAGTTTCCTGAAAATGAAAAAAAAAACTCAATTGAATGAAGCAAAAACGAGAAGGAGAAAGAAAGCTCTTTTCCGTTGTGTCAAGATTGAAGTAACTAAAACAGCATACAATTTTTCAAAAGAAGGTTAAAAATATGATCAAATTACTTCCAGATAAAATAAACAAAAAAGAAAGAGAGAAAACAAGCAAAAATCGGATCCAAAAGAAAAAAAAAACGCACTTACACTCCACCAGCGACACCACCAGCAACAAGAGACTTGCAAATACTAAGGAACGCGCGACTCGGTGCTTTAACTCCTTCACTAGCAAGCTTCGCTTCTTCAGCAAGATTCACGATCGTCGTGACCGCCGACTCGCTCCTCTTCACATCCTCGGACGCCATTTCTCAGGAGAGAGAAGAATAATATGAACAAAAAAAAAAGAAAATATATCGTTGGAACCCTAGCTTATCCGGTCAAAGTGGGGCGTTTACCGGTGATCGGCAAAGAAGAGGGGATCCTCTCTCCGGTGATTATGGGAACGAGTGAGAGTGAGCGACCATTGGCTGAGGAGTTGAAAAAAGAAACAAAAGGGAGGCCCTTTGGAGGAAAATACAACTAAAAAACTGTTCGGCTGGGAGCTTTCTATATATGAAAATTTGGAGACTGGGGAAATGGATTATTCATTTTTGGGCTACAATTTCATAAATAACGGGAAAATAAAAAAAAAATAGAGAAACGTGGCTCAAATGTACGGTCACTGCATTTAATTAAAAATAAACGGGACAATGAATTTACTCTATGTTTGGTTGGTGGAAAATCTTTGCTTTTTTTTTTAATATTTTTTAGCATTGAATTTAGATCGTGTTTCGTTGATGAAAAGATTAACAAGATTATTCAATATATTTAATAATAATTTTCTATTAATACTTTAAATATTGACTATAATTAAAGAATGTGATACTTATTTAGAAGAATATATATAGTAAAAATAATTTTTGACAAAGAAAAATAGAGAAATAACTTCAAGAGTATAATTTGTCTATACAATTAATGAAAGTTAAGTAATCGTTAATAAAACTTTAATTGATGAACTAAAACTCATGGGGACTATCTTCAATTCAGTAAAAGATCATTAATTTAATTCACTACAATTAGCCTTTTTCTTTAGCAACACCTAACACTACCCCTAACCTTGTTTTTTCAGTCAACTAGCTTAGCTCTTATTGAAGTGGAATTTTTTTGCCCCCTCTTCACGTATCAAGACAACACTAAATTCATCAAATTAAGTCTATTTAATTAAATTTGTTATTAAATTATAAAAATATTTTAAAATATAATTTAAAATTAAATAAAAATAAAAAATAAAAATATATATAATAATAAAATCCAGTCAAATCTTAGATTTCAGACCCAATTCGATTTGAGTCAAACTGACCAACCTGACGATTCAATTCGCCTGACATATTTTTCAATCGTTGGATGTATAATTCAAGCACTGCTCCAAGCTCATGGTATTCGTGATATTTAAAAAAAATTATATAAGAAAACCTTTCTTATAAGCATAATTTAAAAATATTATTTATTATAATTTTAATTATTTTTAATCAATTTTTAAAATGATTTGATAGTAATATTTTTTAATTTCATACAAATTAAAATAATATCGATATTTTTTATTTCGTCATCCAAATAAAAATTTTAAAATTAAATCTTAATTTTTTTTATTAAATATTATCTGTTTCATCATTCAATTTTTTCTCATCATATTAAAAAGTAGAGATGACATCAAGGTATATGTTTTAAGTTTTTTGATTTATTAGTTTATATTTATAAATTTTTAAAATTAAAAAATTAAAATTGATTAGATATATTTATAAATTAAAATATTTTAATAAAAAATACTTTAAAAATGAATAGATTGACGAAAAAAGTTAAAAAAATATGAGTTGGTTTAAAAAATAGACTTAAATATATAGATCGATTTCATTAAGTGTAATTTAATTTAAAATTAATTATTTTTAATTAAAAATAATTGAAATTATAAAAAAATTATTTTTAAAAATATTTTATTTATCAAGGATATTTTTTAAAAGAATCCAAATATTTACATATCCACATTGCGTACGCTAAGGCAAAAGCAGCAGGTCCTTTCCCCGTAATGGCTTATTGCCGTTTTTATTTGGAAAGCGTTAATGATATCGGTTTTACTTCTTTTGGATGATTTTCTCCTCCAGAAAGAAAATACATATATGGAAATATGGAAGGAATTAGTATGGTATTCAACCAAAGTAAGATGAATTAATATATAATGGACCTGGGTTTATCCATAATGTCGCTGTCTCTCTCTCTCTCTCTCTCTACAAGCCAAAGCTGTGGCTTGTTCGATGCGTCGGGTTAGGTCCACAAAAATTTTGTTGATGGCAAATTTCCAAGCACATAGCCTAAAGCCTGAACACCATCAATATAGAAAAAGAAAAAGCATTGTGGAATTTGAATAAGACTGTGACTTTTATGGCAACATCGATGGGTCATTTCTATCCACATGCTGGACAGGGAAATGAGTGGGAGCTTTTTCGTATGGCGAAAGGCAAAAAGCATTCCATGGCTTCTTCAGAGTTTCAGGTTCAACCGTTCAGATATGGTGCAGGAAGTTACCCAGGAGGGTGGTTATACGTTTTCCTGTATGTGCAAACGTGTGAAACTGAAACCTACTAATCTTGTTATTTGGGGTGATTTAACTGGTTTTGTCCTTTTGAAAAGCCTGGAAATATTCTGTCTTTGTGTTAGTATTTATAATATTGGTGGGAAAAGGGCGCAGGAGTCAAAAATTGGAAGGAATGTAGAACCTAGTCTTTTCTTTCACTGCAAGTTGGAGCTGTGATTTTCCAACCTTTTTGTACAGAGAAAAAGTGGGTTATTCTTAACTGAAAACATTATAACGTGTAGTGGAAGGCGATGGATACCATGGCCGGGTACCTGTCCACTTAGTTTTTTAGATTCTTGTGCTAGAAATGATTCTCAAACCTTCCCACTTTATCTATGGCATTGATAAGTGCACTTTCCCTTTCTTTAATGGTTCAGAAATCCGGTTCTTGTTCCAACTTGGAAATTTGATTTGGTTTAGCCTACTAGCCTAGGAATTGAAATCTGAGATGCGGTATGTACCAGGGCCATGCTTGGCCATTTGCCCTTCATTTGCTTCCCCCATGTATCTGCAGACTCTGTTGAAACCTTCCATCTATCCTTTCTTCTCATCCTTTTACCTTTTTCTTACTCTTGCCATTCAAACTAAAAATCAGAAAGAGAAAACTCGTGCTGATTTGGACCATGGGAGCTATTGATTATTCACAAAGTTATTCACGTGTCACGTGAATGTGTATTGTATTCATGAATGATCAAGATAATACGAATCAATTCCCAAAAACCATCAATTGTCGAAACTAGAAACGGTGGGCGGAAACTGAGGAAAAACAAAGAATGAGACTAAAGACAGTTTATTTTTATAAGCCAAAAGCGAAGACTAGATGCTATAAAACATAAAAGCCGTCCGTCCAGTCCATCTGTGGTCTACTTGTCGGATCACTGATACAAAACCATGGCAACGGTGAGTCAAGACAACATTAAACAAAGCTTTGATGTACAGCTTCTATTTCAAGATAGGTGGCTAGTGCCGTCCTTTCAGTTAAATTATTCATTTGCCCAGCCCTTCGTATGCATTTGACGAGCAAATGAGCATATGCTAATGCATGCTTAATGCAACAACTCCAACTGTAACGAGCTGAAATCCCCCCAATCATGTTGTTCCAATGGTTGGAATTTGACCGTTTCTGCATCATCAACCAACATGTAGCATATTGTCTTAACCAGACGAGCCTAATTAAGTGACATCATGTCATGTTCTGAAGAAGATAGGACAAAAAACGTTGAGAAGTTTAAGAAGAGAGAGGTGGGTGGTTGTCCCGAAACCCAATCTAGTGTTTTTGTTTTGATCATGGAGAAGAAAAAATAAAGATCAGAGGCAAAGGAAAGTGATAGCATATGGGACTGCGGGAGTCCTTTGTATGATTGTTACGAATTGGCTTCATTTGGTCATGTCCTGGAGAGGCACACGACGGCCTTGCCATATCCTTGCAGGCCGTCGATGCAGTTCAGAATCATATCAAACAAGCCGAAAGCAGAAGCGAGAGTTGAAGGGGAAATGGGCAATCTTGATGCAGTAGGATTGTTCAGAAAAGCTATGAAGTGGACGCTCTGGAAGATGAGGTTTAGACAGGACAGAAAATGACAAAAGGACAAACCGCCTTGGAGTGGATTCTGTAGTTTGTGCAACAGGGGTTAGTTTATGCAAGCAGGAAGAAGCTGTAGAATTGAAGAAAACATAAATGGAGGCAAGTTTTAGCTCTATAGCTTCTGTGGCAATCTTGGTTACGATATTGCTAACATATACTATCTAGTGAAGCTCAATTTTACTTCAGTAAATCTTTTCTTCAGGCGACATGCTAATCATAAATCTTTTGCAGAACATAACATCTCCTAATCAAACTGGGCTAACTGTAATTATCCCCTTTCGTAGTCCATGAAAAGCCCAACATGAACTGAATTTAACAGTGACCCACACTGAATTGGTTAATTGGCCTTCAGCCCACCCTTTGATTTGGAATTGATTTTCAAGTGAACAAGGTGCGACAAATGACAAAACTAATACAAACGATAGGAAAAGAAAGAAAAAACTGGCCAATTAGTGTCAATTAGTGTGAAAAGGTTAGCTAGCCGCAGCATATGCAAATGGAGATGACGGTTTTTGACTTCTAAGCTGTAGGAAGTAACACAGAGTTTAGACTAGAGTGTTGGTAGTACGAATGTCCTGGTCTGGGAGGGGAGGCCTGAAGTCTTGCTGTTTGGTCATCATTGCATATATTTTGCCATGTGCAAGTAACTTAGTATCCATTTATGAATGTAGTATCTCTCATCATATTCAAAGCTTCTCACCACTAAAACACCATTGACTCTCTAAATGGTAGAAATTCCCCTTAAAATGAACCTCCAAGCTAGTACTTGACTAACTTTCTGACTTGGTAAAATGACCTGGTTAGTGGTAAGACAAGCAGCAACAGATATCATTGTTTTCTTAGTGAAGAACAGTAAAAGCTATGACATAGTCAGAATAATACAGCATCACACTTTAGTACCTGTTAGATCACGAGATTTACATTTTTTTTTGATGGAAACATTCAATGTTTTTTTTTTTTTTACTATTAGTAATTTTCTAATAAGCATCGACATCCTCCATTCGGCAACTTAGATACCATGAAAACGACTATAACCCCTTTTCAATTCTCTCTGCCAATAAGAACTTGCAGAAAACCTCAAGGTTTGCTCTAATGAATTTCAAACATGCACAGAAATAATGGGCAAATTTGCACCAAACCCTCCTTTTTTTGGATCGTGAGAGTCAAAAAGCTTATTCAGTCCTTTTGACTTGGCCGTTCCCATGAATTAATCTCATTCCTTTTCCATGATCAACGCCACTCAACTCACTTCAATGTAAGATTAACCGATGGATAAAAAAGGGTTCTAATGATGTTGATGAGAAGACGGTTTTTGGCCGTTGCATTCTTCTCTGACTTCCTAGCTATTTCCAGGATTGGCAGGACCATAAATGTCTTTACCAGCGCCTAGTTTACGGCATCAACTCTCCTTTTCTCTAACCGCGTTTTTGTACAGTACGTGTTTGATAATGTTTGTCTGCAATTTATGGTTGCTTTTATTGTCTGTGGTACTATATAAAAACAATATCGATGACAAAATCAGTAAATTATTTTCCTACTATGTGTCTAAACTTCTTATATAGCGCTAATTTTGGCATTTTTAGGTCTCAATCTCGCTAGATATCTAAACAAGAAACAGGGTCCAGTCTGCAATATTTATGCAACATTTATTCATAAAGAAACAAATTTACATGACTTTAATATTCTAGTATTTTCCCTCTGTACCCAAAAAATGAAAAAAAAAACCCAATGATTTTCCTTTGACATAACTCCAATTTAAGAAGAAAAGGTCAAGGGTGAAAACCAGCATATGGTCGGTACTCTGTTTTCTGTACTCTGTCTTCCAACAGTTTTTCCTGGTGAGTAAATCCTCTTATCTCTTCGGATTTGATATAATGCCTAAGAAAATTGTCCACCGGTGTTTGGGGGCATCCAAAATTGTGTATGTTCACTGTGTGATCTAAAGGCCAAGCGCATTCCTTCTCGAAACAAGTCCCGTCAATCAGGCCATTGTATTCTTTTTTCAAACCAAAGCAAGCAAGATAAACCCTTTTCTGTGGCAGCCTTTTTCTACGAAATTTTGATAGAAACTTTGAACACGTTACAAGTTTTGGGGGCCCGTTCTTCTAACGACTAAAGAATAACGATGTTATTACGACTTTTTCTTTTTTTTTTTTCCCTCCAAACTTCTTCACTAGGAAGAACAGATTCTTGGACAATTAAAAACTCTTCTCTCCCCATGGAGGACACAATTTCTTGCTTACTTCCTTTCTTTTTCTTTCGTAACTTTCTGTTTTAGTAAACTTCGTATGTCTCAAGTTTGAATCTTTTGAAGCAAAGATTGTGTAGGAATTGGAGAAACCAAAAAGCGTTTTTTTTTCTCTCTTTTGGTGAATTTTTTTTGGATAGTTTAATGGTTTAGTTGGTTTGTTTCATTGAGTCTCTGGGGCTTTGCTGTTGGTGATTAGTAATGGCTGAGGAATCACAAGTTCGGTTTGTTCGTTGCTTTAAGTGTAAAAATCTGTTGCAGGAGCTTCCTGAGTACTCTGTCTACAAGTGTGGCTCTTGCGGTGCTGTACTTCGAGGTTAGCTCTCTCTTACAGTTAACCTTCTCTTGTTTTATTGCTGAGAAATCAAAGCAAAGAAAAAAAAAAAAAGAATAGCTCATGCTAATATGTAGAAGAGAACATTCTGAAGTTGTTCTTTTTTCTTTTTTGCAATTGTTTATCTGTCGGTTTCTGTGTAATTAAAAAGGCATTCATTGAGAGACTTTGTTGGTTTTCTTTGACTATACAGCGAAGAAGAAAGAGCCGGCTGGTAATGGGTTTCTGGACAAGTCCATTAAGGAGAAGGGAAGAGGGGGTTGTGAGGAAGTGGATAGTCAGTTAGGTAAAGGAGGTAGTCTACGTAGTGCTTCTGAGACTGAAATTTGTGGAGTCGAGGGTATAAATAGGAGAAAGGAGAGAGATTTTGGAGAAAAAAGTATGAATTTCAACAGTGTTTCAGCAAGAATAAACAAGGAGAACGTCTTCCTTGGTGATGATAAAAATGTGAGGGAATATAGGCAAGAGCATAATCGAGCGGAGAAAGGAGTTGGATATGTTGATAATCATATGCCATCATCAAAGAATCCAACGAATAATTGGGCTCAAAGGGATGATCAGGATATGAACATGAACCGGTCTAAGTCTGTTAACTCAAGTAGGGGGAGCAAAGTTGAAGACTACTCCCCCAAATTAGCAAACTTTGCTAGGTCCTTGAGGTTGAAAGGTGTTACAGATATGCGGGGTGTGGACAGAGATGGGTTTGGGGGGTTTTATAAGGGGAGCCTGAGAACAATTGATGAACAGGAGAGATTTTCAGCTTTCCGTTATCCTGATGAGGGACCTTCAAATTATAGGTATGGTTCTGTCTATGGCTACCACAAACCAGTGAGGAGTTTTAAATACCTAGATGTGCCTAGTGTGATTCAAAATTTTGATCGAACTCAGCTGCTCAAGGAGCTGGATGAGTTAAAAGATCAACTGCTCCAGAGACCCAGGGATATGGTTCCTAGTGATAACATAATAGCTTCTGGTGACCCTCTTGGTGGTTCTATTGGGAACAAGTCTTCTGCTCATCATCGTTCTGCACAACATCCTCATGTTTCAGAGTTGACTTATTTAAATCATAGTTCTATGAATGATGATCATCATGTGCAGCACTATGGAAATGCCCATCCAGCTTCCAAGCATGTTTGTCGCAAGATGCCTGGGTATGGAGATTCTCTCTCACCAGGTATGCACCGAAGATGGCATCAGCAAGTAACCCATAACCACCCTCAGCATAGGACTTATGGCTACTCTTCAAGGCATAATGAAGATCTTCTTCCATCATATCCAAATCCAGATGAAACCTTGTATCACCTCCCTGCATGCTCATGTTTACATTGCCATGACAAAAATTTGAAAGGCCCTTCGCAAGTCCCACCAGATTTTAGCAAGAGAAGGTTTTTGAAGGACCCTTGCAATTCCAATTTCAATCATTATGTGAATTCTGATGGAGTTCGGCAGCATTATCTTCCTAGAACTGCCCAATGCCTTCAAGTGAACTTTCAAGATTCATCAGTGCACGTATGGCCAAGTGACATCGATTCAGATATTGATGGTTTTGGTCGAAGATGTCCTAGAAGGGTAGTGCTAGCCTGCAGGGATAAACGAATTTGTCACCCAATAGCCAATGGTGCTCCATTTATAACATGCCATAAATGCTTGGCATTGTTAAAATTGCCTAGGAAATTAGGAAAAACAATGAAGAATGACCAGAGATTACGATGCGGTGCTTGTTCAACTGCGATTGTATTTGAAATGGAGAAGAAGAGACTGATTATTTCTGTTCCTGGAAATCCAAAGCAAAGACCTTCTGAGGCTGAACAAAAGTCTTCTGAGTTATTGAATGAAAGCCACCTAAGTTCTCTTGGATGTTTTAATGCTGGTGCCACTATCCCCAGCTCCAGTAATATTGAACATTCTGGTTATGACCAAACATCTTCTAAGGAAGTAGAGAGCCCTAATAATGTGATTGATTGGAAAGATTCTCCTGGCTCTCCGGAGCAGCCATCTAGTTACGATATTTCCCCTGCAGTCTCAAGTTTACCTTTTCAGGAGCAAGTCAGCATTCCATCATCTAATCAAGCAGTGAGTGGGAGTAGGAAGGGAAATAGGACAAAACTAGTACAACAAGAGAAGGTTATCCTGCTGAAAAATGCCTTTCAAGTTGTCTCTGAGAAAAATGCGCCAGTGGCAACTGAGGTGGAACTTTCATTCAGTGGATATCTTAATTCAAGTTCATCTAAAGACACTTTGCAAGCAAGCAAAGAGGAAAACCACTTGAAACTCCACAAAGGGAGCAAATCATTTTTAGTCGGTCTTATTAAGAAAAGCTTTAGAGATTTCTCGAGATCTAATGATCACATAAAGAATGAAAGACCTAATGTTCTGGTGAATGGAAAAGATATGTCTGACTCTGCAGTTAGAAAGGCTGAAAAGCAAGCGGGGCCAATTCGTCCCGGAAATTACTGGTAATTTCATGCATATCCTTCTAAGCATGCCTAGATTAAGTACTGCTGAACTCTTATAATAGATGTAATGTAGATGACTTAAACTATCAATGCAGTTGTGCAACTTAAAAACACAGAAAGGGGAAAACATAACAATGATGGAGAAGAATGGACGAATAACTTGTTTACCCATGTAAGAATGATGGAAATTTTGCAGCATCTGTAGAATTGTTTGATAATATGAACAACATGCAGACCATTTTTCATTTTGTGCATTTTCTTACTGCCAAAGAATTGGATGTCATCTGCATTTCTTTATGTGAAATAGTAATGATATTTTTTAATCTTTAAAAGGTATGTTTTGTTTGGCCTATAGTTCAGGAACTGATAGGAAAAAGCTGTGGTATAATTCCTTTTAGGTAATGAACTACTAGGAAGTTAATTTATTAGTAAATAAACTGTCAACTTCAGATATTGCCACTTCCCTTTTCCATTGCATAGAGACATATGTTAGGCAGTTATATCTACATTTAAAATTTGCTGTATAATTTGTCCTCCTGGATTGTTAACTGTTGTCATTTGGGTAACAGAGTGGAGAAAGAAAAGCGTGGAGTTGGCATGCGGCTCCCTGGTGTGGTTGAGTGAATAAAGAGCTCGTTAGATTTCTTCAACCCATTGGAAGCAGGTGCTACAGCTTCCTCTGATAATTAATCCGAAGAAGCAATTGCTTTTTCCCCTTGCAGCCATACTGATATTTGTTTGATAATCCTATAAAAACCTTTTTCTATATGGTTGGTGGAATGTCCAAATCCTTTGTAATTGGTTGTATTTATAACAAGAAAAGTTGGATTAAAGATACATGCTTGTTTGTGCATTTGGATCTTTCCTTGGTTTTGCCATATGATATTTGCCATGTGTCATGTGTGGAGTGTCTATGTTGAACTGAGGAGACCATCCTCTCTCAATCAATGGACAGACCATGTCTATGTCAGGTTTAAGCCTTCCCTTTCTTTCCCTCATTTTTGCCCCCCTCTTCTTTTCGGTGTGTGCATAGTCTTCTTGGAGACCGAGGATGGGTCATGTGGGCAAGGTGTTGAAATTTTGTTGGATGTTTCCTGTCTATTCTTAAATCTGGAAATGTTTACCATCTGCCTGGTGAGGCTTCAGTCTTTCACACGGTAAATCATTAGTTATTCCATTCAGCTCAGGTTATTGTGAGTTTGGCAGCCAGTTTAGAGCCAGGCGCTAGCATAATCCTCTTAAATCTTGGGTAAAACTTGTAGGAAAGGTTTCCAGATCATGCTTGGCCTACTGACATGGTAATGGCTAACAGAGCAGAAAAAAGATTCTCAGTTGTGAAGTCCTTGCAAAATGAATTCATTGCTTTACTTAGGAGGCAGGAAGGAAAGAAGTCATTGTCAAAAATAAATGAGAGAGACGGTGTTGAGAGCTGGATGGCAGCTTATGCAGCAGAAGGGTTGACCTCAACGGCTCTATTTTGTTTCCTGTGACACCTAATTAAGAATTGCAGAAAGTTTATGGATGTGGTGCAACTCTTCTGACTTTGATGTTTAGTATTCATGTTGTGGCTATCAGCCCACCATTGCAGCAAATTTGGTAATCCAGGGAATAGTACTATATTCATTAAAATACATTAACAGAACCAGATGTGCACAACAATCAGCTGTTAAGGTTTCTTAAGAGATCATACTAGCACAACGTTTGCCAACAGAAAGCACTGCTCTTTTGCTTGAACCTTGGGTTTGATTTTACCTAAAAGATATTGCTTCAAATTAGAAATTAAATAATTATTCACTTACTATATTTTTAATTATTTGAAATGCACTAAAATTTTATTTCAAATAATAAAAAGGGTAACTTTGTAATTTAAAAAATATAAATAATTATTTTGATTATTTGATACTAAAAAATGGTTTTGCAATTGACACAATATATATATATAGAAAAAAAACACTTTGAAACCAAATTAACATGCAATAGGCATTTCTATTTAGATTAAAGGCATTATTTAACACAGCAAATACCATGTAAAACGAGATCTTAATTTAATTGTTCATTAACGTAATTATATTTCATTTTATTCAAATTTTAAAATTTTTTTTTATTACTAGTACTTAGGAAGCATTTGATATAAGAGAAATAAGAGCATATTTCATGTAATGTGTTTAATTAAATTACATTGTAAGACTTATTTTGTAATAGATCATTACAATAAAATATTACAATGCAATCACATTATAATCAATGGATGAAATGTGATTACGGTCCAAAAGCAATAAAATTACAATACATTGCACGCTGCAATGTAATTAAAAACATTTTTACCTTTTAATTTTATTATTTTATTAAAAACATTTTACAATGTTATAATTAAAATAAACATATTAAAATAAAATATATAATATAAAAATTAAAAAATATAATATAATATAAAAAATTAAAATTTATATAATATAGATAAAAGAAAAGAAAAGAAAATATATAATATAAAAAATTATATTAAAAATAAAAATAAAATATATAATATTAAAATAAAAAATGAAAATAAATATATAATATTAAAATTATATTTAAGAGATAATATTATATAAAAATTAATAATAAAAAATATAAATATATTAAATTTATATTTAATCAATAAAAATAATTTTAAAAATTAATATTATATTCTTAATATATTACTTATAAACCAAACATCGTAATATTATTTTTTTTACATTTAAATTTTTATTTTATTTATATATCAAATATTATAATATCATTTTTTATTATCATATTATTTATAATTACATTATTTATAATCATATTATATTATAAAATATTAAATATTACTTTAGTAATAATCACGTCCTTTTCTTAATAAACTATTCAAGCTGTCCTAACTGTCATCTATTAATAAAGTAGCAAACGTTACTTTAGTAATAATCACTTTCTTTTCTTAATAAACTATTCAAGCTGTCTTAACCGCCACCTGTTAATAAAGCAAAGTTAACAAAGATTAATAATTGATTAATAATTGTAAACAGCAACCTTTAAAAAGGCAAAAAAAACAAAATCTACCCCAAAAAAAAGAATTGTTTAGTACTCCTCGGTCCTCATCTGTTAATACCGTAATAAAAGCATGTACTTCAATAATTCGATACAGAATCCAATGTCGGTCTTCTGAATTCCCAGCTCAATAATTTGGATTCTTGCTCACTACCCAAGTTTAGGGAAGCACCCACAAAAGTGCAGCCATTCCAGTTTGCTGAAACAAAACAAAGTAGGAAAAAAAAGAAGAAAAAAAATGAGAGTAAACTGGAAGTCATGGTCTCTGAACAAGCATCAACACATGCTTGTAAAGCTTGCTGTTGCTGTTCTCTTAGTGGGTCTTGCTTTTAGGCTCTTCGTTTCTCGTTCCAAAGGATCTGCATCTGATTTAGAATCCCCTGTGTTGGGGAAAGAGCAAGTTCAAGGACCAGACTTGAAACCTCCTGTCGCTGTTGAAATACCTGAAAATGAAGATCAGATGCCTCTAGGTAACTAAATTTGGATCTTTTTTCCTATTGGGTTTTTGTTTTTCGTTTTTTTTTTCTATTTGTATTGTTTCTTTTCATGCTCAATGACATTGAATCAGCTGTGAGTAGAGTTGGTATTCTGAGATCTGCTGATTTACATTTTACAATATTGTTTTTGATTAGAAAGATTGAAAATTTTGATGGGTTTCTTCCAAGTTGATTTATGTTAATGTAGAATACTGGATTCTGGTGGACCTTGTTCTGATTTTTGTGTTATTGGTTCTTCTTAGCCGATTGGTACTTTTACCTACTTTGTTCAGTGTCTTACCTCCTAATTGTTGATGAAAACTGTCCTTTTTATGGGATGGAGTGAAGGAGCTTCTCCTTGTTATTGTGATACTGCATTTATTAAGTTGATCGATATTGCCATCCATTGTTTATTGAACTATTACTTTTGTTATTAACATCTCACATACAAGGTTTTGTTATTTTTTTTAGTGAGTTTGTTTTAATGTTGCAGCTTAATTGTTTAAATTTGTGGTTGCACCAGACATTGTTGCAGAAAAGTGTGATCTCCTTACAGGGGATTGGATTCCCAATCCCTCAGGCCCAACTTACACCAACAGGAGCTGCCCCTTGATAGAGGGTCATCAGAATTGTTTGAGGAATGGCCGACCTGATGCTGAGTATCTATACTGGAAGTGGAAACCGCGTGATTGTCAGTTACCACGATTTAATGCGGGGAGATTTCTGGAGTTGATGAGAAATAAAGCATGGGCTTTGATTGGTGATTCCATATCTCGCAACCATGTGCAGTCACTGCTGTGCATGCTCACAACAGTATGTGTTTCAACAGTTATAGCAAATTTTAACAGTCTTTGGGTGATATAAACTAGAAAAAAATCTGGCTTCCCTGGCCTCGACTTTCCACTTTATCATAAGAATTATATGGTTTTCTGTGTACTTCTGTGCTAGTATATGACTTGCACCAGTTCTAAAATAAAGATTAATTCTCTCTTTCTCCTCATAGAAGGAAAAAGATGAAATCAGTTATCTTAGGTACCATGAAGGGAAAAGAAAATATTGGTTAGCAAAGTTACTCTGTTGTTAGAGCCAGGTTGTGATCCTGGGACCTGTCGTTATGGACTGACCATGCTTCTGCTGGTCACTCTGATCTGTTGGTTTTATATTTCCCAACATTGCTAACTAGATCAACTAGATGGTGAGGAATTTATCTTAGGGTAGAAGCTATTTTAGTGGTTGCTAGTGTTTATCATACTTTTCTCTCTACAAACTATTTTAATGTTGCAACCATGCCTTTGAACTTATTAATTTGAGAGCATTGGACAGTATTATCATTTGATTTTGTGGTAAACAAAGGTATTTCACTCCTATGTGATTTTTTGGTTATTGTCACTTCACTAGTTGATGTGCTGGCTTGGTAACTAATACAACCAACTTAAATGCTAGGCTTGTGTGAATAATGACTCATGCACTTTGATGCTAATTTAAAACGATTGGAAATTTGGGGTATTTTGTTGAATCCTGTGAAAGTGTTTGCGCTGCACTTCCTAAGGGTTGCATGTGAGATTTTCCAAATATCGTGCATCAACATGCTCATGTGCTTTGTTTGTTGTTGATTGCATCTGGTATTGCAGAATCACTTCACTCCTGCTGATAAAGATCAGCATTCCATCATATTGTGCTCAGATAGCAGATACATGAGGCACTAGCACATACAAAATCTTTCTTTCTGTTCTAAATGACATGGATTTACTTTGTCAAGACAGGGAAAAGTTTGACTGTGAAACTTTTTGTAATCTGATAAATATACTGTCACTAATCAAAACCGTGATATTTTCTCACCCATGTGTCATTGTGTTATAAGGGACTTACTTCATTAGTGCTGTTCTTGGTAGCTAATAACCCTGTCATATTTCTTGCTCCCTTTAGTTGCTATCTCAATGTTCTGTAAGTTTGATGAGTCAAATCTGGATATATGAAGGCAAAGGCTTGATTACAGAAATGTGTAAATCACTTTGAGGTTGATAAAGTGATTGATCTGTTTGCTTGGTCACTAATCGGCCTTGGTTAGCAATCTTTTACCTGAGATTTTGATTATGTTAGCTATGTTTTTAGATCTATTATTGACTTAAAATTGTGGTGGAATTGCTAAAGCAAGAAGCCTTGTTTGACTTATCTATTAAAGAAAAAACACTGAAGCATTTTGTCTTGATAATGAATTCTAGAAGGAGAGGTGCAGTGGATGGTCATTGTTTGACTTAGTTCTTTTCACGTATTTTGTTTTGAATAAGCACCTGAAATCTTGTGCGCTAAATCTTTCTGGTTTGTTTTGTGATGTTTATGAATTTAGTGGCCAAGCAATTTGTACTATTTTTAACACTGAACAGCAAATTATTCTGCATATATTTACCTGGCTTTAAACTATTGTATGTTTACTATGGCTGTAAGCAAAACTATCTCCTTGTTCATAATGTTTTGTTCTGTGGAGTGGTTATTAATGATATTTACTTTTCCATAAAACTTTCAGGTTGAACAACCTGTTGAAGTTTATCATGATGAGGAATACAAATCAAAGAGATGGCATTTCCCGTCATACAATTTCTCAATATCAAATATTTGGTCTCCCTTTCTTGTAAAGGCTGCTATTTTTGAAGATAACAATGGTGTTTCTACAGCTGAAGTTCAGCTGCATCTGGACAAGCTTGATAAGACATGGACAGATGTCTACCAGAGCTTAGATTACATGATAATCTCAACTGGAAAATGGTTTCTCAAGGCTGCGATCTACCATGAGAATGATACCGTAGTTGGCTGCCATATATGTCCCGAAAAAAACCTGACAGAATTAGGATTTGTTTATGCTTACAACAAAACCCTCCACTATGTCATGGACTTCATTGCAACATCAAAGCATAAGGGCTTGATCTTTTTTAGGACGTCCACGCCAGATCACTTTGAGAATGGGGAATGGCATAATGGAGGGACTTGTCGGAGGACAACACCAGCTAAAGAAGGAGAGATTGAAATAAAGGACTTGAACAGGATTCTACGCAATGTTGAACTGGAAGAGTTTGAGAAGACAGCAGCAAAAGCTGCTGACAATGGGGTGAAACTTAAGCTTCTGGACTTCACAAATCTCTTATTGTTGAGGCCAGATGGGCACCCAGGACCATACCGTCAGTTTCAGCCATTTGCTGAGAACAAAACAGCAGTCGTTCAGAATGACTGTCTACATTGGTGTTTACCAGGACCAATGGACTTTTGGAACGATGTGATTATGGAAATGATGGTTAATGGTTAGTTAAGAAATTTCCCTGCCCCATTCTAGAGTTTGGTTTGTCTCAGAAATTTTGACAGTGCAAAAGCCTGAGTGATTCTCCTTCATAGCTATTAGATGAACCCTGGCCTTCTATCCTCTGAATGCCAGTGGTTCCTCTGTTTCCCGCCGCTGAGTCACTCATCGTTCTCTGCCTCATACAGGGAATTACTGGACAGGAATAGAATCCATGAATAGATGAATCATACTTGTTTGTAATCCATGCGTTAAAAATTGTAACCTCGATTCTAAAATTCATTGATTGCTGCCCATTGCTGCATACATGATTAGGGTACTGGCACCTGTGCAGTATATTACATCCTAAAATACATTGTATTATTAAAGTTCTTGCATTAAATCCAAAATTTTTAAATATTCAAAAAATATCAGTATATTTCTAAATGAGGGGATTACACCATGGATTATTTCCCTTGATTAAAAGCTCAAGAAACTAATGCAGGCAGTTTTTTGGGGAATATTCCCTTTCGTGGTAATAAATCCAAACAATCCCCATCAACGGTCAAAAAACTTTTAAAGCTGGACGCCACGCCCCCTCTTAAATCTGAAAGAACTTATTTTTGAATTTGAAAAATCGGACCGTTGCGCTCCCCTTTTATAAACGCACCGCTCTTCCTCTCAACTATCCTATCCGCTCATATCTCAACAAACCCATTTTCTCTCCATTTTTCTTCCCTTCCCCATGATGGCTGATGCAGCGGTTGTTTATGTGCCCAAGAAATCAAGAAACAACGGAAGGAAAGCCCTGAAACAGAAAAACCCATCAACAAATGAAGCGAATATCCTGGCACAAAAGCTCTCGCAGGCTTCCCCGACTCCAGTTGCTTCCCCAATGGAAGCCGATCCGTCAAAAGAGAACCAAGAGGGGCTCTCTCAGCCTCTCACTTCCCCCAAGAAAGGGAAGGTTGCCGCCAGAGGGAAACAGGGTAAGCAGCAGCAGCAGTCTTTCGAGAAAGACTTGCAGGAAATGCAAGAGATGCTTCAGAAGTTGAGGATCGAGAAAGAGAAGACTGAGGAGTTATTGAAGGAGAAAGATGAGATGCTGAAGATGAAGGAGGAGGAGCTTGAGACCAAGGGAAAAGAACAAGAGAAATTGCAGACGGAGTTGAAGAAATTACAGAAGATGAAGGAGTTCAGGCCCACCATGGTACTTTTTCTATTCTTGATTTGTCTATTCTTTCTTTCTTGATTTTAGGTTTGGATGGTTCTAATTCTTGGTTCTTTTCTTCAGACTTTCCCAATTGCTCAATCTTTGAAAGACAAGGAACAGGACAAGAAAGAGAAGAAGAAGGGAGGTCCTGAAAAGAAAAGGCCAGCTCCGCCTTATATCTTATGGTGCAAAGATCAATGGAACGAGGTAAAATTTAGCGAACTGGATACTGAAAATATTGAATAATGATTTTTTTTTTTTTAACTTTCAGTCTCAATTTCTTGTGCTAATTTGGGGAGGTTTGATTTTAGGTCAAGAAGGAGAATCCAGAGGCAGATTTCAAAGAGGTCTCCAATATTTTGGGGGCGAAATGGAAGACCATTACTGCTGAAGAGAAGAAGCCTTACGAAGAGAAATATCACGCAGAAAAGGAGGCATATTTGCAGGTGATTGCAAAAGAGAAGCGCGAGTGCGAAGCCATGAAGCTCTTAGAAGATGAGCATAAGCAGAAGACTGCCATGCAGTTACTTGAACAGTACTTGCAGTTCAGACAGGAAGCAGAGAAGGAGACCAAGAAGACCAAGAAAGAAAGGGATCCATTGAAGCCAAAGCAACCGATGTCAGCATTTTTCTTGTTCTCAAATGAGAGGAGGGCAGCTCTTCTTGCAGAGAACAAGAACGTCCTGGAGGTTGCGAAAATCACTGGCGAAGAATGGAAGAACATGACTGAAGGACAAAGAGGGACTTATGAGGAGGTATTAGATCTGTGGAAAAAGACACGAATTTCCATAAACTTTTTACTTGCTTGGTTCGATCTCTTAAATTTTTTTTTTTAAATTGCAGATGGCGAAGAAGATGAAGGAGAAATACATGCAGGAAATGGAGGTTTACAAGCAGAAAAAGGAGGAAGAAGCTCTGAGTCTTAGAAAGGAAGAGGAGGAGATGATGAAACTTCAGAAACAAGAAGCTCTTCAACTGCTTAAGAAGAAAGAGAAGACGGAAAATATCATTAAGAAGACCAAAGAGAAACGCCAGAAGAAGAAGCAGCAGAGCTCTGACCCTAACAGACCCAAGAAGCCTGCTTCTTCATTCCTTCTGTTCAGTAAGGAAGCAAGGAAAACCCTGATGCAAGAGCGACCAGGAATCAACAATGCTACTCTTAATGCTCTGATTTCAGTGAAATGGAAGGTATGAATTTGTCCCAAATCCCAATTCTGCAGTTACAATTCTAAATCTATTTCACTCACATTGGGCTTTGTCTTTATAGGAAATTAGTGAGGAAGAGAAGAATGTTTGGAATGCCAAAGCTGCTGAAGCCATGGAAGCATACAAGAAAGATTTGGAGGACTACAACAAATCTGTTGCAGAAGCTGCGGAGAAAAAGCAGCAGCAACAGTGAAGACTGACATCGCTCTATTGATGTTTTGTTGATGTTCAAGTATTTGTTGAACATAAGTCCGTTAGATAGCTTAGGCTTTTTGAGCTGTTCAACTAGGATCTGATTGTTTCACATTTGGATTTTTACTTTTCTGACTGTAATTTTTTTATTCAAGCTCTAATCCAATGTTCTCTGGTTGATGTCGATGGAATTGCAATTTGATTTCAAAATCTAGAATTACAATACAATTGTTCACAAAAAGTACTTCTTCAAACCGGAAAACTTACTGACTCGTCCCGTCCAAATCGGTTGCGCAAGACAGACATGAAAGACTCTCCATGCCCCCCATCCAAAGGAAATCATCCTTTACTCATCCAACCACCCTTTATACCATAATGCTAGTCCGGTAATTACGCATCCGATTGAAAGATTAGAAAAACAAATATAGAACTAATAGAAAAGTTACATGGACCCCCCCTATTCTTTTTATATTTCAGACGAAATCAACTCTGTTTGTAAGTTGTTCATACAAATATTACTCCTTCGTCAGCCCTGCTCCAGTGGCTGCTGGCGTACGTTAGCTTAGTTTCGCCACCCTCCAAAAACTACCTTAACTCTCATCCTCCTCCATCTTTGCCTAACGTGCGCGCTAAGAATGGCGAAACCTCCGCAACCAGACCTTTTCCCAGAATCCAGCCTGGAATCCGATGCCGGAGCAACCTTCGTTCTTGAATCAAAAGGTGTAGAACCACAGTTTTCATTAGAGATCAAGACTTGAATATGAAGCTCTAAGTTTATATATAAGATTAAAGCAAATTGTCATTTTCCTTTTTTGGGTTTTGATAGGGAAGTGGTGGCATGCGGGGTATCATCTAACGACGGCGATAGTCGGGCCCACAATTCTGACGCTGCCTTACGCATTCCGGGGACTGGGGTGGGGCCTCGGCTTATTCTGTTTGACGGCGTTGGGATGCGTCACCTTCTACTCTTACTATCTCATGTCCAGGGTGCTTGAACACTGCGAAAAAGCTGGTCGCCGCCACATCCGCTTCCGCGAGCTCGCCGCCGACGTTCTAGGTAACAACTAGCAATATTTTTTCTTACTCGATCATGCAATGGTTGCTTCGTGTTGACCGGTAGCGTTTTGTTTCGGGCCCTTTTTTTAGTTGTCAGTCTTCAGTAAGCGTAAAAGTTGGATCATTTAATTAATTATTACAGTAGTATTTTATACTACTAAGTCGCCATCCTTTATGGGCTGGGTTTTGGGCAGCTTAAAGACAGTTGACGTCATTCGGAGAATAAAAATTAGGTTGCTTTTGCCATTTCGACATCACATGATGCAAAAAATGTGTACGTGGCTTTAGTTGATAGGTTGGAAGTAAATATAAAAGAGCTCAATAAGGACAAAACTGGTTTTGATGCGACGTCGTTTAAGATGATTTCTTTAGCATATTTTCCATGGAAATGAAGGTGTGCATTGTCCTATGATGATTAGCAGTAAATTCACTATTTCTTATAGTTTTGGAACCTTTTTCTAAAGCAAAAAGTTAATGGAATGAAAAATATATAATAGTATGCTAGTACTATTCATAAGAATTATTATCATATTCATTAACAGTGTATAAGTTGAATTTTTGTATTTCTAAATTCTTTCATTTATCTGTAGGTGGGTTTTGTTGATTGTATATTTAGAAAGAAGTCTACAAAAGCAAAAAAGGAAATGCTAAATGAGCAAGTAAATTGGGTTCAAATCTTACCTCTCATGTGTTTCATGCAGGGTCTGGATGGATGTTTTATTTTGTTATATTCATCCAAACTGCTATCAATACAGGGGTCGGAATAGGAGCGATTTTGCTTGCGGGGCAGTGCCTTAAGGTATGGCCCTCCGTCTATTGATTACATATGGAAGGTTTGGGGTCTGATATATAGATAAGCATTGTGATTGCTTCTAAAGCAAGCCAAGTCTTGCCATTAACAACCGCAAGTTTTATCTGATAAAAGCATGTGAACAAAAGTTTTTCTTTGTAACGTGGACAAGCTTGGATAGGGATGATTGATACCTACCTACTTTGTTTTTTCCAAGGATAGTGATAAGGTACCCTTCATTTGTTGCCCCAGTCAGTTATTTGATCATTTATTTCCTTCTTGTGGTAAGGCCTCGTGGCTAGCTCTGGTTTGAAGATGGGGACCTTTGTGTACGGAGCAATAAAATCTAAAGGTCACTGCTTAGGAGATGAGAATCAGGAGAAAACTCGGAGTAAAAGATTTGGCCAAATATTATCTAGAACTGTGTTGTACTGGCATTGGTTCAAACTAAAGCTGATAAGAATGATGGTTTTTTCCTGACATTTTGGGTGGGGATTTTGTGCTATCATAGTATTTTAGATGTACTAATGAATATGAAACTTAATGAAAGTGATTCATGGGTGAATGACAGTACTAATTATTCTTCTTTATCTCTTGTAATTTTGCCTGTTTTGATTGTGGAAAGATCATGTATGAGAACCTTTCTCCCAATGGATCCTTGAGGCTGTATGAGTTTATAGCAATGGTGACAGTGGTGATGATAGTTCTCTCTCAGCTTCCATCCTTCCACTCCCTCAGACATATCAATTTAATTTCGCTTCTTCTCTGCTTGGGGTACAGTTTCCTTGTGGTTGGTGCTTGCATTCATGCAGGTATAGAAATCATTGACCTGCTTTAAAATCTTTGTTTATAAGCTGTTACTATTGTTAAGTAGAAGACTTAAGCATTCATAATTCTTATATCTGCCTGGAAGAAAAAATCAGAGATAAACTGGGTCATATGGTGGAGAACGTTCTTATTTTTCTTGATGATAACATATCTTTTCAAATAATTCAAAACACGGTCCAGCCTTCGTTCTCTTTTCTTGTTTGAAGCAGAAAGCAGATTAGGTTGACTGGTTTAGATTTCGTACTGACAAGCATGTGAGTGATTCAATGCTATGCTGAAGGTGTCTCCATAAATGTGTTAAATACATTTTAATATCAAGCCCAACCAATGAATAGACTTGGTGATCACAAGTTGCTACTTTCTGAAGGAAGCTTTTTAGCTTCGAGTCACTGAGACTTTAAATGGAACAAGAGGATAAACACACTTTTAATGGCTAAACCTGCTGGCATAATGAGTTAACTTCAAACAACTAGAAACCTAAAAGAATTGATTGCTTCTATTATTGTAAGATAACTATCCTTTGAGTTAAAGACTCTAATAATTTCCGCCATTCTTTTTGAGCAGAATTCTCTTCATTTATTATCAATATGTAGAGACACCTCTGTAGCTTCATTCCTGGATTTGAATAACTTGTAATTTTTACGGCAGGTCTATCCAAAAATGCCCCCGCTCGGGACTATTCCTTAGAATCTTCAAGTTCAGCAAGGGTGTTTAGTGCCTTCACTTCCATTTCCATAATAGCTGCAATTTTTGGGAACGGGATACTTCCTGAAATACAAGTAATTTCAACTCTTGCATGAATCTTTATATTTGGTTTGAACCTTCTGAGCTGGAAGATTCTGAGATTTTCTACTGAAAGGCTTTGAACCTTCTTCGTTTTTCCTCTGAAGATTCTCATTGTTACAGGCAACTCTGGCTCCGCCTGCTACAGGAAAGATGGTAAAAGGACTGCTGATGTGTTACACTGTGGCCTTCTTTACTTTCTATTCTGCTGCAGTCTCTGGATACTGGGTGTTCGGCAACAAATCTAATTCAAACATTCTCAAGAGTCTGATGCCAGATGAAGCACCTTCCTTGGCCCCAACCATGCTTCTTGGCCTTGCAGTTTTATTTGTTCTCCTGCAACTCTTAGCCATTGGCTTGGTAAGCTATCCATATGCTCGCTTGCGGTCAAATCATGGAGAAACTGTATTCTGTTGATTCATTTCCATTTTTTGTTTAGTTGCATTGGGGTAATATTCTTTCTCCAAACACAAAACAGGTTTATTCTCAAGTTGCTTATGAGATCATGGAAAAGCAATCAGCCGATGTGAAACAAGGGATGTTTTCCAAAAGGAACCTGATCCCTAGGCTAATCCTCCGGTCACTGTATGTGATATTCTGTGGGTTTATGGCAGCGATGCTTCCTTTCTTCGGTGATATAAGCGGTGTTGTGGGCGCTATCGGCTTCATCCCGCTAGATTTCATCCTCCCTATGCTTCTCTACAACATGACCCATAAGCCTTCAAGATTGTCTTTCACCTACTGGCTCAATTTGTTCATCATCATTGCCTTCACAGGTGTGGGAATCATGGGCGCGTTTTCCTCTATCAGGAAATTGGTTCTTGATGCTAACACTTTCAAGCTCTTTAGCAGTGACGTGGTTGACTAATGACTAAGCATTAACCATATGCATTAGGTTCAGAAATTTCACTCTAGGTCATAGTTATAATAACGTAGTATACGTGATATCTACCGTGCAATATATTATGATGGACTCTAAAAATGGTAAAAACTCATATATTGTATTGTTCTGATATTATATTGAAACTATGTTTTACCATTCACGATATGTATTAATATATTTTTTATTAAATTAATTTTATTTAATTATTAAAAACTCATTTATTTATATCATATAATTCTTAATTTTACTAATGGATATAATTTTTTTTATTTTTTTTATCTTACCTGCATACATATTTCTTTTAATGAATTTTAAAATTTTTTACTATATTTTAATATAAGATACTCCATATTAAAAGCTTGTTTGGTTGGATTTTTTTTAATTCAAAAGTCATGAAACTCTTATAAAAAATAATAATTTTAAAATTAAATTAAAATAATTTGATAAACTTACTTTTATAAATTTTTTTTATAAATAAGTTGTTTGACAGGATAATTTTTAAATTTTAATTTTAGTTAAAATTATTATAAAAAGTATTTTTTAAGAAAGTTTTTTTATGGTGTAATATCGAGATTATTTTTAATAGATAAGGATTTTTTAAAATAAAATAAATTTTTTTTTTAAATGAGAAGAGAAAGCCTCTTTCTTTTGAGTTTTTTTTTAAATTCTTTTTTTCAGATTTTGTTCTTGTTTTCTAAAAAATATCTCAAAATTATGTTTGCTACAACTTTTATTTTTAATAAATAAATAAATTAAAAAAAAACTAGTCAAACAGATACTAAAAAATATAAATAAAAATATCGAGCCAAATAAGCATTAAAAAAATAAAATTTAGATATGATATAATTTGGATACACTATTAGAGACCGTTAGTGATCCAATTGCGTATTAGAGACAGCCAAGCAAGCGCAAGCAATTATTTTCTATCTTGTAGGACCCAGTCAATTGTAAGTTTACCATTCACCTACTTGGAATTATCTGTGGTCTAATATTAACGTCAGCCATACGAGTAAAGCAATCAGCTAGCCGTCTCAATCAATGATAGAATTCCGTTCCATTTGATTTTGATTACTTCCACTAATCCTAGTCTCTCCGAGTGCCTTGCCGCAAATTTTCGTCCAAGCAATCAAAACAGGTAAAGAAAACTTTTCCGCGTTACCCTCCAAGAGGGCTCGATCACAAACAGCAGTAGTGAAAAGGAAGCTGATCAGCTGAAGAAATACATGCGCTGCTCTATGTATTTCAATTGCTTTCTGATGGACTTTTGACAGGAACAAAGAACATTTCTCATGACAGGTTCTCCACCTTATCTTGTTCAGTTCTGCATTAAGGTTGCTTTAGCATTTCTGCTTCTCTCTCATATCTACAAGTATTTCTTTTTCTAGATATGATGCAAGGCCGCTTTCAGTGTTTCTTGGATTGCCTTTAGTTCCTCATTCCACCAATGTTTCAAAGTACCGAATCGCCCTTTGCCACCCATGTTTCTGTCAGATGCTTGCACAGGTTAATCGCGTAATTTCCCTTCAAATTGAAACAAGTAAAGAAAGCCTTAGCCCTCCTTTTTTTATCTCCCTACCAAAGCCGATGGATTACGTTCTTACTAAGGTCATAGCAACAGCCTACTACTTAATATTCCGTTTCACGTACTAGGGCGGCTAAGGTATGTAGGCTTAGTTTCGGTTTCGACGCTTCCAAGAAGTCAGTTTTCTCCAGCTTCAAAGTCCAGGCCACCCAAATATGGCTCAACCTCCGCAATCGGACCCGTTCCAGGAGTCCCGCCTAGACTCTGACGCCGGAGCAGTCTTTGTTCTCGAATCAAAAGGTGAGCACAAAAAAAGATAGACATTGATTATGTCATCAATACTAAGCGAATTTTTTAAGCTCGCAGTTATGCTTTTCTCTCTGTTTTGATATAGGGAAGTGGTGGCATGCGGGGTTTCATCTGACGACGGCGATCGTCGGGCCTACAATCCTGACGCTGCCTTATGCGTTTAGGG
>NW_018397254.1:1315929-1368922 GCF_002168275.2 Theobroma umbraticum | reverse complement strand
GATCCTAGGCTTCTTCTGTTTAACGGTGATGGGATGCGTCACCTTCTACTCTTACTATCTCATGTCCAAGGTGCTCGAACACTGCGAAAAAGCTGGTCGCCGCCACATACGCTTCCGCGAGCTCGCCGCCGATGTTTTAGGTAAACAACATCATCACCATCTTTCACATCCCCGTCTTCTTGTTATTGCCGCATTTGTTCACTTTTCTCTTCACACTTCAAGTCTGTAAAGAAGAGTTCTTATCGGAAAGCGTAAGAGATTGAATCACTAACCCATTTGAGCCGTTTTCGGGTTTTGGAACTTGCAAAGAGGGTTGACTTCCGGGTTGGCATAATAACGTTACACGTGGCGTTAGTGAATAATTAATTAACAAATACAGTATATTATTTCTCTTGTGGGCATGGAGTCATTGTCTTTGATTTAACGTGAGGAAAACGACTTCCCGTTATAAAATATTAGGTTTACAGTTGATGCGTGTATAGCGGTTATAAATTATTACTTAATAATGACGGTGTATAATTTCATAAATTTGTAAAACTAAAAAGTTTTAAAATTTTAAATTTATGAATTTTTTTAAAAATTTATATATTAATAAAATGATGACATTAACTTAAAGATAACATTTAGAGTTTATAAATTAACCTTGTATCAAATATATAAACAAATAAAACATTCATTCTTATAATTAATCATACAAATTTCAATTATTCATTTAAGCAAATGTTACAACATTCAAGGATGGTTGTGGTGAAGAAATAGGGAAGTTGATGAATATGTAGGAAATTATGTAAACTTATTTAATCGTAACTCATGTTAAACAAATCATAAATAATTGTTATGAAATGAATGACATTGATGATTATCCTATGCTATGTATAATATAAACAATTAAAATGGAAAAAACCAGTCAACTTTGTTTAAAAAAGAACAAGAGCTTTCCATTTAAAATGTGAAACGTTTGTCTAATATGGGAAACTTTTGAATTTGAGTGCATGGTTATGCTTAGCATGATAAACAGTGGTACTCCAAAGTCAACAACAGAATGAGTTTCGGCATGATTAGTGATAGAGGGCAATCATTTTTTGTGCGGAAATAGCACCCTTTGCAAAAATGGTGGAGAACCCATTTGTGCAAAGCCAAAGCATGATGATGATGTTCTTCGAATTTGTTGAAAGAATACTGGCATTCATAAAAATCAACCATGTTGGAGTCTAGATGCTAAAGCTTTTTGTGCCTCTTGTTTTTGTCTTGCAGGGTCAGGATGGATGTTTTACTTCGTGATATTTATTCAGACAGTCATCAACACTGGGGTTGGAATAGGAGCAATTTTGCTTTCAGGGCAATGCCTTCAGGTATCATCCGCAAATCTAACTGCGTTACTTCTGAATTTGTGGCTTGTAGGTATTTATTGCAATTGCTTCTGAGGCAATCTAAAGCTAGTCATGGACACCGACAAATTTGGTCTGTTCAAAAACTACTCCTAGTACACAAGTTCTTTCTGCAATGTAAACAGGCTTTGCATTTTTTTCAAGCTTGATGGCTATGATAGGGACCCATCTGTCTGTATTTCAATCACAATGATAGAGATACCATTAATTTCTTGTTCAAATCAGTCCTTCTGTCATTTATTTCACGTCTCCTAGTAAGGTCGGTAGCTCGTTGTGCTTTGTTGTAGGTGACTTTTTGCTATGTATAGGCCACAAAATAAGTCTTCATCAATAAGCATAATTACCTGCATTATAGATTTCCTTAAATGATGTGAAGCGAAAAGGAAAAGGCAAAAGAAAAAAGTTTTCCTTTTAATGAGGAAGGATGAAGTTAAAGGGGTAAACTCGTAGTTGTTGTGGCCTTTGTTTGTCTGGACAACTCTCTTTGTACAGTAATAGCAGGTTTTTCTGCATAACTTTTCTGGTTAATGAAAATATCATACATCCAAAAAAAGAAGAAAAGGACCGACCTACCTTACACCATGATATATGTGACCCCAATTTATTAAGCAGTCCGATTTATAGTTAATTAAATTAGAGATAAATCTTTCCTTAAAAATAAACTTAGAGATAAATCTAATCATTACTGCTTAGTTAGGGAGACTCAGGAGAAAACTTTGGAATAAAAAGCTGCTACTGTTAAGGGTCACTGGCTGTTTGGGATGTCATTACATAAAGTCGGCCTACTTAAGGATGGTTCTTGTTGATATTTTCCTGCAGGGGCATCATAATGTTTTAGATAGAAGAAGTTGAATCTGGATACCAATGTGTTATACTCAACACTGATTATTTCTCTTTATCTTTTGTCATTTTTTTGTTGGAAGATCATGTATTCAAACCTTTCTCCTAGTGGATCCCTGAAGCTGTATGAGTTTATAGCAATGGTGACTGTGGTGATGATAATTCTCTCTCAGCTCCCAACCTTCCATTCCCTCAGGCACCTCAATTTAGCTTCTCTGCTTCTCAGCTTGGGCTACACATTCCTTGTGGTTGGTGCTTGTATCCATGCAGGTACAGAAATCATTGAGCCGCCTTTCAATTTTTCCATAATCTGTTACTGTAAATTCAGGAGAAGATTGAATAAAATGTAAGGCAGTGCACTCATAATGGTCATGACCGCCTCGAAGAAAGAATTGATCATTCTAGAAAATCAGATGGAATTATAAACAGTTTTATCACTAGATCATGACTATTCCTCCCAGGACTATCATTGAATACTTGGCCCAGACTGCAGACAAGGTTGTGACTTGAAATGCCACAATGACATGTCAGTGATTCAATGCTAGGCCCAAAGTGGCCTTGTTTGTTGAATAGACTATAATACTGAACCCAGCTATGGAGCAGGAAGGATACAACTTGCTACTTTGCTAAAGAAGGCATTTGAATTTTGACTTATTGGGCTCCTTAGTAACCGAGGACACACATAGCAAATTTTAATCGCTAGCCTGGTGAGACAAGCCTGTTTTTGATGCTTCAACTTTCCCATAAATAAATTTTAGTTACTGCTTAGATCTTTTAATTAAGCTCCTTGAAGATTATAGTTGAATTTCATGTTTTTTGAAGCTTAACATGATTTTCTGTGTGGAATTGTGGACGGAAGTTTCTTCCATCTCTTGACAATATACAGATATTTCTGTGGCACCATTTTCGGATTTAAACAACTTCTATTAGTCCCGCAGGTCTCTCTAAAAATGCCCCTCATAGGGACTATTCATTGGAACCTTCAAATTCATCAAGAGTGTTTAGCGCCTTCACTTCTATCTCCATATTAGCTGCCATTTTTGGCAATGGGATTCTTCCTGAAATACAAGTAAATTTCAACTCTTACATGAATCTCCATGTTTGATAGGAAGTTTGCTTTGTTGTATGATTCTGAGCTATCTTTCATAAAGATGCTTGCTGGATATTCATTGCTTATGATAGTTGGAATAAACTAGATTACAGATTAACTTGACACTTACTGATTAGTTGTGCTCATGCAGCTGAAGTCCTGAAGTGTTGAAATATAATTTGTTTGATTTCTAATTTTTATCACAACCATTAAACAGCAAATTTGAACTATCATTGCCTCTTGGTTTTTATTTCAACATTGTCTTTGATACAGGCAACTCTGGCTCCACCTGCTACTGGGAAGATGGTAAAAGGACTCATGATGTGCTACAGTGTAATATTTGTTACTTTCTACGCAGCTGCGGTTTCTGGATACTGGGTTTTTGGAAACAAATCTAATTCAAACATATTGAAGAGTCTAATGCCAGATGATGGGCCATCCTTGGCCCCAACAGTAGTTCTTGGCCTTGCAGTTGTATTTATTCTCCTACAGCTATTTGCCATTGGCCTGGTGTGCTCTTGTTCTCAAACAATAGAGAGTGGAGAACTTGAATTCTGTTCTCCATTACCATCTTCAAAATCAGGAAAATATTTTTGCAATGAAGAATTATTGTTGATTCTTTTTTTATTTGCAAAACCTTATTTTAGGTTTCTTTGAGGTAATGTTTATCCAATATAACACAGGTTTATTCTCAAGTTGCATATGAGATCATGGAAAAGCAATCAGCTGATATAAAACAAGGGGTGTTTTCCAAAAGGAACCTTATTCCCAGGCTAGTTCTCCGGACTCTGTACGTGATATTCTGTGGGTTCATGGCAGCAATGCTTCCTTTCTTTGGTGACATCAATGGTGTGGTAGGCGCCATTGGCTTTATCCCCCTAGATTTCGTCCTCCCTATGCTTCTCTACAACATGACCTACAAGCCCCCAAGATCATCCCTTACCTACTGGATCAATCTGTTCATCATGGTTGCCTTCACTGGTACTGGAATCATGGGATCGTTCTCTTCTGTCAGGAAGTTGGTTCTTGATGCCAACAAGTTCAAGCTCTTTAGCAGTGATGTGGTCGATTAAGCATATGCGTAAACCACTAAACAGGTCTGCTCTGAAACTCTGGAGCGAATGGATGATGAAGCCCTTTTGGCCCGGCTGAAGTGTACAATAATTGTCAATGAGCATTTGAGTTGAGACGGTTTGTAGTTGGGGCCTAGTGGTTGTTATCTCTCGTTAAAATTTAAGGTCTAACGTTTGAATCCCCTCGCCCTCGACTTCCTCATACGTATCCAAATAAAGACATTTCAAGCTTATGCTCCTGTTCTGAATCAGATCAGAACTGGAGTTGGCACACTGCAGGAGAAAATAGTAATTGAATTTGCTATTCAACAGTGTAAGAATGGTAATCTTGGATTACCATCTTTAATTTCTTCCAACATTCCTCTCTTTTCTTAAATACAATTACAATGCAATTTCTCTCTCTCTTGCTCATCCATTTTCATCTTCCAACTTACCTCTCTCACCAAACACCAACCACACACCATTATTAGGTTTGTGGTCAAATTCCAAAGCTCACAAATCATGGATCACGATTTTCCTAATTCCCACAATCATGGGATTTGCTGTACACGTTTTAATAGTTGTGAACATTAAAAATACCGACGTTTTGTTCACATCATAAGCTCTGCTGTGCTTGTCAATCATACAAGATTGTATTCTTATATTATAAAAATCTTTTATTATCAGTTTTAATATTGTCCTCATCTCTGCAACGTTGTGCCCTCTTGGAAGCCCATTTCTCTTTGCCTTCTTAACTATAAGCCTTATTAAAATCTTTTAACATTATCACCATCATTTCCCCTTGAGCTTATGCTTGGGGTGGGTCAAGTACTCAATATACTATATAAGAAAAACAAAACTAAAGCGTGTAGAAAACAGAAGGCATTATTGGAAAAGACAGTGTTTAAAATGAAATGCTTCCCTTAGGCTCGTAATTACATTCTTCTACCAAACTGAAACCTTCTTCATTAAAGGGACATTTGCTTCTGCATCTGCAATATCATCTTTGGGGTATTTTGGATGATGATGGGCAGATGACAGCAGCACCAAGTTTACTTGATGTGGAAGTTTCTTCCATTCTGTAAATGTATTGATTTTAAATTTAGTGCCATTAAAGTAGTAATAAATGCATGATTGATGTGACAGAAAAGCAGATTAATGTGACGTTGCATAGATTGTAGCCATGTATGCTTTTTCCTTTTAACTGCACACCTGGTAAAGGAAAAAGTAGAAAAGTCAAAAACCAAGGTACGATTCCAGAAACCTGGAACCTGTGTTGAATCCCGATTTCTTCTCATATACATAGGAAGCTTTTGTTTTGAAGCTGTGTTCTTTTATTCTTGACAACTTATCCGAGATCCTCTTGCCAGCAATAAACAACAGAAAAATAATTTTATAATTATAATTAAGCTAAACAAAAAGCCAAATGCTTTGATTAGTGAGGTGAGGACCACGGCTGATGGGTTGTCTATATATATATATATATATAATAGATGTCAGCAGTTGTATTATTCACACCAATCGCTAGGACACAATATTTCAATGATGTCCTTGACAAAAATTAAAAAGAAAGAATATTGAACAGAGATAACAAGTTAACAACTGTTCAATCCGTGTACGTAGGGTCAAAGGAGACTAAGATATGAGGATGGAGGGGGAAGTGTCATTAACAATAAGTTCCACATTTTTTTAGTGCCCTTGAATTGGATGTGAAACCATATTCTTTTCTGAGGATTGAAAAATATTGAAAATTTGAGAAAACATTTCAATATGTGTTATTTTGGGTACTTTAAGTTAAATTTAAAGATTTTTATAAAGGAGTTATTAAATATTAATACATAAATTAGATTTAATGGACCGCAAATGATTGGATAAAACCATATAATTAGAAAGAACAATATTGAGCGACCCACAGCATAGGAAGAGGATCATAATCAAATTATTTAGTTTAAAAATTAATTTGTAATATTAAAAAAAATAAAAGTATTAAAAATAAAACAAAAAAATATTATTTTGTACGAAACGGCTAAACCCATTAAAAGACACAATTGATGGAAGATAATGTCAGCTTCCTGTGAAATTTAACAGCACGTTGTTATGACATACATATAACTGTTTTTGGTCATATCATTAGAATGAGAAGCTGAGAAAAATTTAATTATCAGACAAAGAATGTATGATTAAGGAGTGTTCAAAGTTTCAAAGATGCTAAATTAATCTGAAAATTATGGTAAGTTTTAATTAATTTACTGTGCAATGAGATTAGATAGAAATTAAATAAGTTTGGAAAAATCTCTCTCCAAGACTCCAACCATCCTTCAATAAATGCAGTCTTCACCATACGGAAAGCTCTCTCCCATATTTAATGGCCCATATGAAAAGACCGTGAACGCAGTAACGTACTCTGGTTTTTTGGGTCATAACTAACGCGTTTGATTGCACCAACCAGTAGAAAATCAAGCAAAGAAGGCTTTTGTTTTTTTTTTTTACCCCCTTTTTCTGTCCAATCTGTACACTTATATAGAAACCTTTCTTTTTCTCTCTTACCTTTTTGGTTTTTGCCCGGCATATCTACCAAAAACTATGGAGAAATCCCAAGCACAAAAGCAGAAGCAAACCCAAGACACCAAAAAGGAAGAGGAAAAACCTCAAGAAGTGAAGCAAAGCCAAGCCCAGAAAGCCAAACAGAAAATACAGAAGACCCAAGAAGGCAAGCATCTTGTATGGGACTGTGGTAGCACTCTTTATGACTCGTTTGAACTCAACTCTTTCAAGCGTCAACTGGACTCAGCAATCCATTCGAGAACCATGTCCATGCCTCATTTGGTCGATACCCGAGCTCCCCCTCCCCCACAGTCTACTCTTCCTCCTCCGGTAGTTCCCAAGAAGCAGCTTTCAAAGTTCTCTCGCTCGATTCAGAAACTCTTCAAATCCATGTTCAAGTTCAAACAGAGTTCAAGTTCTTCCGTCTTCTGGCTGAAACAAAGATCGCACGAGGAGTACTACGTGGTCTACGACAAGACGGGTGCACTGACAACGATCCCCGAGGTTCCGGAGATTGATTTTGGAGGGCTTTCGCCAGAGATTAACTCGTTGGTTGTTAAGAGAACTGCATCCGAAAGGTTCACCGCAGCCTCCACTGTCGGTATTTCATGTGCTTAATATATACAAAAATATAAAGAGGCTTATACAGAATATATATATATATGAATAACGAAGATGTGATCAAATAGTTTGTGTATATTTTGATCATATTGCTTTTAAGTTTTTTTTAGGATGTTTTCTTCTTAAGGTTACGTTACTTGAAGTTTTGAACTTTGACCCTTTCTTGTCTAAATTCTGAATTGGTTTTCTCAAGATCAATTTGCTCATTTCTTTACTTTTCATTGGTTAAACTTTGTGATTAGCCTCTTGGAATTACTAGTTAATTAATCCCACAGTGGCTTAAGGGATCAAAACTTCTACCTAATCCGGTGACTGCAATTGCTCGAAGCGCGCTATTGTCTTTTTTTTATGAGGTGACCCTCTCAATGGATCCTATGTTTTCCATAGCTTTTCTTGACGTGGCCCAATTGAAACATGTTTTTGTTGCTGAAAAGCCAGAAAGATAATAATAACAATAATAATACTACAAGGGTAGATTCATTTGCTTTATGTATGGGTTCACAATGCATGGGAATTCAAGATTTTTCTTAATTTACAATGCCTATGACCTAAGGAAAACTATGAAAAGACTTGGTTTTAGCCAGTAATGTTTCTGAGTACCTTATCTTCTACTTTGTTTTCTTAAACTATTTTTATAACGATTTTTATATTTATAATATGACAATCTTTTTTATTAGTAAGAGTTTTGTTATTGCGAAATTGAAATGAACCCAATATTCTAAAAGTTTTAAATACTTAATTAATCTATGGCCAACATTTATAATTTCTGAAATAATTGTTAACTGTTACTTATTAAACAATTTTTATAGAAGTATATATTGAAAGGAAATATATAGGATTCTATTCTCCATGTCCCATACTCACATATGCATGTGTGGCACAAGACAGCTGAAGTAACTGCTTTGCTTAATGGCGAACAAAGTTAGAAGCTAACAACAATGTGTCAATCAAGTTCTTCATCTGTTAAGTGGCCAATATTTCTTTCTTTACTTCTTGATTAGTTTTTTCCATAAAAGCAGCTAGCTTTTGGTTCAAACAAAAGTCAAAATAGACACTCTTTATTTATTTATTTATCTATTTTTTATTTGTATTATTATTATTATTATTTGTGTGTAGTTGTTGATGGGCAATACTTGATGTATATTAATGATTTGTGCTGTCATTTGAATAGGGAGTTCATTGTCACTCAGATGGTTGATTTGCTTTTCCGTGGGTTCTTCCCTTTTAAATTACCTTGAGAGAAGGGAACTATCTCATGAAGCAAAGTTAAAGGTTCCACCTGTGTGTCTTGGTAGGTAAAAATTAGGAGTGGGTGTGACAACCGACCACCACCCAAAATTGTTGGCCTTACCCATTTCCATCCATCTCTCGAAATTGACCGTTAACGCTAAACACAAAGAGAAGCTCAAGATATTTTCACATTAGGTGATGATAAGTGAAAATGATAACAATTTGGGCTCCCAATTTACAACCAAATGTCCAAATTTGCATGTGTAGCTCAAAGCTAAGATAGATAACTACATATGTGATAATTGAAGCCGTTTGGTTTGGTAGTCTTCGATTCAACTTTCAACGGTGTCGTATTAAATTAAATACCCATATGAGTAGCCATGGTTATATAAGGGAGGGAGAGAGGGAGGGAAGGAAGAAAGGAAGAAAATGTAAAGGGCCGGTAAGTTAAGATTTCATGGGCCTCAAAATTAGGCTTGGAAAATAATATCATGGTCTAAGCCTAATGATTAGGTTGCTTTTCCAAGTTCACAATGGTAAGATGGATTGCATGTTTGCCGTAAGTATTACCAATGTTTTGAATTGTAATTTTGTGTTCTTTCACGTGCAATGTGATATATGAAGCACTATACACTTGTAAAATGTATAACTATATGAATTACTATTTAGAATTCTCCATGTTCCTCATCATGAAAGATGTTTTTTTCTGCCAAGGCTCATGTTTGTGATGTGTGTCTTTCATGTCATGTACGATCACCACATTTCAATGAGGCTAATTATTGTTCATGTTTTCAGTGAGATTGATTTTCAGACATTAATAGAGCTCATCTGAATCGGTCGGTTGTTCGTTACAGTAAATAAGGTGATGAATCCCATGACCCCACGCTATTATTGCGTTCCCTTTCATGCAAAGAAAGAGTGCACTGGAGAATAGGTGGAGGGTTTTATCACGAAGAGTGACTATTATTTTTTCAAAATAATTCTAAAAGAACAATAGTATTATTTTCTTCCACAAACAAATAGCGTGAAAATCAACGTTCACTTAGACATAAAACTCACATGATTACATATAATGTGGAGATAATAAATAACAGATTTATAAATTTTTTTAATTGTTAAGGTAATTGATATTTTCATATTTTTACATTACAAAAAATGGAACTTACTTCATTTTAATAAATAATATAACCAAAAATTAATTTGGAAAAATGAATTAAACTTCCTTCAGAACAATCCGTTAAAGAAGTTCACTCAAAATGGGCTTTGTACGCATAGTTTGGGTCGAATGTGGCCCATTCGGGCATTTCCTTTTTGAATATTTTGGACATGCCCCCGAAGTTGACGGGTCCAATATTCCAACTCAAATTAAATTCCCAGGTTGCGGTAACTCTGGACCACTGTGTCTCAGAGCATTAGCAGGGCTTGCCCGAATTAACGTTAGCCGAAAAAGGAAAAATGTTTAACTTCCGCTGCCTATCTTGTCTGCTTCATCGTTTTGTATGTTTCGATTTTCCGTTGTGGGTGTTGTAATAATTATGCTATTCCGTTTTGGCTTTGCCTTTGTCTGATTCGTCCAACATCCAATGTGATGCCCATGGTTGCGTTTTCCCACGTTGGATTTGTCTTTGCCTAGCAATCCTTTCCATGGTTTTTTCGAGGTAAACTTTACATTGACCTTTTTTAAAACAGTTAGCGTTACTGTTATATCTTCTCTCTCTCTCTCTCTCTCCCTCTCTATATATATATATATATATATATATATATATATATATATATATTGGCAAATATGCCTAACATATTTTCTATATATCATGCTTTTTAGACCGTAATAGCCAAGAAACTTAGGATTAATTGTTGCGAATTAATGTTGAAAATATGATACAATATATACCAATATTTTATGGGCAAAAATCGGTGATTGTGTTCAATTTTTATAATTCGTGTGTGAGAGATTTGAACATAATTAGAGTTCGCATTCTTTTTATTAACAAACAGTAATTAACTTTTTAATTGAATTTCATGAACAAGACTTTATGGTCAAAATCGTTTCCTCCTATTAAGTTATTAATTGGCAGGAAAGAAAGATAATGGTGATTTAATGCACAAGGCTCGTGTTTGTTTGTGAATTTTCTCTTGTGTTTACATGGCTTTGTGTAAGAAACTAAAGATCAGTGGCCAAGTCAATTTTCTAAGACAACTCAAAGTGAAATGCTGGCATCATCAATGTACTCATTCGTCAGTAAATATAATCAAATTAAAATCTTGAACCTTCCACACTTTCTTCGTCTCTCTTCCTCCACAATGTTAGAAATTTGAGAATAATGAAAAAAATTGGTTTGAGGCCGTCATGAAGAACAATTTTTTAAAAGATTATTATGTTTTTAGGATTTAATAAAATTTCACAAATTTCCCAGCAATAGTAATAAAATACTTAATAAAACACATATTCGCTTATAAAAATATTTTTTGATGAATAAATTCAAAAAAGTTTCTCCATTATTGTTTAATGTAATTTTTATTGGTAAAATAAACACAACTTTTTCATTTTAATGAAAAAAAGTAATATTTTATAATTTATTTTTAATTTAATTTATAAAAATTATATTAATTTCTATCGATCTTAAATTCTAAATATAAAATTTAAATAAGTCTATAAATCACAATTCATGTTTTCAAACTAAAAGATATATATGATAGATGATAAAATATTCATATTTATATATTAAAGAGTCATATCATGTTTTATTAATATGAGATTCGTGATATTTTATCTCAACAACGTACATTATAAATTACAAATTCATATTCTCAATTCAAAAAACATATCTTATAACCAAAAGTGAAAGGAGAGAGCTAATATGACTCTTGCCCTAAATTTTCAAAATTTTATATTTTTTTTCTTCAATTTATTTTAAATTTTTACTTTTACTTTTTATAAATTTTATAATTTCACTTCCTTAAATATTAAATTTTTTATTTTCGTTGACCTAAAATCTTGCCTCCGCCTCCAATCTACTTGCCATAATTCTAGCCCCTTGGGCCTTCAATCCTTCAGCTGAATGTCTCAGATTTTACAACCAAAAGCCACCATGGAAAACTCGCAGGAGCCATCCGTCCATGTAGCCATGGTGCCGAACCCTGGCATGAGTCACTTGATCCCACTTGTTGAGTTGGCCAAGCGACTGGCTCACCAGTACCACAACTTTGAAGTAACCATCATCGTCCCCGATGATGGTTCACCTATGAAAAACCAAAGACAACTCCTTCAAGCCTTGCCCAAATCAATAAATTTGCTTACTTCAAAATTTAATTTATTAATTAGTATATAAAATTTTTACTTAAAAATTAAAAATCTCTCTTTCTTTATTTTTTTTTTAAAAATTTCAAATTTACACATATTACTCAAAACTAAAATAAATAACTACTTAATAATTGAGTTTTCGATTCCATGTTCAACATGCTATGTTCAATTAAATACCTATATGAGTAGCCAATGGTTATATAATGAGGGAGTGAGAGAAGGAAGGACGAAAACGTGATTGGCTGGTCAGGCTCGGAAAATAGTAACATGATCCAAGCTTGATAATTAGGTTATTTCACTCTACATAATACGAAAATAAATTGCATATTTATCATTTCTCTTGGATTGTACATATTACCAATATTTTGAAATGTAACTTTGTGTTTTTTCACGTGCAATGTGATACATGAAGCACTTACCATAAGCATTTACATTTGTAATATATAACAAACTATATATAGTGTTATTTAGAGAATTCTCCATGGTCCTCATGAAAGATTAAGATTAGCTTTTGGTTTTTTTTGTAGAGGCTCATGTCTGTGATATGTGTCCTGCATGTCATGTACGATCACCACATTTCAATGTGGCTAATTATTATGGCTTTATATAGAACTCATCTGAATTGGTCGGTTCGTTCGTTATAGTAAATAAGGTGATGAACCCCATGAACCCCTGCTATTGTGACATGGCCTTTCACACAAGAAACAGTACACTAGGGACTATGGGGGGCTTCAAATGGGCTTTGTATACATATTTTGGGTTGTATGTGGTCCATTCATTCATTTTCTTTTCGAAGTATTTGGACTTTCCGCCTAAGTTCAAGGGTCCAATATTCCAACTCAATCCTGGGTTAGGCTTCTTGTTAGGCTAGCCCATCAGTAACAATGGGCTTCAGTTTGTATGGACCACTCTCTGTCTCAGAGTCTTACCAGGGCTTGCCCGAATTCACTTGAGCCCGAAAAGGAAAAATGTAGAACTACCGCTACGTATCTTGTCTGCTTTACGTCTGTTCTTTTGTCCGTTTCGATTTCCATTTTGTGGTGTCATAATTATGGGTTTCACTTTTGGCAACAACGAACGTGGTGCCCACGGTTGCGTTTCCCACGTTGCATGTCCATCGTTGCCTAGCAACTCATGTTTATATTGGGGTCAACTTTAAATTGTCCTTTTGAAAACCTTTGGACTTACTTATATAAGTATTGGCAGATTTGCCTAACATCTTTTCTATATGTATAGAACATACCTTTTGGACCATAACAACCAGGCAACTTCTATAAAGTAAGCACTATACCAATAGCGTTTTCCATGATTCACGTTTTCTTTTGAAACACATGAGCACTTCGTGGAAGATCCACAAGATTAATTGTTGTGGTGAACTGATGTCAATAATGTGCTTTGTTAAGGATTTGTATAGTGTTCATACATGAATATATACTAAGATTTTATGGGAAAAAATTAGCAATTGTATTCAAATTTTTATAATCCGTAAGTCAGTAATTTAGACATAAATAGAGTTTAATAGATGTCAATTAATTTTATTGTCAATTTAAAGATGAATTCAGAATTTTACATTAAAAATAATTAAAATATAATTATAAAAATAATTATATTATATATATATATCAAATTATATATATATAATAATAAAAATTTTAAAAATTAAGAGACTCTTTACTCCTTTGACTCCGCTCTTATTAAATCGTTTCATCCTACAAATTATAAATTGATAAAATAAAAAGATTTCTCTTGAAATTACGTGGCTTTATGTAAGAAATCAAAGATCAATGATCAAGTCGATTTTTAAGACAAGTCTGTGTAAAGCGTTGTTCAGGTTCAGTCTTTGATGGATGTCTGGACTTGTGCTGTTTGATAACGCAGAAGCCTGAGGTCATCACTCGTACGTTTGGCTCTCAGTCGTGTGCAACTTTAATCAATTAAAATGTTGAACCACCGACACTTTCTTTTTCTCTCTTCCTCCACAATGTTAGAAAAATTGAGAATAAAGAATAAAAGAAAAAAGATTGGCTTTGAGGAACCATGGAGAATAATTTTTTAAAAGATTATTATGTTATTAAGGATTTAGTAAAATTTTAAAAATTTCCAAGTGATAATAAAAATACTTAATAAAACACATATTCTCTTATAAAACATTTTTTTGACGAATAAATTAAAATTTTTATTGGTGATAAACACAACTTTTCATTTAAATGGATAGAAGTAATATTTTACAATTCATTTTTAATTTAATTTGTAAAAATTATAACAGTTCCTCATCGGTATTGTCCACAAAAATACTTTAAAGTATCTTTCCCTACTCACCATAAATTCTAGTCCCTTTGGCCTTCAATCATTCGCCTGAATGTCTCACATTTTACAACCAAAAAGCTACCATGGAAAACTCACAGCAAACAACAGTACATGTAGCCATGGTGACAACCACTGGCATGGGTCACCTGCTTTCACTCGTTGAGTTCGCCGAGCGACTGGTTCACCAGTACCACAACTTTGAAGTAACCATCATCGTCCCCGATGATGGCTCACCCATGAAATATCAAAGACAACTCCTTCAAGGCTTACCCAAATCAATTTCCTCCATTTTTCTCCCACCTGTGAGTTTTGACGATTTGCCTGAGCAGGTCAGGATCGAGACCAGGATTGTACTCAGCCTGGTCCGGTCACTGCCTGCTCTTAAAGACTCGCTCAAGGTCTTAGTCGAGTCAACTCGACTTGTGGCCGTGGTTGTTGACCTTTTTGGCATCGATGCAATTGATGTGTTTGAAGAATTTGGCCTTACGCCCTACATATTCTTTCCTTCCAATGCTATGTTGTTACAATTGATATTTCACTTGCCTAAGCTTGATGAAATGTTTTCTTGTGAGTATAGAGATTTGCCTGAGCCGATCAAGTTACCAGGATGCGTGCCGTTTCACGGAAGCGATATAGCGGCCCCTGCTCAAGACAAGAAGAATGTGGGCTACCAATCGGTTATTCAGCTATGCAGACGCTACCCATTGGCAGCAGGGATTATAGTTAATAGCTTTATGCACTTGGAACAGGATGCCTTTAAGGCTTTGATGGAGGATGAACTTGGTCTACCCAAGGTTTACCCGGTTGGACCTCTAATACAAACAAGTTCAAGGAATGAAGTTAATGAGTCTAACAATTGTTTAAGGTGGTTAGATGAGCAGCCTCATGGTTCGGTGGTTTATGTCTGTTTTGGAAGCGGTGGGACAATCTCTCACGAGCAGATGAATGAATTGGCGTTGGGGCTGGAAATGAGTGGAAAAAGATTTCTGTGGGTTGTGAAGAGCCCGGTCGAAAAGGCCACAAATGCCTCTTACTTTGGTGTAGAAAGTGTCGAAGACCCTTTCCATTTTCTGCCAGATGGGTTCTTGGAAAGGACGAAGGGGGTGGGTGTAGTGGTACCGTCTTGGGCTCCTCAGATCGAGATCTTGAGACATGGCTCAACGGGAGGGTTCTTAACCCATTGTGGGTGGAATTCAACCCTGGAGGCGATTGTGCACGGTGTGCCACTGATTGCATGGCCACTCTATGCAGAACAAAAGATGAATGCAGTGCTCTTAGCAGATGATCTGAAGGTAGCAATTAGGGTCAAAGAGAATGAAAATGGGGTGGTGGGGCGAGAAGACATTGCAAAATTTGTTGAGGGACTGATTGATGGGGAAGAAGGGCAACTGCTCAGGAACAAGATGAGAAAACTGAAGGATGCTGCAAAAATGGTTTTGAGCCCAGATGGATCATCCACAAAATCACTGGCCAAGGTAACTGAAATATGGAAGAACCAGGAAACATAAGAATTTCAAGGATACGCTTGTAATAAATGTTGTAGTATCATGCCAGTTCTGCTAGCAATACATTAATTTGATGTGTGGTGAATGGTGACTGTAGATTAGCCTTTTTCACTCTGTTCTTTACGTTAAAGTGATTGAACGGAATCTTGGCTGTGGACCCTAAAACTCCATCCCAGTATACGTAAGCACCTTGAGCAAGCAGGATGATTCAATGCTCCAGAAGGTGAGGGAATAAATTTGACTGTTTCTTCCGTTGAATTCAGTAGCATCTTATATTCACAAATGAAGCTGTCAGTTGAAACTTGTAGCTAGACCTCGCGATGCTAGGTTAAGGAGAACGTAACTTACGGAAGTTAAGGCATCGAGCAAACAAGAAATACAGGAACAAATAGTTTGGAAAATCCCTAATAAATGATTAAAACGCCCAGGAAGCAAAGCTATTATTCTCTAAGATTGGTAAATTGGGAGTTTGATGTGTACAACAAATTAATTTTTCAATGTTCCTTTTCTTACCAATTAATTTAAAATGATCATATCCTCCTTCACAATACTAACTTTAGAGTGTTACAATCATATTATATCACGTATGATTTTTTCATTTTACATTATTAATTTTTTTAAATTTATAAATACATATCTAACATATATAAAAAAATGCATACACATACACATGTATAAAAATAAATAAATCACGTAAAAATAATAAAAAATTTAAAAATATAATTTCTCAAATAATTTGAATATAACATGTAAAAGTTTCACTTTGAAACCTTATATATATATTATTCACAAATATAATCAGTATTTTTATTAACTTATTGATCCTGCATATGCTTAATGAGAGCCATAGAAACCTGCGACAGTGAGTTTTTTTTTTTTTTTGTTTTTTTCATGCTTTGATAAATTGAATCATGAAGCCATAGGAAGAACAGTGCCTTTGGTGGTCCAAAACCTGAAGCTAATATGAAAATTTTGGTTAGCTCTCATTAATACCACCCTTTCTTTTTTATCAACCAAAATGCTCTCTTGCAATTGTCCATTGCAATAGTTTCATAAAAATACAAAATTTTGTTGTTAATTTACATTTGAGGACTTTAAAAATTTAAAATTTCTTGATAAGTAAGATAAATTTTTTTTATTGATATTATATAAGATCAATATACTAATATTACATCAAATATAAATCCAAATCAAATTAAGGTTTATTATAGATTCCGTTGAATATTGGCCATGCACTTTCCGGAGCTTGCATTGTTTTTCCCTGGAGCAGTCTCAACACTGACAATTCAGAACCTAACAAATTCGTTCATCAACCTCATTTTTTTCCTGCTATTTTATTTTTATTTGATCACAAAAGCCTGTCAAAATAAATTCCAATCGAATTCGTTACCCTCCAATTGCTTCAATCCCGCCGTATTTATTTATTTATTTATTTTAATTGATCAAAAATTGCATTAAAAAATAGGTGGAAGGCCGTAGCCAGGATTACGTCGCACTCGGACCTGCCAGGTTCTGTGCTGAACTTGTTTAAATATGTATACGATAGCCGCACGTTTGTTTCGCTATTGTTCTTACTTTTGAACATTGAATTGGAAATATGGCAATGGCTTTAAAGTGTGTAATAATGTCATTATTTTTAAAAGTTTTGTTTATTTTTATTTACAATATATAAAAGAGTTATCGATTATAAATTTTAAAAATATAATAAAATTTAATAATTGTTGTATTTTGTATTGACAAAATGATTCACTAAATAGTCACTAGTGTATGACAAAATTATTTAACTTTTATAAAAATTTTTACAATAAAATAATATATAAGAAATTTGAAGAATATTGGCAAATGAATGAAAATTATTATTTTCTTTATTTTGTGTTTTCTTTTGTTCTAAAAAAAATTTATTTATAAGTCTAAGTAACTGTTCCCAACAAATACAATTGTGTCTATTTCAAATAGACACAATCATTATTTTCAACAGTTGTAATTGTTGGTTTTTTGATAGATATAATTGTTTGTTTTTCAATATAATTATTTTAATGAACTTAATTGTTTGTACAAAAGAGTTATTAATTTTTCATTTATAATGTACAAAAGAGTTATTGATTATAAGCTTCAAAAATACAATGAAACTTAATAATTGATTGTATTTTATATTGACAAAATCAATCCAAGTATCCACCAATGTATGACAAGATTATTTAATTTTTACAAAATTTTTTTGCAACAAAATACTATTTAAAAATATGAAAAATATTAAAAAAAAATAAAAAAGTGTTATTTTCTTTGTTATGTATTTTCTTTTGTCACAGAAAAAGTTTATTTATAAGTAACTGTTCTCAGCAGACATAATTATATCTATCAAATACACATAATTGTTATTTTCAATAATCATAATTATTGATTTTTTAATAAATATAATTATTTGAATAAACTTAATTATTTAAATGAATACAACTTTTAAACAAACTTAATTGTATAAATAAGTATAACTTTCGAACAATCATAATTATTCGTAAAAAGACTTTCTTTTTTAATTCCTCCATTACTATTATTGAAAATATCCTACACCACTATATACTTCGTTGATATCGTAGCTTAAGCATCAAATTCCTCCATGGAAACCACCCAAGAATCACCGCTTCATGTAGTCATCGTGCCTACTCCAGGTATGGGTCACCTGATCCCGCTCATAGAGTTCGCCAAGCGACTAGTGGACCTCCACAAGTTTGCCGTAACTTTCATTGTCCCCAACGATGGCTCACCCATGAAACTCCAAAGACAACTCCTTTTAACCCAACCCGAGCCAATTTCCTCCATCTTTCTCCCTCCTGTTAGCTTTGACGATCTGCCTGAGGATGCCAAAATCGAGACCCGGATTATACTCAGCCTGACTCGGTCGCTTCATCTTCTCAAAGATTCGTTCAAAGTACTAGCTCAGTCAGCTCGGGTAGTGGCCTTCGTCGTTGATGTTTTTGGCATCGATGCATTTGATGTTGCCAAAGAATTTGGACTTGAACCCTACATTTTCGTCACTACCTCTGTTATGCTATTATCATTGATATTTGAGTTACCTAAGCTTGATCAGATGTTTTCGTGCGACTATAGAGATTTGCCTGAGCCGATCAAGTTACCTGGATGCGTACCGTTCCATGGAAGCGACATTCCTGACCCGCTTCAACACAGGACAAATTTTGCCTATCAAGAGACTCTTCAGCAATGCAAACGTTACCCATTGGCTGCTGGGATTATCATTAACAGTTTCTTGGACTTGGAAAAGGGTACTTTGGATGCTTTAATGGAGGGTGGGCGTCGTTTGCCTGCGGTTTACCCAGTTGGACCTCTAATACGAACTAGTTCAACCAATGAAGTTGAAGGGTCTAACAATTGCTTAAGGTGGTTGGATGAGCAGCCTAGCGGGTCAGTGCTATATGTCTGTTTTGGAAGTGGTGGGACTCTTTCGCATGAACAGCTAAATGAATTGGCACTGGGCTTGGAAATGAGTGGGCAAAGATTTCTTTGGGTTGTCAGGGAACCTGACGAAATTGCTGCAAACGCCACTTATTTTGGTATAGAAAACGTCAAGAACCCTTTTGCATTTCTGCCTGATGGGTTTTTGGAAAGGACCAAAGAGGTGGGTTTGGTGGTTCCATCTTGGGCTCCTCAAATTCAGGTATTGAGTCACGGCTCGACCGGTGGGTTCCTGACCCATTGCGGTTGGAATTCGGTCTTAGAGTCTATCGTGCATGGCGTGCCATTAATCGCATGGCCACTCTATGCAGAGCAAAAGATGAATGGTGTACTTCTAAAAGATGGTCTGAAGGTTGCATTTAGGGTCAAAGTGAACGAAGATGGACTCGTTGGGCGAGAAGATATTGCAAAATATGTGAAGGAACTGATTGAAGGGGACGAAGGGCAGTTGCTTAGAGCCAGGATGAGAAAACTGAAAGGTGCTGCCAAAATAGCTCTGAGCCCAGATGGGCCTTCTACAAAATCCCTTGCCAAGGTAGCAGAAATTTGGAAGAACAAAAAAAATTAGACTCCATTTTATTGATATCTACCCTTTCTATTTTTCAGTTATAAAAACTAAATCGAAAATAAAATATAATAAAAAAACAAAAAGCATCAACCTTCTATTATAAAAATAAAATAAAAATTGTCCACATGGGTTTATTCTTTTAGTCACTTCCTTTACTTTTTCTGATTTGCAAATTTACATTAATACCTTTTTTTTTGTGTTAAATCAATACTTTATGAATACGGAGCTAGGAAATTGAACAACTATCAATCTGTTTTCTAGGACTCCTAACACACAGAATAATTTTTGGCAACCGAATAATTTTTTCTTGAGAGACTTCTTTTTCAGCCTTTGTCTTCCGCAACTTATGTCATAACCAGGCTCAGTTTCATGTCAGCCACTCGGTCTCATTAATTCCATGGCCCCACTAAACTACAAAACTTGCCGACCACCCCCATCAACTTCCCCTACATTCCATCTTTTGCGTCAATACTCTTCTATTTTGTCAATTGTCTTGTAGCAACGTTAATTAATGTCGGCTGGCTTGTGATTATCACTGGTAAGCTTCTGTTTTTGCATTTATAAGACTTAAAGTTGTAGATACAAACAACATTTCCCGACTCTTGGCCCTCAAAAAGCCTTCACCTGTGCCCTGATCAATTCCCAGTTCCAGTAAATTAGTTAACATGCTCATCAAGTTGCACAGTCAATGGTTAATACATTAATAGCAATCGCCATTTGAAAAAACAAAGAAATTACTGGAAAATTTTTAAAAATTCCCTCAATGGTTACAAGATTCCTAAAGATATGAGATGACCCTTTTTTTTTTTTTCCTTTTTTGAATTTTGTTTTGCCAACTTGAACTATAAACAAAATTAGCAAGACACCTTTGAATCGGATTCAAAGGTGCTTGTAAGGAAATTGCAAAAGAAAGAATGGAAAGTTAAGACAGCGAATCGAACAATCCAAATTTAGTTTGGTATGAAGAAATGCAAACCAAGCAGCAGATCGGATTGCCCTCAGTCAAATAAAGATGCTTTGCCCTGAGAACTGGTTGCAAGCACTTCCGTCATCCTTCGTCTTCTTTTCGGACAAGGATGGTCCAGCCTCGAGAGTTTTGTGCAATAATCTCGAGCAGATGTTCTAGGCTAATTATTTGGTGTATACTTGCAATGTTATTTTGGAAAGGTTAAAAAAAAAACTATAAACAAATCACAAGAATTTTCTTGCCCAATTGATTTCTCTGAAAAGAATAATTTCGTATTATGCAAATTCTGATTTTAACATCAGAAATGATTTTGTTGACGTTTGCTTCTTTTCTTATTCATTGATATTGAAGAAAAATTACACCTTCCTAAACTACATGAATTAATTCAATTACTTTTTTCACAAGATCTTTTAACTATTACTGTCTGACTGTGAACTTCAAGAATTTACCTTTGATGGTATACACGGTTAATTCCCAACATGGTTGATACTAACGGCACCAGCCCTATAGCTTACTCAGTCCAAGGCTCATAGCTTAAGCCCATAAGCCAGGGCTTGGACCTTTCAAAACCCCAGAGTTTAGGGTTTTGTAGCACCAGAATCTGTAACAGATTGTACGGACATGGAGAAACCATTGGCGACACTCGAAAGAGGCACGACATGCTCGGCCTGGAACTACTGCGGCGAGAGATTAGCCGCCGGTTCGGTCGACGGTTCTCTTTCCATCTTAGATTCTCGTGACTCTTCCTCTTCTTCCTTCACTTGCTCCTCCAAATTCAAGGTCAAAGAATCTTTTTGTTTTTTTTTTTCTCGTTTCGTTTTTGTTTTTATTTAATAGTTACCGCATTTTAGGCCCAATTTTTTGAGTTGGTGTCTTCGATTTTAGGCCAGTGAAGCTGGCATTGTGAAGGTTGCTTGGATCCCTCCTGAGTATGGGGATGCTGTTGCTTGCATTTGTGAAGATGGGACTTTATCCATATGGGAAGAGCTTGTAGAAGGTTCTTTTCTTCCCTGAATTTTTAATTCTTAGATTTGATGGTAATATTTCGAAAATGCCGATTGGTATTGTAAATTTTGATAGGTACACAACCTATTCAGTGGAAGCTATGCAAAAGCTTTAAGACTAGTTCGAAGGTTCTAGATGTTCAATTTGGAGTCAACCAGACGAGTTTGAAAATGGTCAGCTTTATAACTGAATGGTTTTGCAAATTCTGCTCCATGTTACCATAAAAGCAAATATAATATATTTTGCTTTAACAATCGACATTTTCATAGCTAGTTTTCATTTAGTTTTACAGGTTGCTGCTTACTCAGACGGCTTTGTGAAAGTCTTTGAGCTCCTCAATCCATTGGAACTAAAGAACTGGCAACTTCAGGTGCTCAATTCTGTGCATCTACCCTTTCCTCTTTTTCTGTTGCATTTTCTAGATATCCAGTCATTCCCAATCATTAGTTTTGCATGTTATATTATACTCTCGTGAGTGTCTGTACTCTCCCCACTCATCCACTCTCTGATTTTCTTTTAACTCTTTTATGATTTTTATTTCAGGCTGAATATCAGAATGTTATAGATTCCGTTTCTACATTTGGGAAGGCTTCATGCTTAACAGCATGTATTTCTTGGAATCCTCAAAGGGGTGAAGGCCAAGAATCAAGCTTTATTTTGGCTTTCAATTCTAATACTCCACAGCTCAATTCCCCCAAGGTATTCTTAAGTTCATTTTCCTTGCAGCTAAATTCTGCTCTAATATAATGGGATTGGGATGCATCAACTTGTTCCATACATGAGCATTGTCTCTGTAGTATGCAGCGAATCTTTGTTTGGTTTGGTTTATCAAGTTCCAGGATCGCCAGTTATTGAAAACTGGGCAAGTTTGCTAGCCGAGATCACCTGTATTCTGATGTTAGGAGATTGCCTGTTATCATTATTCTTGAGTGACTTGCATACTGACAGAAACATGTGGATGTGTTCTGATATTGCTAATTTAGACTCACTCTAGAGTTCCATAGGTGTGGGAATTTGATCCAGCTCATCAGAGATGGCTGCCAGTAGCAGAGTTGGCTTCGCCCGGTGACAAGGGAGATCAAGTTTATTCTGTTGCATGGGCACCAAACATTGGACGGTAATGGAAATTATTATTCTTTGTGAAAATGTTTTTCATTATGAGCCGTTGCCCATTAGTAGGATAGAAGTCTTTATAGTATAGAGTCCATAAGTTCCTCTTTTATGGTGGGGTTCAACTGGGATATTTTCTGGACCATTTGCATTGTGAATTCTGTTGAAACTAAATACCCTTTTTCTTCTTTGTGATGTAGGCCATATGAGGTAATAGCTGTTGCATCTCAAAAAGGAATTGCTATATGGCATGTTGGATCAACCCCAGACTTGGATGGAAGGCTCTCAGTAGAGAAGGCTGCATTGCTTTCTGAACATAACAGTGAGGTATACAATAGTTAAAATTTTATGTTCTGTATATTGTTTTCTATTAATCTACATGTGATTTGTACAGCTGCAATATTTAAAATTTGTACTGTTTGTATGTGTGTATAAAGGCATAAATGAGGTTTGTTTTAGTGTGTGATTCAGTTAGATGGTGAGAAAAATCATCTAAAACGCATTATGGTAAAATTTATGCCACCTTAAACTTTATGTCCACCTTTTTACCTATTTTCTCATCACATTTTTTAGACAAAGGTAACAAGTGTATGCATATCTCTTATATATTTCTGCCTCTATAACTATAAGGTGAGTTAAATGATTAAAATCTTGTTGTTTGTTTGATGATCAGGTGTGGCAGATGGAATGGGATATGAGCGGAATGACCTTGGCAACTACTGAAAGTAATGGGCTTGTAAGGCTGTGGCAATCCAACTTGAACGGCACTTGGCATGAACAAGCCGCATTTGAACCCACTTCTTAGTCCTCTGTATAAATGTGTTTCTCTATATTCCCTCTCTCTCTTCTCTTTTGGTGGCTTACCCAAATTGTGCATTTGTTTGTGAGTGCGATGCTTCAAAGACCATCTTTTTTCCCCTTTAATTTCTTATAATTATGTAGTCAAAAAAGGGAGCAAAAAAAGGGTCAAAACACTACAGTTAGTAAAAAGGAAAAAGTTAAGCTGTCTCCAAATGGACCAAAACAAAACTCTAATGGGTCAAATAATGATTCGAGGCCATTTCAAGACCATTAAAGTACGTTACTTTCTTCTTTATGGGATATATCAATAGTTGGCCCATTTTTTCTATATTGGGCTTCGCATGGCCTTTCCTAATTAAGTAGGCCTTGATCGCTCCACTTCTCACCAAGCTGTGGGCTGCAATAGCCCTAGTCATTTCAATGATCTAGTGGTTGACGTTCTTGCCATCACCTACATTCATCCTCATATATGGCCGCTCGTGCAAACGATCTCTTTAAAGTAGCTACTCTCAAGTCATTATGATGGCTGCAAAAACCTCTGGGATAAACTCCCCTGGTACGCATCGATGATGTTTGTGATGCACGTATCTTCTGCATGGAAAAACCATCCATGAAAGGCAGATTTCTTTGTGTAATAGCTAATCCAACCATCAGAGAAATTGCAATGCATTTTAGAGAAAATTATCCGCAATACCAGATACCTGAAAAGTAAGAAAGAGGAGTCGGGTGGGACTCCACCCAGCAAGTAGATCAATATGGGCTTCCAGTTCAAATTTGATACGAAGAAAATATTAGATGACACTGCAAAGTGTGGCCGAAGAGTGGGAGCTCTCTTCCTCAAATAAAAATCATGGTCATCCTGTCCTACACTGCTTTGGTGGAAAGCAACATAAAATTAAATTTACAGTAGTATTTTCTTATTTTAATAAAGCATGCTGCTCTAACATGCAATCAGGGCTTAGGCCTCTTTAGATAGAAACGATAAATAAAGCTTAAGCAACCAAAGGATTCGTATAGCTTTGTTTAGTTTTTCTTTTTGAAGGCTGGGTAGCTAGCTTAGTTTCACCTAGCAGAAACTTTGGAAATTCCGTTTACCACAAAATGGTTGCTTAATTACTTTGTATTTCGGAAAGAATGAGAGACTATACTGCAATCTCTTCAAGACATGATCAGATTGAAATTATATAAAGAGATGTGATAGGTCCAAAATTCTCTGTCTCTTTTCTAGTGGCTTGTATTAAAATCAAATCTCATATACTCCCACAATGTACGTAGTTGCCCAACTAAAAGTACTTGAAATGAAATTAATCACCTAATCAGCTACTCTGGTGCGTAATAACAAAATTGAACGCATCAAACATATATAAGTTAAATTTTATGAAAATCTTACATTTATGCCTCACTAGTTAATTAAAATTTTAAACCCCATTGAATCATAAAGTGATGTACTCAAACTTTGGCTTGGATCATTACCTGAGCTACACTAATGAAAGACGGTAATTTATATATTAGAAATTAGATTAATATGGGCTGACGGAAGTGAAGGACACACCTTTGGTGTAGTCTTTGAGCATTGCTCGGATAATTCTGATCTATCAAAGAAGTCAACATTCAAAGAAACTAAAAAGAAGTGAAATGTTGTTAAAAGCCCAGAAGCATGATTGGTTGCAATAGCCGTCCAATAATAAAAAACTAAAGCTAAATGATAAATTATGAATTGGCCGGCTGGTTTGGCCCAACCCATGCTCGAAATATTTGACGTTTCTACTTTGACCTCTGCATTTCCTGATGACCTTAAAAGCTAGTGCTCTTTGCTGAGGTAAGGTAAATCCTTTTGCTGTACTTGCTTTACTCCTCAGTTACTCCCACAAAGAAAACCATCAGCTGGGCCAAAATAAAGCAGATCAGAATGGAGAAGAAAGCTAATATCAAGGTCTGCGTCACCGGAGGTGCTGGATATATCGCGTCTTGGCTTGTTAAGAAGCTCCTAGAGAAAGGCTATATTGTCCATTCCACTCTCAGAAACTTGGGTTCTCCTTCTTATCCCCATCTCTATTTCTCTCTTTCCTTCTGTCGTGCCTTGCAGCTATCTCGTAGACTTTAAAAATTTTCAATAAAATTGCAGAGGATAAATCAAAAGTAGACATTCTTAAGTCCCTCCCTGGTGCAGACACCAATCTAATGTTATTTCAAGCTGATTTATACAATCCCAATCAGTTTGAAAGAGCCATTCAGGGGTGTGAATATGTCTTTCATGTAGCTACTCCATTGCTTCATGACAGTACTCAAAGCTCAATGGTTGGTTTTCTTCATCAAATGATTAGCTCATCAAAGTTATTTCCAATCTGTCTTAACCCAATTTTTGATGACTTTTTTTTTTTTGTGTATTTATAATAGTTCAAGGATACAACTGAAGCAGCTGTTTCCGGAGTGAGAAGCATTGCTGACGCTTGCATCCGATCCCAAACAGTTAAGCGACTCATCTACACAGCTTCTGTGATGGCATCCTCACCGCTAACCGAAGATAGACTTAAGTTCAAACCTTGCGTGGATGAATCGTGTTGGACACCAATTGATATGTTATTGACTTACTGCAATGAAGTTACACTGGTATATATTTGTTTCTTCTCTTTAGATTGTCACCGCAGTGATATCAATAATTAACTAATGTCTCAGAATCTGAAATTCACGTTTCTTTCTTTCTTGGCTGCAATTCTTGCTCTTAGGCATATACTAGATCAAAAATGTTAGCAGAGAAAGAGGCGTTGAGCTATAACGAAAAAAATAACGTCAATTTAGAAGTCGTAACACTTCCCTGTGGCCTGGTGGGAGGAGAGACTCTTCTTTCCTACGTGCCTTTAAGTGTGGAAATAATTACTCTTACACACCTTAGAGGAAAAATTTTCTCTGTCGAAGGATTAAGACTTATGCAAGAGATTCTTGGATCAGTTCCCCTGGTACACATTGATGATGTTTGTGATGCGCACATCTTCTGCATGGAGACCCCATCCATGAGAGGCAGGTTCCTTTGTGCAGCAGCTAATCCAACCATTGCAGAAATTGCAACTTATTTTCGAGAAAATTATCCGGAATGCAAGATTGGTGAAGAGTAAGAAATTAGTAATTGAAAAATAATTCGGAATTTCGAGCAATGCTTGTATTACTAAATGCTAAAAAAAACACATATTGCTATGTATATGTACTGATTATTGTTTGATTTCATTATTAATTCAGGTTCATGGGAGAAGAAAAGCGAGGAATTGGATTCGACTCTAGCAAGCTGATCAAAATGGGTTTTCATTACAAATGTGATATGAAGAAAATATTAGATGATAGCCTGAAATGTAGAAGGCGACTGGGTGCTCTCCCCCGTTAGATGTTGGAGGCAACATTAAAAATTGTACTTTTTGCTTTAATAAAGCTTACAGCTCGACAATGGGCTTGCTACATTGGTGATATTGACGTTCTGTTCAGTGACGAAAATAATAATATTTGTAAAAATAAAATTATAAAATATTTATAAAAAATAAAAATAAAAATTTAAAATTTTAAAAAATAAAAAAAAATTTAAAAATTTTGGAAGGCGGGACCCCATTAGCTCATTTTCTCTTAATTACTTCTTAATTTTATTTTAATTTTTTAATTAGACTATTTTTATCCCAATCTCCCAATACAAAATCTTCGACTTTTTCTCCTAAATTACTGTTTTTACGGCTCAAATTACTTTAAGTTTGAAATTTTGACCATCTTTCTTTTGGATGAAATTCCCTGCTGTCAGACATATAAAGTATCAAAAACCTTAGCGGAGAAAGAGGCATTGAGCTATAACGATAATCCTGATGGCAAGTTAGAAGTTGTCACTCTTGTCTGTGGCCTAGAGGGAGGAGAGACGCTACGGTCATACGTGCCTCTAAGCATAGAAGTAATGTGTTCGCAACTTATTGGCAAATTGCCCGCTTTCAAGGCATTCGAATTTATTGAAGAACTTCTGGGATCAATTCCTATTGTACACATCGAAGACGTCTGCGATGCACATATCTTCTGCATGGAGATACCCTCCATGAGAGGTAGATTCCTTTATGCGGCAGCAAATCCAACCATCAGACAAATGTCAACGTGCTTTCGAGAAAATTATCCACAATACCAGATAAAAGAAGAGTACGTTAGAAATATGAACAAATCTTAACATGCAAATTCGGTATACAATATTAATGTATAATAATTTTTTGGTTTCAATGTGCAGGTTCATGGGGGAAGAGAAGAAAGTCATTGCTTGTGACTCCAGCAAATTGGAGAAGATGGGCTTTGAGTACAAATACGACATGAAGAAAATATTATGATAGTGTAAAATGTGGAATACAACTAGGAGCTGTCTTCCTCAATTAGTGATGAATTATATATTATGGTCTAGCTATGGAAACAAAGTCTATGAAAATAAAATAATTGATTAGTATATGATCTTGTTTAAAAATTAAGATTCGAATCTCAATTCTTTAAAATAAAAAAAAATTATGGAAATAAAGAGGTAGCTTGCCTTTGAATTAACTAGTCGGCATTGGCTCTGCATTGCCTGTAACTATATATCTGAAGTATTTGATGAAAACTTATGAAATAAAATTGTTTTAAGTTATTACGCGTGCATCCTTTGGGTAGGGGAAGTGGAGCATGTATCCTTGATATAAGGATCCATACCTTATTATATTAATCTCAAATATTGAGCTTAAACTTAAATACTATAAGCTTAGTCCTTTCGTTTTTGTTTTCTCTATAATATCGGAGAAGAGACAAAATTACTTTGTGAATTACTAACATTTTGGTTTTTATAAGATTGGAACCGTGCAATTTTAGAAACTGTGTTATGCTCGGCCTAACAGTTCATTTTTCTGTACTGTATCTACCAGTGTCTTGTCCGTATAAATTATTAATGTCGGTTCTCTCTAATCTCACCTTCATCCCCAGCTGCCTTAAATGTCATTGTCCTCGAACTTGGTAGTGCTAATTAACACTCCAGGCAACTTCATTTCATACTGTGCGCGTGCCACGAACAGCAAGAAAATCAAGATAATTAGCACCAGACAAAGTTCTTATGGGCAAACAGTCCAGTTCTTAAACGCTTTGCTGTCTGTAAGTTGGCTTTACCATCTACTGCTTTTGCGTTTGTTCCAACTACTGCTTGTTCGCTTGTTTGTTCTTACTTCCTGGGCCCCTCCCTTTGGTATTTTAAGCTGTTGTTTTTAAATCTTCTATCCAGAAAGAATAAAAGAAAAGAAGAGGAAGTAGATGAAACACAGTTATCTAAATCTTGCGAGGAATCTGCCACGTTCATTGTAGGCGACAAGCAGAATAAAAGATTATCCTCTCAGGACACAATTAGTCGAGAGGAACGGCTCAATCCAACAACATAAAAGACAGGAAGTAAAGCTAATTTAATAGCGAATTGAAGGTCCGGCATGGAAGGGTTCAGAGAAAGTAAATCAATTCCCACCTCCCATGCATTTGTTCCGGAAAGTAAGCAAGAACAACAATACTTAATATGTATTAAAGATCTAAACAAAGTAGTCAAACATTTTAGTTTTACAGTTCCAAGCTTTTAAAATACCATATTCCTTTTTAGGTATTGTCAGGAGAAGCCAGAGGAAGTGACCGTTGAACATGAGCTCAATTATTATTTTAGACTCTTACGGTATTTTATAGTCGACCTCCCACCATGCACCCTCCACATTTTTCATTTTATTCTCAGCAGTCGGAACCACTCTATTTCAAGAATGGGCAAAGAGAAGCCCAAGAATTGGGGGTTTTACTTCTAATTGAAGATAGTAAATTCTTGGGCTCTGTACAGTCCGGGTTCACTGTGATCAGTCCAAGTCAATGTGGCAAAGCCCATTAAACAAGGCCTGTTTGCTGCATTAGAACCTAAATCCACGCATCAAATTTCTCCGATCCACCGCATTACTATTATCTACAAGAGGGAAATCCAAATTCCTAAACGAAAAGGCAGAAGCTGTAGTTACGATGAATCTCGGTTGTGTACAACTACTACCCACCTCTTCTGTCCCTCTACTATTTGCTGGTTCTTCTTCCTTCTTGCACAATCACCGAGCAAACCCAGGTAAATTAAGCAGAGATTTCAGGAGTTCTAAAAATGGAGAAGTTGCAAAGGGGAAAGGAGGAATTGTATGTGGGTGGTTATTGCCAGTGGATCCATGGGCACCTAACATTGACTCGCAGAGCATTGCTTCGCAGCTTTTTGCAGTTTCTTTGTTTCCGTACATTGGATTCCTGTACTTCATCACCAAATCTAAGTCTGCTCCGAAGCTCACCCTTTTTGGCTTCTACTTCTTGCTTGCCTTTGTTGGGGCCACCAGTGAGTTTTTGGGAATTATACGTATCTCTTTCTCAGATCCTTTTATTATGGAGTAATTGATATTATAAGGTTATTTTATGCTCTTTCTGGTTCTGAACTTCACAAATGAAGTGAATTTTGACTTGGGAGCTGGGGTTTCTCTTGCCATGAAATGAAGAAATTAGCATTTGGTCAAAAATTAGAATAAAATTAGACAGAGTAGCTAAGGTGCAAACGAAGTGAAACGATTATTAGTTACCTCTTGATAATGGTTTTTTACAAGATCCCACTTTGTTGATGAATGCACCTATATTGAAATACGATCATTTTTGCATACATCCTCTTTTGGTTTTCTCAAATTGTGTAAATCACATGTTAGATATTTGAATTTAATTTATATTGTTTCTCATGTTCTATGCTACCTTTCTTCTCTTATTTTTTTGGATAATTAAATGCTATATTTTGAGACTATGAATATATGGCTTATCCTAGCTTAGGGAAGATACGAATATTGTGACAATGGGGCATCTTAAAGCTGTAACACTTTTGTTAGAATGGTAGAAATTTGGTGTCTGCTTTTACTCATTTGGAACCAGGGCAGGCAGGCAGCTAGTTTCCAAGTCATCTATATATTCTACCATGTAATTTCTTCCCAGTTGTGATGCTGGAGAATTCCATGAATCCATTCATATATTTCAGTGCTGATCATTGGTTTCACATAGATTCATCTGTTTTAGTGGCAAGTCTTTCTTATTTTTGCTTCATTTTCTCCAGGGTGCTTATTTTCATCTTTTGGTATAGTGCCTAATATAGATTTTTAGGCTTTAAGTTTGTTCACTTCTTTTCTATTTGAATCCTGTGGCAATGTTTCCAATTCCTTGTTTACTTGATCAGTGGAGCTAAGCTGCATGAAGTACACAATTCAGCCCAAAGCAAACAGAAAATAAATGAGAGGGGATAGGGTTAAAAAACAAACAAAATGTCGCCTTCATTCAATTTAGTGTTGTACAAAATTTCTTACTTTGGATGCTTTTCTTCTGTAATTTGATTTGCTTTTGGTGTCTTGTTTCAACTCTCTAATTTTGTTTGTATTGATCTTTTCTGACTTCGTGTCCACTGAGCAGTCCCCGCTGGAATATATGGTAAGTTCTCACCACTAAACAAAAATTGCTTTCATTTGTTAGCGATCAATTTTTACACATGGATGCCAAATTGTGACTCTATCCATGTGGTTGAGACAGCCAAGGTGAAATATGGTACTTCCTTGTCTAATGTGGATTGGTTACATGGAGGGGCTGAATCACTTCTCACTTTAACCAACTTATTCATTGTCTTGGGGTTGAGACAAGCTCTTCGGAAAACTGAGGACGCAAAAGAAAGCACATCAAGCTCTGCTCCAGATGCAAAAGAGCAGAAGAAGCCATTCATATAGGTGTGGTAAGTAACATCATAATTAATATCCTTGCCATTTCATTGTTCAAGTACTAGGAGCTCTTCTTACTTCTGTTGAATGTTGCTTCTTTTCTCACAGTTATCTAATACCTAATATTTTCTGCGGTTACCTTGCTACTATTGTTCTCCTGAGATCCCCTCAGCACAATTGCTAGCACACATGCAACGTACCATTCTTATGTGCTGCTGAGTAGCTTGGCTATTGGCTCATATTCAAATATCTTTTAACATATTGCGAGTTTCCAGTCTAGAATTACAGATGCTGTCCGTGTTTCTCCATGTTCTCATTTTATAAGATCTCTTATCAGCACGAGTACTGGGTTTTACTTTGTTTATGTATTCCATCTGTTAGGAGTCTAAACAAGCAATGTTGTGTCTACTGAATAGATCATAGGAATGTAGATTCTTTTTTCCCCGTATATACATATTTTTCTATTGGCAAATATGGGATTTGTTGCTTTCGCACAATATTATGTTATGGACGACTTATTTGGATTTCAAATGGCCATCGCTTGAAAACTCATTTGCATATTGCAATGAAGTTGCAGGAAGTTAAAGGATATATGCATCATTTATGTGTGTCACCCTGAAGGTTTCTATATGCCAACACTATTCTTTTTGGTAAAAGTCTAGGTACCAATATTATTGCAACTGCGATTACAACAAATGTCAAAACTTGTTATCCGAGGAAATTTCTTAAAATCAACATTGAATTGAAACTGACTTACGTATTCTGCAATAGCTCATGTGATAACACAAGCTAGGATGAACAGACGCAACCAGCTAAGCTGGTCAGCGTAACCTGAATTCTAGACCTACCCTTGCTCTTATTTCGATTGTGAAAATGAATTAGGAGAAAAATCCCGGGGTGTCAAAAGGGAAGTTTGGATCCAACTCCACGTGATCGAGTGAGAAATCCAAGTCCATAATTGGAGAATTGGTGGCTGAAGTGTTGGCTGAAATCAACTCAGTGAGAACAGATTCAGCATGCCGTTCATCAAGAATCCCTCCCAAGTTGTTCATCTGAGAATGAGAAACTGGAAAGTAGTTTAATTCAGGTGTAGCAGGAGACATGAAAGGCGAAGAGAAGCTGCCCAAGATATTGTTGTTATCAAGTACTCCTGAAGGTGAAGAAGTATGGTTTTCGCTCTGAAGGCACCCAAATGATGATGAAGGAAAAGAGAAGGACGGTGCCATCCCTTTATTGTCTAAGCCCTCAGTATTGACCCTTAGGCCTTTTCGAAAATTTAAGAGGATATCTTGTGATTGCAATCGTTGGTTATTGTTATAGTTAAGGTTATTTGATTTATGTTCTTGTTTTTCTGGTGATGCTGGTGGTGGAACTGCTGCCTGGTTGCCAAGGGCACATGTGTGAGTTCCTCTGTACGTGACCTCAAAGATGGTGGGATCATCATCAGATCTCTGGACTTGCTTTGTAGCCCAGCAGTTCTGAGTGTTCCGGTAGGTGCATCTGTAATAGCTTCTGCAAAAGCAAACCATCTCCCATCAGAAATTTTACTAAATAGAAGTGAAGATATTTATAGGAAAAGAAAATTTTAGGGACTCCAATGAACTAGTCAAAAACAGAATAGCCTACTTTCTTTTCTTGTTTTTTTTTTCTTTCTTTCTGAAACTACAGATCCCAAAGGGTTAAAAAGTTGGTGTAGCTTTTTTTTATATGTTTAGTAGAAGAAACTGCTAGCAAATGATTGAGATGAGTGACTCCAATGACTTCCAAGAAAGAAAAAGGGTCTTTCCAGCAGGATAAGAGAAAAGACTTATCACCTAGGATATTTGGCGCCGAGGATATCTTTCTGCCCATATTTTCTCCAGCTGTAACCATCGTCATGAGGTCCCTCCAGCAGGCTTTCAGAACTAACTCTCACCTGATCCGTCCATCTAGGCAACATCTTTCTGCAAAACCCAATTCCAAAAACATGTTCCAGGAAGCATTAGCACCAAATTAACCATAAGTTTGCAATAAGAGATACGAGAATTTCATAACTTGTAGCTTGCAAATTCACCTCTTCTTTGAGACATCTCGGATATCCTGGTTGTCCTTTTCAAGGTCATCACTCCGAGGGCTGCCGTTTATGGATAGGGGAGACTCTGGCACTCCAGATGTTGCTCCACATTCTGTTGTGGCTGTCCCACGGGCCGATTCATTTTCAAAATCAGAAGAGCTTTCTCGTAGGAAGACAAAATCTTCTGTACTAACAAGTCCCTGGACTCAACAGAAGATGCTGTTCCCAAATATACCCTTAACTGTTTTGCTAATTCCATTCCTTGAACCAGCTCACCGATCAGTGTTTCCTGCTCCCAGTTCCATCCGTGCTCCATTTTTTCCTTCTGCTACAATTTTCACCGCACGATATAACGGGATATAGGGCGATTCCTTCTTTGAAATTTGGAAGTACTAAATCATAACACCACCACTTCCAATACTAGACTGGGTAAATTTGTGTTATCAAGAAGCAAAAGCTTTCCCCTAAGGAACACAAGCAGAAGCAGCCAAAGGGATTGAAATAACCTGAATGGTGAAGAGCAAGAAGCAACAACCATGGAAGTTGGCCTGAATGAAATTTGTATTATGGAGCCGAAAAGTTCAGCTGTTAAAAACTTGTTTATGTAGAGCTTAAGCGAAAGGGAGAGTGGGAGAGTGAAAGCCCTTGGTTTGAAGAAGAAAATTGAAGGCTTGGGTTTATAAAGGAGCTCCTTAAGATAGAAAACGTTGTGGGAATGTAGAAAGTTTGAAGGTTGACCAAAAGAAACCGAGTTTTTCAGCATAGACCAGTCTTTGGTCATATGATAAGAAGTAAGAGTGGAGTGTGAGGACTGAGGGGAGGTCCAAACTCCAAATTTTGACCAATTCTTCCTTCAAATTAATTCTAACGTGGCCCCCCCTTTTGTTTTCTCATTTGTCGTTTTATGACACGAATGATTGAGGTTAAGACGAGAAACGAATAGAGAATTAAGAAAGTCAGGGTTGCAGCTCGATAGAAGAGTTGGACCAAGAAGTTTTCAGACCATATTCCGCGTTCTTGCTCTTGCCTTGTGCTTCTCCAAGTGAGGAAAATGGGAGCTTACGTGCACCGAAGATGCCATCTGCACCCACTTCTCCATCTGCTTATCCCTGTTAGATTCTTCACGTGACTTTTAAGTTTTCTAGTTTCTTAATGTGATTTTCAATTTTCTATGATGAATCTTAACTGTCGAGAACATGCATAAACGTAGATTGACTCAGTCTGGCCATGGTTGAGCCAACCCTGAATTCCTTTTCTAGAGGGATTTGCCCCTGTTTCCATGGTCAAAGAAATTCAACACGATGCATGCACGGTAACATATTTGGAAGCCGCACAATTCTTTTTAATGCGAAATTTTCCAAAAGAACCCAACTCTTTTGTAGTCTTTAAGATAATTAAAAGCTTCATCAAAGGCAGGAATTTCACCTGGATGGTAGCCACCAAGCAACATCCTTAATTTCAAGGGCCCCTAAGGCCATTGTCTTGAATTAGGAACCTAGCCCAACAACCCTCTCTAATTAATACATAGATTAGAAAGTGACTAAACGACAGGTTTTACTGTGATTATTAAGCCTATTAATTCGATTAAGGTTCTGTCATTTTGGGTCCTTTGTTTATCTTTGTATTGTTGAGCTTTTCCTTCAATATGTGCCATGAGATGGACATCACCTTGATGAATGGAATTGCAAGTGTCCCCTCTGAGACATAGTGTAGTATTAGGAATAAACTTCGTCTTCATTAAATTGAATTCAGAAAGCAGAAGAGAGACAACATTTTGTTTGTTGGGTCTTCAATGTGAAACCCGCAAAGTCAAAACAAATGAAGGGATTTATTAAATTCAGAAACTAGCTACGCCTCCTCGTGCACAAATCTTTTGGACTTGATTTCTTTTTTGCAGTTTGCATATACATACAATTGTTAACAGAGTATTTCAATAAAATAGCTTTTTATTTTTTTTGTTTAAATTATGGAATTTACACACAAATGATTTGGGGTTGTCAACGGGGTTGAGGAGAGTTTTCAATTAGACCATTTTTAAGTATTAAATTACAATAAAGATTAAAGCAAATCTAGTAGGTACAAGGGTACCTTTGGCAATTGATATATATATATATATATATATGTATGTATATCAATCATAGAACTCAATAAGGGTCAATTTTCTCCATTGATATGTCATCTTCCGAGTCAAAAGTCTCCTTAAATTAGATGTTGTGAAATATTTTACTATTTGACTGCTCATTGGTGTAATTTTTCTTATTATTTTTCCATTTCAATTATTTAGTTTCTTTCATCAAATTTTTGATAGGGTTATGTAAACTCTTTTGGTAAGATGTTCTTGAGCAAACCACTTAAAATCAATAAATTTTGAAATAAATTAATTACTTCCGTACTAATTATGTTAGGTATATCAACATATAAGATAACTTAATTCTAATTTTATTATTTGACAAGATATTTGAACCTTATATATATTGGATTAAAATTTTTTACACAATTTTTTAATTTAAATAAAAAAATAAGAATAATATTCTCAAAAGCTGGTAGTTGAACAATAAATTTTTGACTAGGATGGTCACAAATGACTAGCATTAAATTTAAAAGCAAAAGGTTTTTCCGAAGTTAACATTTGAAAAATTCAAAAGGTTAATCCGCTCCTCTGGTAATTATGGTAACCGCGTTTTCGTGGAAGATAATGGGGTTGGAAAATGACGTGAAAATGGTCCATGGTTAGTTAGTACCAAAAGTTTTTAAGCGACAACCAGGCTCATGCCCAAATTACCCTTAAAGAGTCTTGACCACGCTCTCATGGATGTTGACTTTTTGCATCACAACTTCTCCTTTTCTTTCCCCTTTTAAATGTTTTCTGGACCAATCCCTTTGCCACCCAAGGACTAGTATTTGAATTTTAATAATAATAATAATAATAATAAGAATTTTATATGACTTATTGGGTTTTTTTGGTAATTTTTAATCAATTCTAAATGAGGTATGTTAATTCCCTTCAAAACATAATTTTATTTTGGAAAGTTTCCTTGAAAATATAGTTGAGATAATTACAACGTCATTCCAAAGTGTCATTTTCCTCCTTGACTCAGTCACCGGGTTTGTGAAACTTATCCCAATTAATTGATGTACAAATAAATATAACTTGTTGGAGTCTACGTCCGAGGAGTGAGTGGCTGTCTTTGCTCGGTAAATAATATGGCAGCCGGTAGCTATTCGTTTCCATGTTCACGCCGCTGGTCCAAGTTCTGGTCGGTATGGCTGTGTATGGCCAATTGACTGGAGTTGGGGCCCACGATGCTTGGCAAAGTATGGCACTTGTGCTTTAAATGTGCAAGGTAGTGTTTGTTTGTTCTGGAGGACATGCACTGCTTTATATTTATATGCCTTGACTTTAGGATATGCAAAAGCGAACACAGATGTAATTTCTTCGTGTGTGTGTGTGTGTATAGCTTTGCGCTTGGGATTAAAGTATGAGTATCTGTATTTGGTTGATGAAATTTTAAGAGTATTGCTTGAGTTTTGCGAGTTCGCCTGCTTATACAATTAAGCTTTTGTTGAGTTGACAGTTCAATTAATCAATAATTAAACATCATATATACATGACAATTCTCACGTTGATTGATCTATCGATTACTTGAATAGTTAATTATAATCTTTAAAAAGACAAACATTTCAATCAACCCACAACTTGATATTAGCAATTTAGGTGAATAGAACATCCAATATATGAATTCAACTGATAAGCACTCAACAAGGAAAAAGGATTATACAAGAAGAATATGGAAGCAGCTAAGGAAAGAAATTGGAGAAGAAATCTGGGTAAACCCGTGGAAGAAAAAGAACTTCACGAAAATTTGGCCTTCTCTTCATTCCTTTTATCAGCAAACATCTCACCATGCCTCATTATCCAAAACCTCTCTATTTCTTCTGCTGTACGCTCCGGAATTCTTCCAGCTATCAAATCCCACCTGTTTATGTAGAGTTAATTAGCATGAACAAAGAAAAGAAGACTCCTTGAAATTAATCATGTCCGAACTGAGAAGCAATAAGCTCTGAGAAAAAAGATAAACCAATAGTCTGATAAATTTGGAATTTGATGGGTCTATGTCTCAGCAGTAAGTACAGGTAAATCAGTGGGAGTTTGGTCAAGCAGACATTGATTATGAAGACATATATACATGTAAGGAGAAAAGGGGAACAGAAACGAGATATATACATGTTTGGGACAAATCCAGAATTTCCTCCGGTTGACATACAATAATGCATAAAGCTGATGAATGTCCTCGGCTTATATGCAGAACAAAGGTAGAATGCCTGCCTCGTAAATTGATCCTCTCTCTCCTTAGAAATTGATTAACCAAAAAAATAAAAAGGGGTGGGGGAAGGATTTAAGCATTAGGAATTAAAATATGCGCACGAGGACACTTTTGTATATCCGGTTCCTAGTTTCTCCCATGGTTTAACAATATTGTAAAATATGCGCATTGCCCGAAACCTGTTCTTTGTCGAGGAGTAATGTTTATCTAGTCCCCCAAGAAAAACTGATCATTGTCTGATCTTTCCATATAAAGCAAACTCCAGAGAAAGTACTGCACGTTGGCTGAAAATTACTCCATTGAGTCCGTCAAATCGTGTTGCCTAGCGGCGTGCTTCCATGCAATTATTCCCGAGCTTCACGTTTTCATCTACTCTCCTCTGCACTCCGGATCAAACGGCACGCCCTGATTTTCCTGGCTTTCTCTTCCTTCAGCATCTCTTTCTCTCACGCATGCAACCGAGCAGGGCCACAGAGACAAACAAGACCACGTCTATGCATGTTATAGAAGCCAATCTACTGGGTTTAATTTCATTATCATTTTTAGTTTTCATTAGAAAGCTAAGTTGGTATAGAATCTGTTTCAAGTGTAGTGCTGAAAATGTTTTAACAAAGCCAAGGAAAACTTCGTCAGATGAATAATGTTTTACCTGTCTCCAACCAATCTGTAGATTCTGTATACAAGATCTTCTTCTTGTTCAGTCATCTTTATGAATTCCCACTCGATACTGCTTACTTCTGCACCAGATCATAAGTTGAAAAAAAAAAAATCTTAAAATTGCTTAGCGGTAAAGTCTCTCTCACTGTACTATTGTAAAGTCAGGGATGAAACAAAGTCAAGATGCATTATCCCAGAGAAAAGGATAACAAAAGTTAGGGTAAGTATGCAGGCAAAAGAATCAAATACCTTCCGAGGTGGATTTTAAGATCTTGGCTTGTTTCTGGGGACGCTCATCCATTTTCTCCACACAACATATAGTAGAAAAAAGAGCAATGCACTCTAACTGGCTAGAAAGAACAAGATAAGAGAGGAGAAAGGATCAAAGGCGCTGCACTCTGAAAGTAGACGTAGGTTGAAAGTATATATATAACAGAGAGAAGTTGATCAAACAGTTACTGAAAATATATATATATTTGTGGTGAAGGAAAGCATAAAATATGGGGAGGGAATCAATTCAAGGATTGGACAAACTAAATTGAAGTGTGGGGAGCATTATGAAGAAAGAGACTGGTGAGACAAAATTGAAAAGAACTTAGGTGTATCATTCCAAGAGCTTCACGGACCGACGGGTGCAACTTACCGGTGGGGTAACACAGGTTGACTTGTAGTTATTTTCCACTCGGTTGAGTGTTCCTTCTTTTGGGAAAGTGGGTTTCCTTGGAAAACGCCCGAGCCCAAAGTAGATATAATCATGCTCATGCAAATTTTAGTGGATTCGTCCAATCATCATTAGACCGTTCACCCTTTTCTATTGGTTTACTAAAGATTTCAGAATTTTTTAAAACATAATACTGACAAGTGATAATATATCTAAGGACGAATGAAATATATAACCTTATTGGTCATGTTATTAGCAGCTGAATTTTGCTCCAGTGAGATTAGATAGAGATTGCCGATGAATATCCTGGAGGCCTCTTACGGACTTGACTGTAAAACAAATTGACCACCATGATTGAGCTCCACGATTCTTTTTAGACGTTTTCAATGCGCCAACGACGAATCTGTTTGAATGAAAACAGGAGATGAAAGTTACGTTGGGTTTGATACTGACCGCAAAAACAACACATGGAATCTGTTCTGCTGGTATTTGTGATTAAAAGGCGACCATACCCAAAAGGTAGATTCGGAGTGTGATGTAAAATTGAACGAATCTCATTCGTTCCAAGCCTACAAATAGGCTCGAAAACTGCTTTGTAACACCAAGGAGCCATAGAGAGAGCTCAAGAGAAGTCCTTATAGGTTAGCAATTTCTTATTAGCCTTCCTATCTTCCCTGGTCCATTGCAATGGCTTCAGTCCAATGCTGCAAACCTGCAGAGAAAAGCTGCTGCCACCAGGGACACCAAGACCACTCATTAAGCCAGAAGGTGTCCGGCATGGCTAGCTCAATCTTCAAGGGCCATGGAAGCCACCACAGCGATGGCCAGCCTACCGAATGCTACGGCCAAACCCAAGGGCATTGCCCACATCACAGCACGTCTCACACGAGCCAAAACCAGTGCATGAGCCAGACTAATGGCCACAAAACTCAGCACGATGCATCCGGTACTGCCATGGCTTGCCAGGGTAAGACCAAAAAGAGGGGTGAGCACAAGAAGAGAAGCCTGCTACAGAAGATCAAAGATGGCATTTCCGGTGACGACAGCAGCAGCAGCAGCAGCAGCGACAGTGAGAGTGACGATGAGAAATGTGGGACCAAAAAGGCAAGTTATTGACCAAACTTTAAAGCTCAGAAAAGTTGGGTGTTTGATAAATTAATACAAATTTTTTTACCATGAACCTTTTCCTGAATTCTTACCGGTATCTAATTCTGTGTTTTGCAGAACTGAGAGGACCAGTCCGGGGGGATCCATCATCAGTTATATAAAGCTTCCACGTAGTATAAAGTAAACAAGATGCGCTAATGGAATCGATAAAGGTCCATGTAGGATGGCTGGTTCTATGGTGAAGCAATACAGCTTCATTTAAGTGTGGGATGTCCTATGTAAAAGTGAACTTCTGTCTCTAATAAATAGCAGTAATACATATTTTCTATGATAAAGAATGGTGCAAGCAGACCCTTCTCTCGAACTCCTAATGATTTTGCACGGATGGATGAAGTTTGGACCAAAACGTACATAACGCTCTTGATAAGCAAAGTAATATGGTTGGAAGCCAGCAAACTGCAAGGAGAGAGGCTGCTGTAAACGTGAGCAGCCACATTCCTTTTACTAACATAGTATCAGGGACTATCCAACAATCTGGGCCAACTTCCTTATAAAACTAAGCCTTTCGATGACATAAGATAACCGACATTTTAAGCAGAAGTAAGTAAATTGGATGCTTACATTGATACTGTCAAAACAATGATTGTAATGAAGGTATAAATCTTTTCCCCCTGAAGAGAAGAGAAGATATCGACTGAAAGAGTTGTTTTGATCAAAGTAAGTACGCTGAATTCTCACCAAATCCTGGAGTCCTCAGATTTTAAAGGACTCAAATGTTTTGATTTGCTTCTTTGGCAATCTCGAGAGATCAATTACAGTTTTATTTTGCAATTCAGATTCTATGATCAACAGTTCTAGTATGGATGGTTTGATGATAATGATTTCCAGTTCATTCCTAACTTTTCCTATTTTAGTATGGATGATGGATATTTATTTTGAGGTAATTTTTGCATGCACAGGTGGCCATGAATATTTTCTGCCCCTTTGCATTTTTCTGGTGTTTTGTGGCTGAACTGTGCTGCCAGTTAGGACCCAGGGGACTAGTTGTTTTTTCGCGGCTGACCCATTTGGTCTCTTTGTAACAGGGGATTAACAGCTGAAGGGATTTTCTCTACCCTCTGCTTTTTACTGGCAACCCCCTTCCCAGCTCTTTCAATGAAATTTTCATGCCCTTCAAAAAAAAAAAAAAAGTTCTAGGCTTTTTATGTACCATGTACCAGTCAGGAGTCCTCACCACTTTACCAATCCAGCATACTAACTTGGTCTTCAACCATAAAAAAAGCAACATGATCTGCATTAATGTGCTGCAGGATTGTTAAAAGGAGAAGAGGGATATCTTCTACAGGTAATTACTATCTGTTTAAGAACAAACTTGAAAAGAAAACAAAAAATAAAAATCATTCAATGATCAGATCACATTATCTGCTAATTTCCCATTTCACATGTTCTATGGGATAACGCGAGACGGGATATGAAACAGGTGCAGCGGACAAATTCTTTAGATGAAAGACTACCAATATCAAAGTTAATATCATATTTTCTGTAAACTCGCAGCGGATCCAATTTCTTTCGATGAAGAATTTCCAATATCAAAGTTATAATTTCCTCTACTAATCGAACCACTTGGGCTTGATATATATATATATATATATATATATATATGTATATATCCATTCCTCGCCATTATTGACCTATACATTTCACATACGTATGACTCTCATTTGCAACAGTAAACTGGCTCAAGGAATTTGAAAATGATACGTGAAAAATATACCCTTAATGATTTCTCCATCTTTGTTAAAAAAGAGTGATCCAAATTCCAAGCTCCTTTCTCCCAGAGTATGACAAAATTTTGGATATTACTCAAAAAAAATGCTAACGCTTATTAGTAATGGAAGTTATTAGTAATTAATTGTCAGTAGTAGGCATAGAATCTAATGATCACCACAAAAAGCTCATATGTGTCGCTGTCTCATTTGTTATCATATCATCTCCTTGACAAAGAGATTCTTTCCAGAGAAAATGGATGGCTACCCATTCACCGCTTTTGCTGCTCAAGAGCAAATGTGATTGAAATATATTACATATTCAATTACAAAGATGCCATCGGTCGAGATGTGGAATTTATTCTCTGATTGTAATGAATTCTTTTCCTTGTTTTAGATATATTTTCCGGTCATAATCTATGTGCGCACCGAAAGGGAAATTCCTCTATATATATATATATATATTTTGCTCCACGAAGTAAAATCATCAAGCAATAGCAAATTTAAGAGAGTCGGTGAGAACTCTAGAGAATTAGCAGCAGCAATGGCCTCAGTGCAGTTGCACAAAACAACCGAAAAGGGCTTGAATCAAGGATATTATGGTGGCAGCTCATTCGGCCAGAAAGTGTCTGACATGGCTAACTGGGCATGCAGGGCAACTAAAAGGGAGAACAAATACCAGGGACCCCAGAATGGCTATGCAGTGGCTTACAGCGAAAGTGAATGCTATAGCCAAATCCAACACCCCACCCATGGTATGAAAGAATTCCAGACAGCTTACGCCCATGGCCGAATTTCGGGATGAGTACGGCCAATCTTATGGCAGCCACAAGTCCCAAAATGGCAATGCAATGTCCAAAACAAAGGTTCATGGTCCTGGAGATGGCTTCGGCAACCATTTCAGCGACGGGCATCAGATTAGGCCCGGAAAAGGCCAAAACCATGGTTATGGTTCAGCCCATGGTAACCAGAAAAATAGTGGAATGGGCCATGGCTTCAGCAATCTCGCAAGCTACGAAGCAACTGAAGCTTCTGGCTATGGCTCAACCCATGGCAACCACAAAAATGGAATGGGCCATGGCTTCAGTAATCACGCAAACTATGAAACAACTGAAGCTTACGGCTATGACGAAAGCAATGGCTATGGAAATTGTGCAAACAATGGAATGAAACATAGCCCAGCACACCGCCGCGGCAAACACTCTGGACAGGGACAAGAGTTCGTCAAGACCCAAGCTTACGGTCCTGGCAACAACATGGATTATGGTATCAAGGAAACAGAGACACGTCATTATGCCAAGACCGAAACCCACTATTCCAATGAGTCTCACTACTACGGCGGAGGCCGTGGATTCCCTGCTGGAAATGGCTCTCATTGCATTGGGCGAGCTGGTTGTGCCCCAACTTGCAACGGTAGGAAGTGCCACGGAAAGCCCAAAAACATGGGCGACCACCCTGTCAGGGGTCTCCTAAGCAAGATAAAGGATGGCATTTCGGGTAACCGCAGTGACCATTGCAGTGGCAGCGACAGCGACAGCGACAGCGATAGTGATTGTGACGAGTATGGGAAGAGGAAGGTAATGATCCTATCCCCCTGAAACAGAGCTCTTCGGCTTATCTCATTTTCTATTTTTTATTTTCGTTGCAAAAGGGCAAAGGATAAAACTAATGATTTAGTGATGGTTTGGCAAACAGGTCTGGGTAAGCAAAGCAATACGATGAATTCAATACATAAACATGACGGAGATGACGGCGAGATCAAAGCAAGATGACGTTTCCCAATAAAAATCAGACTGCCATAGCAGAACAATAGAATAAAGATTCGCCATGTGTTGATGTTTTCATGTTATGTAAAATGATAAATATATAAATATATATATATATATATATATATGTAGGAGTAATGATAAAACCTCTGGATGAGTTGGGTTGAGTTGGGTTCTTCTTACTTTGTTGATTCCCCTGTATAAAATGTCGTAAAATGTAGCCCTAACCTTCACTCACAATGCAAACATCCATCCCAACGACCTCCATGAATCTACCAGCAAAAAGGCATCCTACTAAACTATGTTTATTTAAATAAAAACAAAAAACACCAACCAAATAAACTAAAATAGTTTTCAGTGAATAACCATTCTGGGTTTACACTTAGAAGAATAGTTGCATCTCAAGTCCGAGTTACTGTCTAAGGTCAAAAAGTGGCCCCATTGCTAGAGTCATTCAGTCGATAGATATGTCGAACCCACAAAGTCAATAATAACAGAACATTAGAATGCACATGGAAGCAAAAATGCAATGAGGCCTCCTTCTGACACAAATAAAACACCAGCGAAGACATACTCCAGTCGAGCATTTCTCCCAAAGAAACTACAGATCCTACCCCAGGGTTAATCCCTCCTTTCCACCAGAAATAAATAAATAATATAGAGCTCAATATCATATACTGATTCAGATTTTGATATATCTCGTTGGTTACAGGACATTCCATAAGAACCATCATGCAATGGCAGTTCTTGTTCAAATTGTGCTTGACATTATCTACCATATACTTACATTTCACACCCCTGGCAGGGCTTCTTGTGCACAATAAAAACATTTGTTGGTAGAATGAGTATTTTATTAAATAATTATTCTTACCTTATTTTCCATAATATAATAATAGTCACTACTAACCTCCCTCATGGTAACAACTATTTCCGGTGAATGACGAATAATGTCAAGTGTTACAGGTGGTTTTGGGCTGCTGGGCGTCATGCTTTGCTGGATGAACGCGAACAGCAGCCGATAAGGATAGCTAGATCGGCTTGCAAACTCATCAAAGATTCAATTACGCTAATATAGTTATATCAAAGATTCCAATATCCGACCGGAAAACTGTCTAGATGAGTAATGTGAGAGAAAATAGAAAAGAATGAGGCAAAAAAAAATATAAAATATTTTTCTACTAAATAAAAAGTATATGTTACCATTTTGAGACTAATTTTAAAGAGAAAAAAGTTACATTCAAGAATTTATAAAAATTAAAAGTTAAAATTTCATGAGTTAAAATAATAGTTTTATACTTGTTCCTGTATATTCTTTGATATGATCATAACCATCCAAACATGTTGGAAACTTTCCTCCTTTATCTCACTCGTATGTCACATAATACACTTAACTGCCCCATTAACAAGAATCTATAATCATGCCCCATATTGTGCACAAAGATTTGGAGAATTTGGCTTCATACCTACACAAGGATCCCAAAAATAAGTAAGCTACAACTGCAGATTAAGGTTCCAAAAGGTTTCAAACACTACGAGAGTTGTGATTTATATACACACTCAAGGTGCATATTTACAAATTCAGAATCAAAATAACCTTGAACAAAATCCCGTCAAAATGAACAAAAAATCTAACTTCATCTAATTTTCCAAAACAGAATATCAGAAAAAGATAAACCTAATTATATTCTTGCTGCAGACATCGCATTAAGCATCTTTGCATCAGCACTTTTGAGCATATTTCATATAGCCAAGAAAGTGTAGGTGGGACCAAATCCAGTTCATCTCCACCACCCTACCAACTTGCAAGTCATAAAGTTCAGTTCAAAACGGAAACCAAGTGTAGAGAGGGAGAGAGATTAGCTTAAAAAGTCAATTCAAGATTACACATTAATGTACTTTAATACCATATAAGCACTAAAGAATGCTAAATGATCAAGTTACCCTCATATTATTATAAAAAGTTGAAGGGCAACCTCAAGATCTTCTCCTACCCTTGGACAAAACAGGGATAAATAACACACTCTACAGTTACCTCACAAAAATCGCAAAAATATAGAGGTAAGGAAAGGGAGATTGCATATAAAGTTACATCCCAACAGAAGGGCAGGTTTAAAGCTCCCAATACTAGTGAAATCAGCAACTTAGGGACGCCCTAAGTCTACCCTGCCGAAACAACTAAATAGGAGTATAGCTGCACCCAAATGAGATACGAAAAAGAATGTAGAAAAAACCAAGGCTGAACATAGAAATCAACACTGAAATTTGAGGTTTAAGTAAGTTGCCAAGGAAACTACAAACTCACTCTACAGATTAATCAAAAACCTGAAACTCTTCAGGTAGCAAAACTTCGGACATCTTACCACTGAAATGCCAAGCACAATTTGTGCACTGACACTGAAAGCAGAAACAAAGCCATTATTCAGAGACAGTCAATGCCACAGTGCCCAAACCTACTAAATGAATTTGCTTACAGAAGAACAAAACAGAAATAGGGAGCAAAATCAGCAAAAGAGTTTCACTCCAAACTTGAGAAGTCACACCCACAGATCTAAATACAAAACACCTGAGAACCTACACAACAGCACAAAAATCCTACAATTGCAGCTCTTTGTTAGGAGGAATAGCAGCTTAACTAACCAACTTCCAAATTCCCAACAGATATGAGCACAAATATTACAAGAAAAAGAAAAAAAATGAAGAAGCTAAAAGTGAAAAGTCCTGCAAAAACCACAATGACCAGAGCAAGAAAGGTAGACTGCAATATTAATACAGCCAGCAACACACAACTTGATCTTCTCTGGTTCTCTCCCCTAGTTCTGTTTCACCCTCGATTTCCCTTGTTCCTCCCTATTTGCTTCTGTCTATTGCTGATTTTCCCCCTAAATTTCTATTTTCTATCTCCTTCCCCTACTGGTTCTTACATCAAAATATCACAGAACTTGAAACTCTGTAATAAAAGCCATATGCAGGTTCTCAACATATACCACTCTTAGAACTACACGGACACAAACATAAAAGAAAAGTAATGTTCAAAAGTGATCACTGCCATTCAAACAACAAGATAAAAACCTGTTTTTGAAATATTAAGTGAAGATGCTACCTACAATCATAAAACCATTCATAAAGATATCAATCACAACAAGCAGAAAGTGTCATCAGAACTGCACCAGCTAGAAAGGACATCCGCATTCTACTGAAACTAGCTAGTATATATACTAATGACATCAGAACGTGAAACTAACACATAAACCAGCTCCTACTTTGAGTTTAGGGTAAATGTAAATGTAACCTGATAGAATTGAAATGGTCATCCTCCCTTCCTCATCTACTTACCTAATCCCTCCATCCCAAGTTCATCAACAAAGATACAAGCTATATAAGATCTCATTCTCCCTGCGTAATGCTAATAATCCCTAACAGCAGCCTCCGAAGACCCAAGAATCAAGAACATGTGAGGGCAGAAAAAAGCAACCAAAGCAACATACTGCTTGAAAACCTAAGAATTAAAAAAAATAAGAAACAAAGAATACAAAATATGAAGATCATTTGACAAAACAACCCTCTTGCAACAGCTGTACAATATCCTTCATCCTTTCTTCTTTTAGTTTTGAAAAATGATGACATCAACATCTAAAATAATAAAGGGTAGATAACATCATATTATGCTCAGTAACGTTACTCCACAGGATCCTAAAAGCTCCAAAACGAAAGACTACAAATAAATACAATAAGAAGGAAACAAATCTCATTGAGAGTTGATATAGTATTCTAAATTCAAAAATCCAAGAGACCCTTATCAAACAAAACCATAAAAGATATTGAAAGCATTAAAAACTAAGAGGCCCTGAAACAAGGGTGGAAAAGTATCAAAAAATAAAAGAAAACATATGGAACCATAGTATAAATTGTGCTATGTGCTGAAGGTAGAATCTAAAATAACAAAAGGGTCAATAATGCTCAGTAACATAACTCCACAGGATCCTAAAAGCTCCAAAACAGAAGACAATAAAGATATACTATAAGAACCACGAAGCAGATCTCCTTGAGAGTTGAGACAGTATTCCAAAATTGAAAATCCAAGAGACCCTGGTCAAACAAAACCATAAAAGAAAAAACTATGTAGATACAATTTCTAACAACATGCTTCATTTCTGCTACATAGACATACAAAAACTATCAACTTTCAAAACTATGCAAAGATCCAAATCAGATACTGAGAACCAAGAGGAAAACAAAACCTCAACTGACAGAACTTGTAAACTCTGCGTGGATCTCTCCAACCTACAAACACAAACAAATCTGAAAAGAATATAAATCCCACAATAAGAACTCAGTATAAATGCCAGGCATCCCTTTTCAGTTGGATGAGTTCCATTCAATTTCCTCTCTAAGTAATATGTTTCGGACATTTATATGAACCAGTTAAAAGTACACCTCAAAAATCCAAGAAATGAAAGCACAACTGACATATAAATTAGTGGCAGAGCTTGAATGAGCAGAAAAGTATCAGCTACCTACAATCACAGAAGGGCAGATATAGATATCAATTACAAACACAAGAAAAATGTCTGCATAAAATTCCTGTCTCAACTAGCAAGGACATTCACAATCTTTCAAAACTAGCAAGTGATCACCGGAATATTTCCAAACCTATAAAAACTATCACACAAACCTGTACTTCTCGAGTTATTTAAGCAAATTTTGGGTAAATGTAAGACAGAGACAATTAAAATGGCCTTCTCATCTCTTACCTAATCCCTCCTTCACAAGCTCCATCCCAAAGAGATAACAGAACTATATAAGATCTCATTCTCCCTAAATATCTTAATAATTTCTAACAGCAGCCTCTAGAGACCCAAGAATCAAGAACACGTAGAGTGCAGAAAGCAATCAAAAAGCAATATTCTACATGAAAAACTACAAAAAAAAGAAGTCTCAAACAAAGAATAAAAGAAGTGAATGAAAAACAATTAAGAGAAAACACACCCATTTCAACAGCAGCAAGATCCTTCATTCTTGCCCTTCCTGTTTTTAATTTTGGAAACTGATGATGCATCAGCATCTAAAAATAATAAAGGGTCAAAAAGTCGTGCCATGATCAGTGACATTAACTACACAGGATCCAAAAAGCTCCAAAACAAAAGATTTTTAAGTGATATGATAAGAACAAGGCAAATCTCCTTGAGAGTTGAGGTGCAGGATTCCTAAATTGAAAATCCAAGAGACCCTGATCAAGCAAAACCATAAAAAGATATTGAAAGCAAAAAAATCAAAGAGGTCCTAAAGTTCATAATCGGAGACAATGAAACACAATTTGCATATTCATTAATCGACAGAACTTCAAGACCAGAAAATATCTGCGGCTACCTACAATCACAAAATAGATATCAATATAGAATTCCATGCACACAAACACGAGAAAAAAGTCTGCATGTAAGCTTAAAACCCTGACTAGAAAGTTATATCCACATTCTGACACTAGCATCTGACCACTCGAATCTTTCAAAACCTGTACAACAACCATACCAACTACTTATCTCATGCTTTAAGCAAACAATAGGTCAATGTAAGACAGATATTTAAGTGGTCTTCTATTATCGCTTCATCTACTCACCAATCCCTCCCTCCAGAGCTCCATCCTCAAAGATATGAGATAGAAATCTCATTCTCCCACAGAATGCTAATTTGCTAATAGTTCTTAAGAGCAGCCTCTGACCCAAAAACCTTAATAGGAAATTTCAATAGCTAAACAACAAGAAAAGAAAAAGTGTAAAGAAACTTATCGGATGACTTAACCCATCTCAGCACATAAAGAGGATGACTTAACCCAACTCATCTCAGCACATAACGAGGATGACTTAACCAACCTCTGCACATAAAGAGTAACAACATCTTGACATTATAAACTTCTGCATTATGAAAATCCAAAAAGAAAGGAACACCACAAAATTAAAAACACTCTATTAATATGAAAAACAGATCTAATCAAAAGCCTCAAATCCAAGTACTTTTGAGAGATATGAAGAACCAGGAAGCAAATCTCCTTGAAAGTTGAGATAGAAATCCAAACCAATGGAAGGCTTAAAAACAAAGAGATCCAAAGAAAGGGTGGAACAAAATTGTATAATCAGTGTAGACTTTTGTCTTACGTGCTGAAGGTAGAATTTCCAAGATTGCTGTTGTCAACAACCTACGAAAACCATGTGTCAAGCCCAAGAACAAGAGAAAGAAATGGTGAAATGAAAACAAAAGCTACAAATAACAACAATCTTCTACTTTTTGGGAAAGAAATTGAAAAAAAAAAAAGAAGCTGATAGTGAAGGTCATGCAAAAAATGAAAAAGAACAAGAAGAAAATGAAGACTTAACCACCAGACATAAAAGCCACTATCAAGCAAGATGAAGGTCAAACAAAAATTTCACCCCTTTGAAGTCCTTAATGGCCACATCTTCCACACGTTTATCTTGTGCCAATGCAATTAAAATATTAACAAAATAAAGACAAAAAATGCGAGAAAAATTTCTGACAAGCTTCGTGTCTGCTGCCTATACTTTAAAAAACTATCTAACTTCGAAGCAATAATGCATACCAGATGTTAAAACCAAGCAAAAGCAAATTCCTTCATCCTTATAATTCTTCGAATTGATATCCCCAAGCAGCTTCTTTAAAATAAAAGGGTCAAAAGTCATATAACGCTTAGTACCAAAACAGGATCCTCCAAAACTAAGTATAACAGGGAGAGAGGAAAAACCAGGATATCTCCTTGAGAGTTGAAAACCCAATAGAAAACCCAATGGAAGTCTTAAAAACCAAGGATCCTAGAAAAGGGTGGAAACAATTTTAAAAAAAAAACTGAATAAAGAGGAAAAAGTTAAAAGTACTGGACACAGAACTCAGGAATCCAAAGTAGAAATGAAGGCTTAGTAAAAGGTTTCTCCAGTGGTAAACCCCAACCAACACCCATTACAAAACCTAGCTACAATTACAAAAATATCTTTATCATATAAAATCCATTCAATTTGAAGCCCTCACAAAGTAACATGTTACACAGAAGGATTAACATAGACATCAATCATGAACACAAGAAAAATGTCTAAATAAGATTACTGTCCCGACCAGCAAGGTCGTCTGCAACCTTTTCAAACAAGCAAGTGACCACCAGAATCTTTCCAGACCAACAAAACTACCACATGAACCTGTACTCAGCTTGAGTTACATTAAGCAAATTTTGGGGTAAATGTAAGACAGACAATTACTTGGCCTTGCCTCCTCATCTACTTACCCAATCCCTCCATCCCAAGCTCCACACACAAAGAGATAACAAAGCTATATAAGAACTCAAAGATCTCATTCTCCCCTGGTATTGGTCATAATTTCTACCAACAGCCCACCTAAGAATCAGAAACATGTAAGCATAGAAAGCAATCAAAAGAAACATACTCCTCAAAAACCTAAAAATAAGAACTTCCAAAACAAAGAACAAAAAGAAGTACAGGAAAAACATTTGACAAAACCACCTCTTCCGACTGCATCAAGATCCTTCATCCTTGCCCTTCCTGCTTTTAATTTTTAAAACTGATAATGCATCAGCATCTAAAACAATAAAAAAAGTCATATTGTGCTCAGTGACATAAACTATAGGGATCCTACAAGCTCCAAAATTAAATTTTGAAGAGATACAATAGGAACCAGGAAGCAGATCTCCTTGAAAATTGAGACAGGATTCCAAAATTGTAAGTCCGATAGACCCTGATCAAACAAAACTGTTAAAGATATTCAAACCAATAAAAACCAGGAGATCCTAATCAAGGGTGGGAAATTATTTATAAAAACGATGTACATAACCATAGCATAATTGTGTTATGTGCTAAAGGTAGAATTTCCAAATTGACATAGTCAACAACAGCCTATGAAAACCAGGAGTCAAAATTTGCCAAGAGAAGCAAACAAAGGGCAGACAGCTTTAATTTTTTATATACTTTTTTTAACTAAAGATTGTAACAATGAACAAGAATCCAATAGCAAGCAATGAAGAGTTATCAGCTTTCCACATAACAATGTCCAGCCAACCACTGCATATGAAAGCCTTCATCAAGCAAACTGATCAAAATGCAAGTAACATTTCTAACAAGCTTCATGTCTGCTGCCTATACTTTCAAAAAGTATTTACCTTCAAAGCAATAATGCAAATCAGATGTTAAAACCAAGCGAAAGCAAAATCCTTCATCCTTATAACTCTTAAAATTGATATCCCCAAGCAGCATCTAAAATATAAAAGGGTCAAAAAGTATCATGCTCGGTACCAAAATGGAGGTCAAACAAAAATTTCATACCTTTGGAAAAACCCTATTCCAACTGCTGCAAGATCCTTTATCCCTTGTCCTTTTAATTCTTGAGATTGAACCCCAAACAACATTTGAATAATAAAAGGGTCAAAAGTCATATCATGCTCAGTACCAATAGAAGACCCTCCAAAATCAAGTGCTTTAGAGAGATATCAAGAACTGGGAAGCAAAATCTCCATGCAAGTTGAGACAGAAAAGTCTTATACCATCTCCTCATCTCTTTCAAACTGCATTCAGAAATAAATGCTAATAATCTTTCATCTCCTGAAAACAGATCACACAAAGGCCAAACGACTTATTTTTCTTAAAAAACAGATAACACAAATGAAGACTTGTCCATTTTTGTTCATCAGGATGGCCAGCCAATGAACCACTGTACATAAAAGCCAACACCACGCAAACAGATATTAAGGACAAGTTTTCAAAAAGGAAGATGACAGTCAAACAAAAACTCAATCATTGTGAAGAACTTAACAGGCCACATCTTCCACACATTTACCTTATGCCAACTAAATTAGATAGAACATGCCCTAACATTGAAAAAATTAAAATTAATAAAATTTTAACAACTATCCAAAGATCCGAATCAGATACTAAGAACCAAGAGAAAAACAAAATTTCACCTGACACAGCTTCTAAACTCTGCATGGATCTCTCCACCCTACAAAAACAAACAAATCCCAACAGAATATGATTACCACACAAAAAACTCAAATTCACAACCACAAAAAATTAGCATATAACGTCAAC
>NW_018397254.1:1315469-1315798 GCF_002168275.2 Theobroma umbraticum | reverse complement strand
AATGAAATCCATTCGATTTGAAATTCTTTCCAAGTATCATGTTTCAGACATTTATATAAACTAGTTAAAAGTCGAACTCAAAAATCCTAGAAATGAAATCACAACTGACATGTAAATTAGTGGCAGAGCTTGAAAAACCAGAAAAGTATCTGCTACCTACAATCAGAGGACGCATAGATATCGATCACAAACACAAGAAAAATGTCTGCATAAAATAACTACCCCAACTAACAAGGACATTTGCAATCTTTCAAAACTAGCAAGCGATCACCGCAATCTCTCCAAATGTATAAAAACACCACACAAACCTGCACTTCTCTTGAGTTATT
>NW_018397254.1:1314730-1315368 GCF_002168275.2 Theobroma umbraticum | reverse complement strand
TACATCCCAAAGAGATAACAGAGCTACATAAGATCTCATTCTCCCTGCATATTGCTAATAATTTCTAACAGCAACCTCTGGAGACCCAAGAATCAAGAACTAAGCGCAGAAAGCAAACAAAAAGCAATATAATACACGAAAAACTAGAAAAATATGAAGTCCCCAAACAAAAAATAAAAGAAGTGCATGAAAAACATTTAAGAAATCACACCACCATTCCAAGTGCAACAAGATCCTTCATCCTTGCCCTTCCTTCTTTAAATTTTGGAAACCAATAACACATCAGCATCTAAAATAATAAAGGGTCAAAAAGTCATATAATGCTCAGTGACATTAGCGACACAGGATTCTAAAAACTCTAAAACTAAAGATTTTTAAGTGATACAATAATAACCAGGAAGCAAACTTCCTTGACTGTTGAGGCAGGATTCCAAAGTTGAAAATGCAAGAGACCCTCATCAAACAAACCATAAATAGATATTGGAAGCAAAAAATTCCAAGAGGTCCTAAAGATCATAATCCAAGACAATGAAACAATTTAAATATGCATTAGTCAACAGAACTTCAAAAGCAAGAAAAATATCTGCAGCTGGCTAAAATCACAAAATACATATCACTTTAAAATTCCAAGCACACAA
>NW_018397254.1:1314304-1314720 GCF_002168275.2 Theobroma umbraticum | reverse complement strand
TAACCAAAACTTCTGCGAAAACCTTGAGAAGAATAAATATCAAACAAATCAATTTAATAAGATCTCAATAAAAATATAGAGTTGGGTGATCACAGCCATGAGGAAGTTTAGGGATCAGCACTTTAGAAAAGGAAAGCCAGCAACATCACTGCATGCAGAAACCATATATTCAAATACAATAAAGAACCAGGACGCAATCTCCTTATGAGTTATTCCAAAACTGGAAATCCAAGAGACCTGATCAAACAAAACCATAAAAGATACTGAAAGCATTAAAAATAATTTAGAAAAACATATGTAACCATATTATAAATTCAGTGTTATGTGCTGAAGGTAGAATATAAAATAAAAATCAGGGTCAACAAACTCATATCACACTTAGTAACATAACTCCACAAGATTCTAAAAGCTTGAAA
>NW_018397254.1:1312238-1313998 GCF_002168275.2 Theobroma umbraticum | reverse complement strand
CATATAATAAATTAAGTGTTATGTGCTGAAGGTAGAATCCAAAATAAAAATAGGGTCAACAAACTCATATCACACTCAGTAACATAACTCCACAAGGTTCTAAAAGCTTGAAAACAAAAGTCTATAAAGAAATACAATAAGAACCAGGAAGCAAATCTCCTTGAGAGTTGAAACAGTATTCCAAAATTGAAAATCCAAGAAAGCCTGATCAAACTAAACTGTAAAAGATACTAAAAGCATTAAAAACTAATATAGGCCCTGAAACAAGGATGGAAAAATATTAAAAAAATAACATACATAACCATATGTGCTTAAGGTAGAATCTCCACAACTTAAGTTGTTACCGGCAGCCTATGAAAACAAAGAGTCAATATAAACCAAAAAACAAGGAAAAAGATGGTAACCAAAAAACAAATAACACAAAGGACAAACAACTTTTTATTTGAATAAAATCTGAAAGTGAAAGATCCTGCAACAGTAAAAAACAATCCAATAGCAAGAAATGAAGACTTATCAATTTTCTCCATCAGGATGGCCAGCCAACGAACCACTGCAAATGAAAGCCAACATCACGTGAACAGATATTAAGGACAAGTTTCCAAAAAAGAAGATGAAGGTCAAACAAAAGCTCAACCAATTTGAAGTCCTTAATGGGCCACATCTTCCACACATTTACCTTGTGCCAACTAAATTAGTAAGAACATGCTCTAACATTAAAAAAAGAAACATAAAAAAAATTTCTAACAAGAAGCTTCATTTCTGTTGCCTAGTCTTTAAAAAAAAATCAAGTTCCAAACTATGCAAAGGTCCAAATCAGACACTAAGAACCACAAGAAAAGAAAAATCCCAATTGACAGAACATGTAAACTCTAATGAATCTCTCCAACCTACAAACAAAAACAGATCCCAACAGAATATAAATCCTGCAATAAGAACTCAAACTCAGAACAAAAAAAAAAATTGAAAGAAGACCTTTCAATTTGAAATCCTCTCTAACTAACATGTTTCAGACATTTATACAAACCAGTTAAAAGAAGACCTCAAATATCCAAGAATTGAAAACACAAATGACATGTAAGCCAGTGGCAGAGCTTGAAAAACCAGAAAAGTATCTTCTGCAACCTACAGTCACAGGTGCACACATACAGCAATCAATCACAAACAAAAGAAAAATGGCTGCATATAATCACTGTCCCAACCAGCAAGGACATTCACAATCTTTTGAAACTAGCAAGTGATCACCAGAATCTTTCCAAACCAAAAAAGCGACCACACAAACCTTCAGGACACTCACAATCTTTCAAAACTAGCAAGTAATCACCAGAATCTTTCCAAACCAATAAAACTACCACACAAACCTGTAGTTCTCTTGTGCCATTCAAGCAAATTTTGGGTAAATGTGAGACAGAGACAAATTAAATGGCAACCTCTCCTTCCCAAGCTCCATCCATAAAGAGAGAACAGAGCTATATAAGATCTCATTCTCCCCGCATATTGCTATTAATTTCAAACAGCAGCATCTGGAGACCCAAGAAACAAGAACACATAAGCACAGAAAGCAATCAAAAAGCAATATACTGCACGAAAAACTAGAAAAATAAGACATTCCAAAACAAAGAATGAAAGAAGTGCAAAACAATTACGAAAAAATAACCCCCATTCCAACTCCAGCAAGATCCTTCATCTTTGCCCTTCCTGCTCTTAATTTTGGAAACTGATAACACATCAGCATCAAAACAATGAAGAGAAAAAGAATCATA
>NW_018397254.1:1310671-1312138 GCF_002168275.2 Theobroma umbraticum | reverse complement strand
TAGATGGTTTATAAAAGTATAGGCAGCAGACATGAAGCTTGTTAGAAATTTTACTTGCAATTTTTTTCTTTATTTTGGTTATATTTTAATCGTATTGCACAGGATAAATGTGTGGAAGATGTGGCCATTGCTTGAGGACTCCAAACAGGTGAAATTTTTGTTTGAGCTTCATCTTCTTTATCTGAATCTTCTCCTAATATCAGTTTGCTTGATAATAATGGCTTTTATGTGCAGTGATTCTTTGGCTGGCCATTCTAAATGAAGATAATTTTTAATTATTCATTTTCTTACCTTGTGTTCTTTTTTCGTTTTTTGCAGTATCTTCACTATCAGCGGTTTTTCTTCTTTCACTTTTTTCCCTCAAAAAGTAGAAGACTTTGTTCTTTGTAGCTTTTGGAGTTGGATTAGAATTTATTTAAAGTAGGAATATAAAATGGATTTGGTGTGAATCCTGGATGCTGTATTTTCAGGTCAACTTGGAATTTTGAATGGCAATTGTTTTGTGGGAAGTATGCCATGTTATTATTTGACCTTGCAATGGTAGTTTGTAAATTTTTCAGGCTTTTGATTAGATCTGTTGTTCATATTAATATATGATTCTTCATTTGGCTGTGTTCTTTTCTTTTAGGGATTTTGTAATGCAGAAATTATAATGACAAGATTTTGTTAGTCTCTATGTGCAGAGTTGGGTTAAGTCATCCCCTTATGTGCCGAGATGGGTTAAATCATCTGATAAGTTTTTCTTGTTCTTGTTTATGTTTTTTAAATTGTTTTGATTACAATTTTTCATTTCTTGTTTTTTAGGTTTTGAAATTTCCTATTTTAAGATTTTCATGCAGAATGTTGCTCTTGATTTGTTTTTGCCCTTATTGCTCTTGATTATTGGGACAGAGGCTACTCTTAGGAACTATTAGCAATTTAGCCATCTGATTGATATCTCATATCTGTGTGGATGGAGCTTTGGAGGGAGGTATTTGTCTGTCTTACATTGACCTATTGTCTGCTTAAAACTTGAGATAAGTATGTTTTTTGTGGTTGTTGAAAGATTCTAGTGGTCACTTGCTAGCGTCGAGCGATTATGGACATCACTTGCTAGTTGGGGTCATAATCTTATATGCAGGCATTTGTCTCGTGTTTGGATCTCTTGGTTTTGAAGACTTCCATTGGTTTGGATCTCTGTCTCAACTTTTAAGGAGATTTGCTTCCTGTTCATATATCTCAAAAATACTTGATTTCGGAGGATCTTGTATTGGTATCGAGCATGATATGACCGTTGACCCTTTTTTTTTTATTCAGATGCTGTTTGGGGTTAATTAAAAGGACAGGGATAAAGGATCTTGCAGCAGTTGGATTTTTGTTGGACCTCCATCTTGCTTGATAATGGGTTTTATGTGCAGTGGTTCTTGGCTAGCCATTCTATAATGGGCAAAATTTTTAAGTCTTCATTTTCTTCTCTTGTGTTTTTTT
>NW_018397254.1:1301275-1310571 GCF_002168275.2 Theobroma umbraticum | reverse complement strand
TCTTATGCGCTGATGGTAGAATTCTAAGATTTCTGTTGTCAACAACAACCTACAAAAACCATGTGTCAAGCCAAAAAAGAAGAGAAATTGATAAACAGAGAAAGGTTGGTAGTGAAGATCCTGCAAAGATTGTAAAAAAAAACAAGAGAAGAAAATGAAGACTTAAAAATTTTGCCCACTATAGAATGGCCAGCCAAGAACCACTGCACATAAAACCCATTATCAAGCAAGATGGAGGTCCAACAAAAATTTAACTGCTGCAAGATCCTTTATCCCTGTCCTTTTAATTAACCCCAAACAGCATCTGAATAATAAAAAAAAAGAGGGTCAAAGGTCATATCACGCTCAATACCAATACAAGATCCTCCAAAATCAAGTATTTTTGAGATATAAGAACAGGAAGCAAATCTCCTTAAAGGTTGAGACAGAGATCCAAACCGATGGAAGTCTTCAAAACCAAGAGATCCAACCAATACCTCCTAGACGAACAATCCAAATTCACCAACACCAAATTTTAAATTGAGACAATCTCAGTGAAAAATAAAGATAGGTGGAGATATAAAAGTGCAAGGATAAGCCCTTACAAGACCTCTTACCACCCACAGCTTCCAAATCTTTCATCCTTTCTAATTTCTTCCGAATCTTTCATCCTTGTCATTTCTTCTTCAGGCCATGGCCATATACCATCTCCTCATCTCTTCTTCTAACTGCATTCACCAAAAAAATAAAAATACTAATAATCTTTTATCTCCTGACGTACTACTAATTAACCTCAAAAAACAAAAATTATTCACAACGTGTAAACAGTGGCGATTACGGCCGTGAGGAAGTTCAAGGATTAGGAAAGCCGGCAACAACACTGCAGGCAGAAAGCGTATATTGAAATATCTTCCAAAGCTCCAAAACAAACAAGAAATATGGAATTCGTAACAGAGGAAGGGAACCCAAAAGAACCATCGGTCCATCCGCACAACATAATTAACTAAAAAGGGAGTCATTACGTTCAAAATTGATCGGTACCAAAACCCGAGAAGAATAAATGTCAAAACAGATCGATTTAATAGAGTTAGATGTACTACCCTCATCACAACGGATCAACGTCCACAGAATCACAAGATCACCATCCATTCCAAGACCAATCTACCTACGAAACACAAAATCCGAAATTCAACCGATTTGTATCACCATTTCGTTAAATCTTATCAGAAAAATGGGAAACAGAGTTAAATGTACGATCATCATCACAACGGATCGACACCAACAGAATCACAGGATCACCGTCCATTCAAGAACAATTTACCCACGAAACACAAAATCCGAGATTCAACTGATTTCAATCACGATAGATTTAATAAGAAGATCTAAAAAACCAATTCAACTATAGCTCCGAACCGAAACCTAAATGAATAAACCGGTAGAAAAGGAGAGAAACAAACGCTGCCCGCAAATCTTAAACGTCAAGGCCGGTTTCTCACCGACTCCGTCAGAGATGCGACTGAGAGCTGAGGAGATGTTCTTATATAGTAAGGGGGCTCAAAATAGACGGTTAGGATTAAGCGGTGGAGAGATGTATAAACGGTCAAGATCTTTCACTCATTAGACACAGATGGAATTAGCTCTCCTAAGTCGGCTATAAAAGAGCCGTTACAAAAACACGTGAAAAATAGCTATTGACGCGTAGTTGACTTGGTCAACCTATCCGTCGGTTTCCAACCGCGACCCAAGCCCAAGAGAAATGGAAGGAAGCCCAAAATTAATTTCAGTCTCAGGCTTGTGATAGCCTGCAAAAACATAACAGACTCAGATCCAATAAAAAAAAATACATAATATTAAGCTTAGGTGACAAAACCGTTTATTAATTTAGAGTTATTATTTAAAAGTTCAAGATTAAAAAAAAGAAGAGGAGGAAATAATAAAAGGGAAAAAGGGTTTTGAGCATAAAAAGAAGCCCGAGAAGGAGAAGAGTAAGCACAAAAAGAGCTAGGGCAGCTAATTTATAAATATACAAGTTGAAATTTCATAAGAATAAAATTATATATTCTTTTATACAAACACATGTTCTATTTTAAAAATCAAGAATCTATTCTATTCTAATTCCGCTTATGTCTCACTCACCCATTTACATGAATCGATAATCAAGTCCCGTGTTGTGTACAAAGATTCTTCGAACTGCTTCACACCTACATTAGGATCTCAAAAATAAGTAAATACTGTTACCACCACCAATTAAAAGTCCCAAAGGTTTTAAACAAAAAGAAATAACCTTGAATGAAAACCCGTTAAAATGAACCATAATCTAACAATATTCTAACCACATTCCGGATTCCTACCTTGCACGGTGCCCTGCTTAACAACATCCAAGCACAAAAATTAAAAGGAAACTCAGTAAATGGCCTCAGAATCTAACCAAATTGTGTAAACTACACGACTTCTGCATCACACACAAAAAGAGAAGAGATGGGTGTCACCAGAATACTTACGAACAGAGAGCTTAGAAGAAGTTATAAGCACCACAATTGCACGCAACTCCATCAAACAACATGTTTTTCAAAATCAATCAGCACAAGATAATAAGATCCAAAATTGTTAATTTTGCAGCTCTGCAAACCAGCCAAAACTTGACAAACTATAGCAGAGTAACATTTTTCAAACTTTGAAGGTTACAAATAGAAATTTCCTTATCTAACAACTTCAAATCTGTTCAATCAACATCTTAACTACCACCTCAAACATCAGATATCATATATTATTACTACTATTTAATTGTCAAATAACCAGAAAACCTACTTCCAAATTCCCAAAATATTGACCTACAAATAACGTAATTGTCAAATAATCATAAAACCTACCGACAAATACCAAAATTGTCAAAAAATCATAAAAACTACTACTGCATTTCCAATAGATTGACCTACAAATACAGTATCCAACATTCCCATTAACAACCGACTTATATTCACTTAGTCCAAAATCCAAAATCATAGAAAGCCTTAAAAGTAATAGTAACAGGTTCAAAGAGTATAAATACCAATAGGGATCCACCTTAGAACTCCATCAAGCCAAAGTACAACTCAACAAAACTAGCTTGGAAAAAATAACCCCCATTCCAACTGCCAGCAAGATCCTTTATCCTTGCCCTTCCTGCTCTTAATTTTGGAAACTGATAACACATCAGCATCTAAAATAATGAAGAGAAAACGAATCATATCATGCTCAGTGACATTAACTACACAGGATCCTAAAAACTCAAAAACTAAAGAATTTTGAGTGATACAATAAGAACCAGGAAAGCAAGTCTCCTTGGAGTTGAGGCAGTCCAAAATTGAATATCCAAGAGACCCTGATCAAACAAAACCATAAAAGGATATTGAAAGCAAAAAATCCCAAGAGGCCCTAAAGTTTGCAATCCAAGACAATGAAATAAAATTTCCACATGCGTTAGTCAACAGAACTTCAAAAACCAGAAAATATTTGTGGCTACCTACAATCACAAAATACATATAGAATTCCAAGCACAAACAAGAGAAAAATGTTTGCATATAAGATTATGTCCACAATCTTTCGACGCTAGCAAGTGACCACTAGAATCTTTCAAAACCTGACAACAATCATACAAACCGTACTTTATCTCAAGTCTTAAGCAAACACTAGGTCAACGAGACAAATATTTAAAGTGGTCTTCTATTATCGCTTTTCATCAACTCACCTCCCTCTAAACCTCCATCCACAAAGATAAGAGGTAACAATCTCATTCTCCTGCAGAAAGCTAAATTGCTAATAGTTCCAAATAGCAACCTGACCCAAGAATCAAGAACATATTAAGGGCAAAAAACAACCAAGAACAACACTGTGCATGGGAATTTTAAAAAAAAGGAAAAAGGAAAAACGTAGAACTATGAAAAACCTTCATCCATGTCCTTCTTCATAATAATTCTGGAAATTGATAACCCCAAACACACAGCTAAACAATAAAAGGGTCAAAAAGTCATATCAAGCTCACTACCAACACACAGTACACCAAAACCAAGTATTTTAGAGCGTTATAGCGGCGATCACTACTCACAACATGGAAGGAGAGGCATTCCTAGTAATAGTGGCGATCACAGCCATGAAGAAGATCAAGGATCAGCACTTTAGAAAAGGAAAGCCAGAAACATCACTGCAGGCAGAAACCATATATTGAAATATCTTCCACAGTTGCAAAACAAAACAAGAAAAACAGAACTCGTAATAGAGGAAGGGAACACAAAAGAACCATCTGTTCATCCACACAACATATTTTAGTGAAAAGAAAGCCAAAACTCATTATGTTCAAAATTGAATGGTACCAAAACTTTTGTGAAAACCCTGAAAAGAATAAATATCAAAACAGATGGATTTAATAAGATCTCAATAAAAAGATTGAGTTCGGCGATGATGGCCATGAGGAAGTTTAGGGATCAGCACTTTAGAAAAGGAAAGCCAGCAACATCACTGCAAGCAGAAACCATATATTTAAATACAATAAAGAACCTGGAAGCAATCTCCTTGAGAATTATCACAAAACTGGAAATCCAAGAGACCTGATCAAACAAAGCCATAAAAGATACGGACAGCATTAAAACCTAAGAGGCCCAGAAACAAAGGTGGAAAAATATTTTAAAAAGAACATATGTAACCATCTTATAAATTCAGTGTTAGGCGCAGAAGGTAGAATCTATAATAAAAATAGGGTCAATACACTAATATCACACTCAGCAACATAACTCCACAAGATCCTAAAAGCTTGAAAACAAAAGACTATAAAGAAATACAATAAGAACCAGGAAGCAAATCTCCTTGAGAGCTTAAAAGGTATTCCAAAATTGAAAATCCAAGAGAGCCTCATCAAGCAAAACCATAAAAGATACTAAAAGCATCAAAAACTAATAGGCCTGAAACAAGGATGGAAAAATTTTTTAAAAAAAAACATATGTAAACTTATGTGCTTAAGGTAGAATCTCCACAACTGAAGTTGTTAACAACAGCCTATGAAAACAAAGAATCAAGATAAACCATAAAACAATGAAAAAGATGGTGACCTATAAACAAATAACACAAAGGCCAAACAACATTTTTTTAAAAAAAATAGAAAACTGAAAGCGAAAGATCCTGCAACAGCTCAAAACAATACAATAGCAAGAAACGAAGACTTATCAATTTTCTCCATCAGGATGGCCAGCCAACAAACCACTGCACATGAAAGCCAACATCACACAAACAGATATTAAGGACAAGCTTTTAAAAAATAAGATGAAGATCAAACAAAAGCACAACCAATTTGAAGTCCTTAATGGGCCACATCTTCCACACATTTACCATGTGCCAACTAAATTAGCACAAACATGCTCCAACATTAAAAAAAACTATATAAATACAATTTCTAACAACATGCTACATTTCTGCTGCCTAGACTTTAAATAAATATCAACTTCCAAACAATGCAAAAATCCGAATCAGACACTAAGAACCACGAGAAAGGCAAAATCTCAACTGACAGAACTTGTAAACTCTAATGAATCTGTCCAACCTACAAACACAAACAGATCCCAACAGAATATAAATCCCGCAAAAAGAACTCAAACTCACAACAAAAAACAAAATTAGCATATAAAGTCAACATCCAAAATATCACATAAATGCCTGCTAATCCTATGTCATCTTTTTCAGTCAAATGAAATCCATTCTATTTGAAAACCTCTCTAACTAACACGTTTCAGACATTTATATAAACCAGTTAAAGGAAGACCTCAAAAATGCAAGAAATGAAAGCAGAAATGACGTATAAACCAGTGGCAGAACTTGAAAAACCAGAAAAGTATCTTCTGCAACCTACAATCACAGATACATACATATAATAAACGCAAGATAAATGTCCGCATAAAATCACTGACCCAATTAGCAACGAGTCAACGACATTCACAATCTTTCGAAACTAGCAAGTGATCATTGGAATCTTTCCAAACCTATAAAACGACCACACAAACCTGTACTTCTCTTTAACTATTTAAGCAAATTTTTGGTAAATGTATGACAGACAATAAAAATAGCATTCTCACCATCTCATCTACTTACCTAATCCCTCTTCCCAAGCTCCATCGCCAAAGAAATAACAAAGCTACATAAGATCTCATTCTCCCTTCGTTTTGCTAATAATTTCTAACAGCAGCACCTGAAGACCCAAGAATAAAGAACATGTAAGCACAGAAACCAATCAAAAAGCAATATACTGAACAAAAAACTAGAAAAATAGATGTTCCAAAACAAAGAATAAAAGAACTGCAACCCCATTCCAACTGGCAGCAAGATCCTTCATCCTTGCCCTTCCCGCTTTTAATTTTGGAAGCTGATAATACATCATATCATGAATTGACAAAAAATCATATCATGCTCAGGTACACATGATCCTAAAAACTCCAAAACCAAAGAATTTTAAGTGATACAATAAGAACCAGGAAAGCAAGTCTCCTTGGAGTTGAGCCAATCCAGAATTGAATATCCAAGAGAACCTGAACAAACAAAACCACAAAAGGATATTACAAGCAAAAAATCCAAGAAGCCCTAAAGTTCATAATCCAAGACAATGAAACACAATTTCCATTAGCATTAGTCAACAGAACCTCAACAACCAGAAAATTTCTGTGGCTACCTACAATCTATGAACACAAACAAGAGAAAAATTTCTGCACATAAGATTATGACCCCAGCTGGCAAAATAAGTCCTCAATCTTTTTGACATAGCAAATGACCACAAGAACCTTTCAAAACCTGTACAACAATCACACAAACCGTACCATGCAAAGATCTCAATGATAAAAGCTCAACCAATTTGAAGTCCTTAATGGGCCACAACTTCCACACATTTACCTTGTGCCAACAAATTATCAGGAACATGCTCTAAACTAAAAAAAAAAAAAACTATATACATACAATTTCTAACAACATGCTTCACTTCTGCTGCCTAGACTTTAAATAAATATCAACTTCCAAACGATGCAAAAATCCGAATCAGACACTAGGAAAAACAAGAAAAGCAAAATCTCAACTGACAGAACTTGTAAACTCTAATGGACCTGTCCAACCTACTAACACAAACAGATCCCAACAGAATATAAATCCCACAATAAGAACTCAAACTCACAACCAAAAAAAATTAGCATATAAAGTCAACATCCAAAATATTGCATAAATGCCTGCTAATTCTACGGCATCTTGTTCAGTTAAATGAAATGCTTTCAATTTGAAATCCTCTCAAGCTAACATGTTTCAGACATTTATATAAACCAGATAAAAGAAGACCTCAAAAAATCCAAGAAATGAAAGCACAAATGACATATAAACCAGTGGCAGAACTTGAAAAACCAGAAAAGCATCTTCTGCAACCTACAATCACAAATACACACATATACCTACCAATAATAAACGCAAGATAAATGTCGGCATAAAATCACTGTCCCAAGTAGCAAGGATATTCACAATCTTTCAAACTACCAAGCGATCACCGGAAACTTTCCAAACCTATAAAACTACCACACAAGCCTTTACTTCTCTTGAGCAATTCAAGTAAATTTTGGGTACATGTAAAACAGAAACAATTAAAATGGCATTCTCACTTTCTCATCTACTTACCGAATCCCTCCTTCCCGAGCTCCATCCACAAAGATATAACACAGCTATGTAAGATCATTGTCCCTGCATATTGCTAATAATTTCAAACAGCAGCATCTGGAAACCAAAGAATCAAAGACGCGTAAGCACAGAAAGCAATCAAAAAGCAATATACTGCACGAAAAACTAGAAAAATAAGATGTTCCAAAACAAAGAATAAAAGAAGTGCAAAACAATTAAGAAAAAATAACCCCCATTCCAACTGGCAGCAAGATCCTTCATCCTTGCCCTTCCTGCTCTTAATTTAGGAAACTGATAACACATCAGCATCTAAAATAATGAAGAGAAAAAGAATCATATCATGCTCAGTGACATTAACTACACAGGATCCTAAAAGCTCCAAAACAAAAGAATTTTGAGTGATACAATAAGAACCAGGAAAGCAAGTCTCCTTGGAGTTGAGGCAGTCCAAAATTGAATATCCAAGAGACCCTGATCAAACAAAACCATAAAAGGATATTGAAAGCAAAAAATCCCAAGAGGCCCTAAAGTTTGCAATCCAAGACAATGAAATAAAATTTCCATATGCGTTAGTCAACAGATCTTCAAAAACCAGAAAATATTTGTGGCTACCTACAATCACAAAATACATATAGAATTCCAGCCACAAACAAGAGAAAAATATCTGCATGTAATATTACAACCCCAGCTAGCAAGTGACGTCCAATCTTTCCACACTAGCAAGTGAATACTAGAATCTTTCAAAACCTGAAAACAACCATACAAACCATACTTTATCTCAAGTCTTAAGCAAACAACAGGTCAATGTGAGACAAACATTTAAGTGGTGTTTTATTATTGCTTTTCATCAGCTCACCAATCCGTCGCTCGAAAGCTCCATCCACAAAGATATGAGATGACAATCTATGGAATGCTAAATTCCTAATAGTTCCTAATAGCAGCCTGACCCAAGAATCAAGAACATATTAAGGGCAAAAACCAAACAAGAGCAACAGTGTGCAAAAGAAAAAAAAAAGCAGGAAAAGAAAAAGTAGAACATTGAGAAACCTTCATCCATGTCTGTCTTCATAATAATTCTAGAAATTGATAACCCCAAACATGCATCTAAATAATAAAAGGGTCAAAAAGGTCATATCAAGCTCAGTACCAACACATAAGCCAAGTAATAGCGGCAGCCGCAGCCATGAAGAAGTCCAAGAATCAGCACCGTAGAAAAGTAAAGCCAGCAACATCACTGCAGGCAGAAACCATATATGGAAATATCTTCCAAAGTCCCATAACAAAACAAAAAATATAAAACTCTTAATAAAGGAAGGGAACACAAAAGAACAATCTGTCCATGCACACAACTTATTTAACAGAAAAAGCCAATACTCATTACCAAAACTTTCGTCAAAACCTTGAACTCAATAAAAAGATAGAGTTGGGTGATCCCAGCCATGAGGAAGGTTATGTATCAGTACTTTAGAAAAGGAAAGCCAGCAACGTCACTGCAAGCAGAAACCATATATTTAAATACAATAAAATACTGAAAGCATTAAAAACTAAGAGGCCCTGAAACAAGGGTGGAATAATACCAAGGAAAAAGATGGTAACCTAAAAACAAATAATACAAAGGCCAAACAACCACTTTTAAAAAAAAAAAAAAA
>NW_018397254.1:1186312-1301265 GCF_002168275.2 Theobroma umbraticum | reverse complement strand
AAAAAAAAAAAAAGCTGAACATAAAGGATCCTGCAACAGTTCAAAACAATCCAATAGCAAGAAATGAAGACTTATAAATTTTCTCCATTAGGATGGCCAGCCAACATTCCACAGCACATGAAAGCCAACATCAAGCGAACAGATATTAAGCACAAGTTTTCAAAAGACAAGATGAAGGTCAAACAAAACCAATTTGAAGTCCTTGATGGGGCACATCTTCCACGCATTTACCACGTGCCAACTAAATTAGCAAGAACATGCTCAAACATTAACAATAAAAAAGTATATAAATACAATTTCTAACAACATGCTTCATTTCAGCTGCCTAGACTTTAAAAAAATATCAATTTCCAAACAATGCAAAGATCCGAATCAGACACTGAGAACCACGAGAAAAGAAAAATCTAAACTGACAGAACTTGTAAACTCTAATGAATCTCTCCAACCTACAAACACAAACAGATCCCTATAAATCCCACAATAAGAACTCAAACTCACAACCAAAAAAAATTATAATATAAAGTCAACATCCAAACTATCGCATAAATGCCTGCTAATCCTACGGCATCTTTTCAGTTAAATGAAATCCATTCAATTTGAAATCCTCTCTAACTAACATATTTAAATAAACCAGTCAAAAGAAAACCTCACAAATCCATGAAATGAAAGCACAAATGACAAATAAACCAGTGGCAGAGTTTGAAAAGCCAGAAACGTATCTTCTGCAACCTACAATGACGGATGCACATATATAGCTATCAATCACAAACGCAAGAAAAATGTCTGCATAAAATCACTGTCCCAACTAGCAAAGACATTCACAATCTTTCAAAACTAGAACGTGATCACCAGAATCTTTCCAAACCTAATAGACTACCACGCAAACCTGCACAAGATTCTCCAAAATCAAGTAGTTTTGAGAGGTATGAAAAACCAGGTAGCAAAATCTTCTTGAAATCAGAGTGTAGACTTTTGTCTTACGTGCTGATGGCAGAATTTCCAAGATTGCTGCTGTCGACATCAACCTGCAAACCATGTGTCAAGTCAACAAACAAGAGAAATTGATAAACAGAAAAAGGTTGATAGTGAAGTTCCTGCAAAGAATGAAAAAGAACATGAGAAGAAAATGAAGACTTAAAAATTTTCCCCATCATAGATTGGCCAGCCAAGAACCACTGCACAAGCAAGATGGAGGTCCAACAAAAATCCAACCGCTGCAAGATCCTTTATCCTTGTCCTTTTAATTAACCCAAACAGCATCTGAATAAAAAAAAGGTCAAAGGTCATATCATGCTCAGTACCAATACAAGATCCTCCAAAATCAAGTATTTTTGAGATTTATGAACAGGAAGCAAATCTCCTCAAAAGTTGAGACAGAAATCCAAACCAATGGAAGTCTTCAAAACCAAGAGATCCAATCAATACCTCCTAGACCACCAATCTAAAATCACCAACGCCAAATTTTAAATTGAAACAATCTCAGTCTAAAATGAAGATACGTGGAGACATAAAAGTGCAAGGGTAAGCTTTTACAAGACCCCTTACCACCCACAGCTTCCAAATCTTTCATCCTCTGTCATTTCTTCCAAATCTTTCATCCTTCTCATTTCTTCTTCGGGCCATGGCCATATATCATCTCCTCATCTCTTCTTTCTAACTGCATTCACAAAAAAATACTAATAACCTTTTATCTCCTGACGTATTACTAATTAACTTCAGAAGACAAAAATTATTCACAATGTGGAAAGAGATGCATTCCTATTAATAGTGGCGATCACGGCCATGAGGAAGTTCAAGGATTAGGAAAGCCGGCAACAACACTGCAGGCAGAAAGCGTAAATTGAAATATCTTCCAAAGTTCCAAAATAAAACAAGAAATATAGAACTCGTAACAAAGGAAGGGAACCCAAAAGAACAGTTGGTCCATCTGCACAACATAATTAGAGCCAATACTCATTATGTTCAAAATTGAACTGTACCAAAACCCGAGAAGAATAAATATCAAAACAGATCGATTTAATAGGATTCCAAAAACTCCAAAACTAAAGATTTTTAAGTGATATGATAAGAACCAGGAAGCAAATCTCCTTAAGGCAGAATTCCAAAATTGAAAATCCAAGAGGCCCAGATCAAACAAACGATTAATAGTTATTGGAAGCAAAAAAATCCAAGACACCCTGATCAAACAAACTATAAAAAGATAATGGAAGCAAAAAAATCCAAGAGGTTCTAAAGTTCATAATCCAATACAATGAAACAATTTAAATATGCATTGGTTAACAGAACTTAAAAAGGTAGAAAATATCTACAGCTGCCTACAATCACAAAATATCACTATAAAATACCAAGCACACAAACACGAGACAAATGTCTGCATATAAGATTATGACCCCAAGTCGCAACTGACGTCCGTAATCTCTCAACACTTGCAAGTGACCACTAGAATCTTTCAAACTCTGTACAGAAACCACAAAAAACATACTTGTCTCAAGTTTTAAGCAGACGATAGGTCAATGTAAGACAGACAAATAACTCCCTCCAAAGCTCCGTCCACACAGATATGAGATATCAGTCAGAATCCTAAATTGCTAATAGTTCCTAAGAGCAGCCTCTGTCCCAATAATCAAGAACAACAAGGGCAAAAACAAATCAAGAGCAACATCCTGCATGAAAATCTTAAAATAAGAAATTTCAAAACTTAAAAAACAAGAAATGAAAAATTGTAATCAAAACAATTAAAAAAACATAAAACAAGAACAAGAAAAACTTATCAGGTGACTTATAACCCATCTCTGCACATAAAGGGGATGACTTAACCCAACTCTGCACATAGAGAGTAACAAAATCTTGTCATTATAATTTCTGCATTATGAAATCCCAAAAAGAAAGGAACACAGCAAAATGAAGAATCATATATTAATATGAAAAACAGATCTGATCAAAGGCCTGAAAAAATTTACAAACTACCATTGCAAGGTCAAATAATAACATGGCATACTTCCCACAAAACAATTGCCATTCAAAATTCCAAGACTGTTGACCAGAAATACAGCATCCAGGATTCACACCAAATCCATTTTATATTCCTACTTTAAATAAAAAAAATTCTAATCCAACTCCAAAAGTGCAAAACTGGCTGCCAAGGAACAAAGAATACTGAAAAAAGAAACACAAACAACAATAAAAATTGCCTTTGGTAAAACCCTATTCCAACTGCTGCAAGATCATTTATCCTTTATCCTTGTCCTTTTAGCTCTGAAGATTGATAACCCCAAACAGCATCTGAATAATAAAAGAGTCAAAAAGTCATATCATTCTCAGTACCAATACATGATCCACCCAAACCAAGTATTTTAGAGAGATGTGAAGAACCAGGAAGCAAATCTCCTTGAAAGTTGAGACAGAAATCCAAAATGGAAAATCCAATGAAAGTCTTTAAAAACCAAGAGATCTAAAAAAAATGATGGAAAAAATTTTAGAAAAATATTATATAATCTGAGTGTAGACTTATGACTTATGTCCTAAAGGTAGAATTTCCAACATAGCTGCTGTCAACGACAACATCTGAAGACCATGTGTTAAGCCCAAAAACAAGAGAAAGAAACGATGAAATGAAAAAAAAAAAGTTACAAAGAACAAAGTCTTCTACTTTTTGAGGGAAAAAAGTGAAAGAAGAAAAAACATTGATAGTGAAGATACCGCAAAAAATGAAAAAAGAACACAAGATAAGAAAATGCTGAATTAAAATTTTCTGCATTGAGAATGGCTACCCAAGAACCACTGCACATAAAAGCCATTATCAAGCAAACTGATATTAGGAGAAGATTCAGAAAAAGAAGATGAAGCGCAAACAAAAATTTCACCTGTTTGGAGTCCTTAACCAATGGCCACATCTTCCACACATTTATCTTCTGCAATACAATTAAAATATAACCTAAATAACGAAAAAAAATTGCAAGTAAAATTCCTAACAAGCTTCATGTCTGCTGCCTATACTTTTATAAACTATCTACCTTCAAAGCAATAATGCAAATCAGATTTTAAAACCAAGCAAAAGCAAAATCCTTCATCCTTACAATTTTGCACAATACAATAAAAATATAACCAAAAGAAAGAAAGAAAATTGCAAGTAAAATTTCTAACAAGCTTCACATCTGCTGCCTATAAGCAAAAACGCAAATCAGATTTTAAAACCAAGCAAAAGCAAAATCCTTCATCCTTACAATTTTGCAATAAAAGGGTCATAAAGCAAAATCCACAAACAGCGTCTGAAAATAAAAGGGTCATAAAGTTGTATCACGCTCAGTACCAAAACAGGATCCTCCAAAACTAAGAATATCAGGGAGATATGAAAATCCAAGGAAATCCAATGGACGTCTTAGAAACCAAGAGTCCTAAAAAAAGGTGCAAACAATTAAGAGGGAAAAAAAAAACTGTGCAAAGAGGTGAAAGTTATAATTACACAGAACACAGGAATCCACAGCAGAAATGATGGCTTAGTAAAAATATCTCCATTGGTAAAGCCCAACCAACATGTAGTAAAAATTACAAATTAAAACCAAACTTCACAAATCCAAGAAATGAAAGCACAACTGAAATATATGTTAGTGCAGAGCTTTAAAAACCAGAGAAATATCTGCTACCTACAATCACAAAAGTATTCGTACATATCATGAACACAAGAGAAACATCTGAATAAGATTACTCTCCCAACCAGCAAGGTTGCCCACAACCTTTTGAGACAAGCGACCACCAGAATCTTTCCAAACCTAAATCTACAGGACAAACCTGTACTTATCTTGAGTTATATTAAGCAGATTTTGGGTAAATGTAAGACATAAACAATTAATTGGCCTTGCCTCCTCATCTACTTACCCAATCCCTCCATCCGAAGCTCCATCCAGGAAAGAGATAACAAAGCTATATATGATCTCATTCTCCCTACGTAATGGTCGTAATTTCTAACAACAGCCCGCCTCAGAATCAGGAATATGTAAGCATAGAAAGCAATCAATAGCAACATACTGCACAAAAACCTAAAATTAAGAACTTCCAAAACAAAGAATAAAAAAGGGTGTATGAAAAACATTTGACAACGCAGTGCACGAAAAACATTTGACGAAGCACCCTACTCCAACTGCAGGAAGATCCTTCATCCTTGCCCTTCCTGCTTTTAATTTTGAAAACTGATAACACATCAGCATCTAAAACAATAAAAGGGTCAAAAAGTCATATAATGCTCAGTGACATTAACTACACGGGATGCTAAAAGCTCCAAACTAAAAATGTTGAAGAGATGCGATAAGAACCAGGAAGCCGATCTCCTTGAGAATTGAGGCAGGATTCCAAAATTGAAAATCCAACTGAACCTGATCAAACAAAACTGTTAAAAGACACTCAAATCAATAAAAACCAAGAAATCCTAATCAAGGGTGCGAAAATATTTATAAAAAAGTTGCAAGTAACCATTGTGTATTTGTGTTATCTGCTTAAGGTAGAATTTCCAAAATTGCTGTTGTCAAAAACTGCCTATGAAAATCAGGAGTCAAGATTTGCCAAGAGAAAAAATGGTCAACTGAAAAACAAAGCACACAAAGGGCAAACAGCTTTAATTTTTATATTTTTTTTAAAACAAGAAGATCAAAGTAAAAGATCTTGCAACAATGAACAAGAAATTAGTAGCAAGAATGAAGACTTATCATTTTTCCCCATTACAATAGTCCAGCCAACCACTGCACATGAAAGCCTTCATCAAGCAAACTGATAAAAGCGATGAACAATTTTCCACCGCTGATAAAAAGCTGTTCAGTAGCAAATGTCCAGATACTAAAACCCAAAATTTGAACGCGCAAAAACTTGAAATCTGAAAATGTCTTTCCCACCTTAAAAAACACAAACACATAAAGAAGATCACTGAGCAAGGTTACCATTGCTGTAAAACATAGGATTTATGAGTTATCAGGTGAAGACATAACATTGACTATGATCATTAATCGTCTATGCACCTGCAAAAATGCATTAAGCAAGGTGATCACTGCCTGTAAAACATCAAGATAAATTCCATTGATGAATTATACCATCAATTGTCTCTGCGTTCACTTACCCCTTTTTCTCTTCAGACTCCATTGATCCAATAGATAGAATCTTTCACACTCCCAACATAATGTGACTAACCCGCAGAAATTGCAGAAAAATTCCTACCAAAATCCACAAAAAGTACTAATAATCTTTCATCTCCTGACATATTACTAATTAACTTCAAAAGAAAGAATTATTCACAACGTGGAAGGAGAAACATCCCCAGTGATAGTGGCGATCACGGCCGTGAGGAAATTTTCAGGGATCAGCACTTTAGAAAAGGAAAGCCAGCAACATCACTGCAGTCAGAAACCATATATTGAAATATCCTAGAAAGTTCCAAAACAAAACAAGAAATATAGAACTCGTAAAAGAGGAAGGGAACCCAAAAGAACCATCTGTCCATCCGCACAAATTAATTAACCCAGAAGAGACCCCATACTCACGATGTTCAACATTGAACGGTACCGAAACTTCTGTGAAAACTCTGAGAAGAATAAATACCAAAACAGACCGATTTAATCAAAATAGAGTTCGGCGATCACCGCCATAAGGAAGTTCAAGGAGAAAAACCGGGAGAGAAAAGGAGGCAAACCAACGCGCACTCCCCCATCCCGCAACGGGTATAAACGGGAGCTGAGGAGGATATATTTATAGAATAAGAGTGGTCAGAATAGAGGGCTCGGATTAAGCGGTGGAACATCTATGAACGGTCCGGATCATTGGTCAGGTACAGCTGGAATTCGCTGACACGTTTGACCAATGCTTTAAAAATTTTAGCCGTTATATGTCGGTTATAAAAGAGGCCTTACCATTATGTGACCAAGCCCAAAAATTACTTCGGCCTCAGGCTTCAAACTAGCAGACTGCTGATCCAATAAGAAAAAAGCACAATATATTAAGCATTGGTACTATAAATGAATAATATAAACACAAAAAAATGGATGTAACTTCTGTAACATTGTTGCTTTTCTAAATGAATAATCTCTAAATATATAATTTTATTTTGTAACACTCATTCTTTTTTTTTGTTTCACTTTTCTTTATTTTATCGTCACCTTCTAAATTTGATTATGAATTATCAAATTGTCAGCAATTTTTTTCTTTCTTTATTTCCCTTTATCTTTTTTGCCCCTTGTCCTTTTTTTTTTCTCTTCATTAGATTTTCCATTGAATTAGTAACCTTATAAATACTTTGTCAATAATCTTTTATAAGATTTCACTAAATTAAAATTATTTTAATCAAATTATGTAATTAGTATATGTATCATTAGATTGGCATTGTTAATTTTAAAAAATACAATAATTTAATTTTCATAATTATTGTACAAAAATTAAATTTATCATTTTGGCGACATTAAGAATTGATTGCATGAGTTGATCAAATATTTTCTTAGTGCCATTTATTTAATTTTAACAACTTGAAATTTCTAAAATATTAGATACTAAGTTAATCATATTACATACTTACTTAACATTTTTAGCATTATTTGGCTTGTCATTTTGTAAAATTGTTTAGCAGTTTTAGTAATTTTGATCTCTCAAATCAAACCCCCAAAATGAATAATTATTTTTCATAAAACTCATTTATTTGTATTTAGTAACCTTACAAATGCTTTCACTTTTACATTAAATTACAATGCTATTCCAAAAAAAAAAAAAACCTTACAAATACTTTCTCAATAACTTTCTATCGAATTTTCACAATTTACATATTTCTCTAAAACTTTTTATATAATTTCAGTAACCTTTAAATAACAGAGATTAAGTTTCTAAATTTATATATACGTATATAACTTTTTTAGTAATTTTGGTCTCATGAGTGAATAATCTCTAAATGTACAATTATTGTTTTTCCTAGCACTCGTCTTTAATTTTCTTGTCCCACTTTTTTCATTTTATTTTTATATATTTTTCTGTTTTTTATTTGTCATTTTTTCTTTTTTTTTTCATTTTCATTAAATTTGTCATTAAATTAGTAACTTTACAAATATAATTTCAATAATCTTTCATGAACTTCAGTAACCTGCAAATATTTTAACAATACTCGTCAAGGTACTTTTATCAACCTGAAGTTATTAAAATATTATGTATTAAATTACTCAAACTCATTTATTTATTTAGCATTATTAATGGAAAAAATAATTTATTTTGAGATTATTGATTAAAAAGTAATTATTTTTTTCATTTATATTTTATTTCCCCATAACCTCTAAATTTGATTATGAATTATCAAAAGTTAATCAAATTTTCCTCATTCCATTTTTTTTCTTTTATTATTCTCTTTTCCTTTTGCTAAATGAAGCCCCGCAACTGCCAAAACAGAGACACGAAGCATCCTATCCATTCTTTGTATGCAAATTGTCAAAACATATCGAAATAGACTCGAAGCATATTGTTTGGTGGCAAGCAATTTGGTTCTCATCTGGGTTTCTAGAATTATAACCTACGAACCAAAATCAAAGATAAGTGTAAAATGGACATTGCCATCAAGGAACTTATTCTGTAAGAGGATATGACGAAAGAGGTGATTAAACTTCTTGATGAAATTTGGCCTGTCTAAGAAAGTAGATTCAAAAGGTGATGTAACAAATTGCAAGAACCTCACTCGCCATGCCTACATATACTTGCCATTGCAATGGTAATTTTCACCAGGCAACCTCAAAGCAAGAGCCTGAGTGAACACTCTTCTCTTTCCCTATTAAGTTGATATGGCCACAGAACAATGCGAGCGCCCTACTGAGAAAGCCTTCCACGAAGTGAGCCATGAACCCCTGAGCACTGGCCAGGCCAAAGTTCACAAGGAAATGGTCGCAGCTGAGACTAAGAGTGTCGGTAAAACGCAAGCTGTGTCCAAGACCCAGACCCAGGGCGTCCACGTTCAGCAACATGCAGCTCAAGCCACGGCCATGACTTGCCATGGAAAGAAGGAAAAGAAAATAAAAGAAAAGAAGGAGAAGAAAGAAATGAAAGAAAAGAAGGAAAAAAAGTCTGAGCATAAGAAGAAGCCCGATAAGGAGAAGAGTAAGCACAAGAAGAGCAAGGACAGCAGCAGCGACAGCGACTAAAGGGAAAGACCTGCTGCAAAAATAAGGCAAGAAGTGTATACACATAATCCCTTCAAAAACTATCTCTGCTATATATTATCTTTATCATCAGTTATTATGATCTAATTCACTTCTTTGGTTTCTGCAGACTAGGATTGAGGAGCACAGAGAGACGCCTGGCTGGCAATATAATGCTTACTACCTTAAATAAAAAAAAAATAAACGACCAATGGCTGTGGGCATATGCTGATTATCTGTAGTCTCACAACAGTCAAACATGGTGTCCATGTAAGACTGAATATTATCATGTACTAATGAAAAAACCAAAAAAAAAAGAAAGAAGAAGGATCCTAGGGTCCATCTTATTTATAATTGCAGAAACTTGTGCAGCCTTTTTTCCCCAGAAAACTATGCTACTGCTAATATTTAAGCAAGCTGATTCAATACGGTTCTGCGATATTGTCTGCCAGTAGATTGATATTTCAAGTGACTCAAATTGAAATCAAAATAAGTAAAATTTGCAGGACCACAGACGACCACATATATACATATTGCATTTAAGAACTAATAAGCAGCAGAGCTGTAAGGCAGTGCTCAGCTTGTTTAACTTGACTTTGATCTATCCATTATACACCTTAGCTTCTTTATGGTCATATTATGAAGAGAATCACAGCTTCATTTATGCTGTTAAGACATTTGGGTGCCAGAATGTCAATGCAGTTCAAGAAATAGTATTTCCATATAAAAAAATGTAGAATTTATTCTGTAGGTGACAGGATAAAAAGGCGGCTACATTATTGTTTATCCATTATATGAAAGCAGATTCAAAGAGTAATATTGAAAGTGAAGTGAAGGAATCCGACTTACTCCATTCCTATTCGAGATTCCTTCTCCAGACTCATTTTACTGGCAATCCAGATATCCAAGTTAGACATTTGAAGAACAATTCATTTCCATACAAGAAGCCACGTCTTGACTACCATTTGTAGCAGATTAGTTTAAGACACATAACACAACTTCACTACCATTTACAAGAGATATGAACAGTCAACTACACAGCCTGATGCAACAAAACTTTGCTACAACAGTAAGGCCAAGGGAAAAAGGGGATATTTGAACCCTGGGCCTTAACCAGTTAACCCTCCGTTGGGACTGCTAGGTCAAGCCTCTAGGCTTTAAAACAAAACTTACACAAAAATGAGGCACGCTTGTCTGCAGCAGAAGGAATCACCCTCCTGTGAGAGAGCTGGAAACAAATGATGCAATGGCCTGAACAGCTGCATCTTCAGCTTCATCTTGGGTTGATCCCTTAGTCTGCAGGTGCTTTTTTGAGATCTTAAATGAGTGATCACCACCATCAATCACATGCAACTCGCTCATTGCCTTCATTTTCTTGCGAACAGCTTCCATTTTTTCCAAAGAACAGAAACCATCTTTGCTACCCTACACACAAGTTTAAAATAAAAATAAATGATCGTATCATAAGAATAACAGAAAACTTCAAAGAAATTCTATATAAATTTGGGTTAAAAATCTCACGTTGCTGATAAATATAATATCATACTAGTTGAAAAGTAATGTCTTCTAGGTCCATCAGCATACAGCAAAACAAAGAGAACTAAATTTATAAATTTTATCAGCAAGTATAGCAAAATAAGAAAAATAAGGCCTAAAGTTTCTAATATAATGCCCAATTCCTTCAATATTACACAACCAAGGCATGAAAACTATGAAGACAGCCACATGCATTTATAAAAATGAACTATGTAATAAGTTGAAAAGAGTACCTGGACAAACATCACAGGAACTGTAAGTTGCAACAAGGTTTCATCTCTCACTGCTCCATTCATGCCCTGATATTTAAGCAAGAAAATATAGTATAACAAGGCACATTTCTGTTTATAAGTTACATCACAGAGGACAAACTACCCCTCTTCAGGGGAAGAAGTCTTTCTTGATTCCTATCCCACCCTATCCTCCATTCAGAAAGTTACCTTTATTCATTATTTATTTATTTATTGCTCCCTGCTTCCTGCTGTTCTGAGAAGAAGAAGCAGTAGAAGAAAAAGTTTGCACAGTCCCCTAAACCCTTTATACACTTGAACATTCTAATTCACTATCTTAATATTGCCATTAAGGAGAAGCAAAATAAGGAAAGAAATCCAAGGAATTCCTTTGTTTAGCAGATTTAGTAAAAGAAAGAAAGTGTAGCATGCTCCCCGATGTGGTTCACAGCAAACTCCAGTTACACTGACACTGCTTATCATCTATAGCTAGACAGGCACCATTTAAACTTACACTTCAATTCCATTAGCTCTATGTCAGATGATGATATAATTAATGAAATGGAAAAAATGAAAAACCTCCCAAAGAATTATCAAATTAAAAATTCCAAAGAAAGGAACATGTCAAGTGTTAAGATTCAAGAACAAACAATTTTCAAAAAAAAAAAAAAGAGATTCAGGAATATACAAATTAAGTCATAATTGATACTACACTCTTAAGTCTTATAAAAGATGTCTTTCTAATGATCCAGTGAATGAAAAGTAACCATAAAAAAGATTACCCTTGAGAAATCTACATTAGAAGATAAATGGTGGATAACTAGCTATGAACATGGAATTGATTCAATACAAACAACAAGAACTATCTCATGTCCTAATAATATACACAAAATGATGAGAACAAGCATCGGATATCATCCATGCATACTTCAAATCCAGAAACTAGCAAAAAGTAAGACAAAGACAAACCTTAAGTGGGTATCCTAGGCAAACAATTAATGATGCAGCAATGTCTTCCCTGCCAGCCACCATGCAGCTGACTCTACAAGGAAACATGCCTTTAAAGTAAGACATCTACAACAAGCATCAATCAAATATTAGCATCTTAAGAATATGAGCGATAACATTTCTAATGGAACATCAAAACCACGATTACAGTCCTTAAATCCTTGAAGCAGAAAAGGGTAAAATACTATTATTATATTCAACCTTGAACCCATTGATTTCCCTGCCAAAATCAGAGGATGCCCAGGATATTTGGAAACTGCATTTTTAACGATATCTGAGTGGAAATCTACCAATTTTTCTGCTTTAGGTGGAGCCTTTCTCTTTCCCCCAGATATATCTGCAATACCCCGACAATCCTCAATTTTTAGATTCCAAACTATCACAGAAATGAAATTGCCAATTTTTTTCTTTAATTTTCCAACTTCAAAATATTTTGACTAAAAAAATTGACTTACAAGGGTAGTCAAATGTCACTACTTCAACGGCATTTAACGCTTTCTTTAACATTTTCGTCCATCTGCATAAATTTAACTCATCTTAATCCAGATTAGCCATAATAAAAAAACCATTTAACTTAATAAGAACGAATTTAAGCATTTTTTTAAGGAAAAGGATGAAAAGAGAAGAGGGACCTGATCATCCAATCAGAAGACGAGGGAGCACCAGCGCCATGAGCGAAGACCACCACAGGGGAAGATTTTTCCAGGGTCAACTTTGAGTCTGCCGGTGATTCTGTGTCATCTGTATGATGGTCTTCGGTCTGAGCTTGTCGCCTTCGCTTTGATGGCCGTGAAGAAGCCATTCCCTGAAATCCTCGCCCCCTTCCTTTTCCCTATTCGAACAAATAAACCCTCTCTGACCTGATATTTTCTTTTGGGCTTCTCGTCAAACAATTCGGAAACCCTAGAAAAACTATTTGAAGTTACCTTGGCGCCAGTTACCAGATATTCCCATGACGTTCACGCCACTTTTCTCACCCCATACTTCCAACTGCCACGCGTCGCGTAAACGTTTCCATCACAACCGATCGCTAAAGCCTTTGGGCTTTTGATGGGGGAGGCCTTTTTATTTGAGTTTTGCTTTTTTCTCAACCAATCCAGGTGAAAACATTTGGGCCGGGGTAACTAGATTACTCGATAGATGGAGCCCTCACATCCCATTAGAACAAAAATTGATTATTCATCATAACATTTTTTTAATGTATAAATATAGAATACAGAAAAAATATATAATGTAACCCCTTGAAACTGATGCGAGTGAAAAGTCATGTAATTGTTTATTCATGTCAATTTGCGATGGCAAGTGTCTATGAATGTAGCAATGGGAAAAAGTAGGTAAGAGCACAAGTTTCACGACTCGAAATATTGTCCAATTTGCAAGATATGCAACTCGTTGTATAGGAGATTAAAAGCAAGGATATGGGAAGTAGGAATCAAGGAATGCCAATGGGGAATTATCTTAGCGTTGACCTTCAAGATATTCATCCAGGGATAAGATATGAGATGCGTAAACCCCTAAATAATATTGCTTGCTTTAATTATTCCTTTTATCTTAAGATAAAAGATAGATAGCCTCGTCAAGGTTCTTAAGGGCCACTTCTCGGGTAATTCTTGAATGGTTTCAAGCTCACATGAACTCTAGACTCGTTCGAAAATATTGATTGGTTATTAGAACTTACATATATAAGTCTAAAAAAAAAAAAGACTTCAAATTCTCTCATGAAATTTGCTTTTAGAAGTGGCAGGCTCATCCTGCGCGTGAGCTTTTCTGATCGTTGACTTTTGAAGTCCTTTGAGAGGTTCCTTGGAAGCAAGAGGATCTGGTTTGATCACAAAATGTCAAGTGCCAAGATATGGAGGGGCCCATCAGATTAAACTCACCAATTGAAGTCCTATAAAAAGGTCTTCTCATGGCCAATGCTCTTCACTGTGAATCAGCCACACCAATCAGAGGAGGGTTGAACCTTACAAGGCATTGTTTGCTCACTCTCCCTCAAAGGCTTCAGGTAATGCCGGACACGACCCCAGCAACGCTTGAAGTCTTTGGGGAGAGTGAACAAAACGTGTCTTGATGATGATACACACACACATATATATGTATTGTATAAAAATTAATGTACAGTCGATGTGCATTTCCAATGGAATTCATTGTTCACTCTCCCTCAAGGGCTTCCGAATTTGCGTTAAAGGGCTTAAACTGAAGCGCTTGGGGAAGAGTGGATAATGCTCACCATTATTAATTTCTGGGTGCATAATTTTTGGCTGGCCATTCCTATATATAGGAGGTAAATCACCAATCCTGTATTTTTCCTTTCTCTGGCTATCATGCACTAGCAGTAAAATCTCAACTAGAAAATTGCAAGTTTTCGAGTACCCAAGGTTCATGTTGCAGCAGGGCAATAATATTCAGTTTTCACTACGAGGGAAGAATACTAGTTGACAACATGATCGATTGATTAATCCGTTGAAAATCCTATTGATTTCTAGTTTCCCGTACGCATGCATGTCTTGTATACAGTTTTCGAATGCTTACAGTTGTTTTTACACAGAATTCACTCAAAAAACCTTTGCTGGGATCTCTCTCTCTCTCTCTATATATATATATATATACACGTACCAGGCTAGCAGCAGACAAAAACTTAATCCTTAAACTGGTAGCTGATCAAGTGTTTTTTATCTTATTTTATGCTTCATATATGCATGTATGTATCTTTATTTATTGTTGTAGTAATATTTTTTTTTAATTAAGGGAGAGAAAATTCGAACTATACTCTTTAAACAAAAAATTATATATTAATTAATAAATCAAATATTCGAGTGTTAGTAATTTACTAATTTTCATTTTGAAAGCATGACAAGGAATAAGGACAAGGGTTGGAGTCCTTTTAGTCTCTCCTAGTTGGAAATTTAATTAGCAGCTAGCCCTTGGAACATATATATAGACTTATATATAAATATTGGTGCAAGTTGGATGCCAGTGCTCGGTAGAGATGATTGTTCATAGCTAGAGGCCAGTGGCAGGTGGGTCATTGCTCCACTAGGTGGTCCAAAATATTCGCAATGAGGTAAAAAAGCTTCCATTTCAAAATCATACAACTATTATTTTTCCTGTTCATTTGTCTTTTGGATGTATTAAAACATTTTGTTCTGTTCTATTGCCAAAGCCCAAAGATGGTTTCTAGTACTCTCTTTGTGTAATTATAGACAAGGAAGGTTAGACAAAGGCTATTCAAAATCAAAACAAAGAAATAGTAGAATGCGGTCTAACACAAGAAGCAGACATTGTTACCAGAAGCTTGAAGTTTGGAACCAGGCTCCCTCAAAGTTATGATTTGTCCCTTGCAAGTTAGTTTGATAACTTGCTTCATCGGGTGCTTGTAACACTATTGTACACCTCCTTACCTAAATTTTATTTCTTTTGATTTTCTTTATGTAGTAATCTTTATGCAGGACCTAGAGCCTATAGCGATCAAATCATACATGGATTGGCACTTATACAAGCAAAGAATATATACATATATATATATATATATACACATGTATAGGTTTTTTGAATAAACAGAAATGATCATGACGGCAAGTTTCTCTGATTATAAGGGTCTAGTCCAGTTTCCATTAACAACATGAAAATGCTCCAGTTAAGGAACGTTCCTCAGTTATTTCCTAAGCAAAGACTCTTAAAGAAAATATGGTCTCAGCTGAGAAGGGACAAATTAACGATGGTGAATGCCACCAAAACATGTTGCATGTGACGATGACCCACAAGTCAGACACTCTCTCAAACTTTGTTGAAAATTCGAACCCTTTCGAGTATGTTTGTCCTGCTGCTTTCATAACCTTAACTATATAAAGTAGTGGGAGGGAGACATATGTGAATTGTTTCAAATCACCTGTCCCATCCTCACCAGCCAACATGAATTAAAGGAGGAATCCATCTTTCATTTGTGTTTGTATGCCTCTCAGTGGGGACAAGAGTTTTTATGGACTTTGGCAACCTGTTGGATCACAATGAATCGGTCCCCCTAGCTAAGCTCTCACGGTCTCTAAGGCCCAAGCATTACCTTATTCTTTGATCATATCACTAATTTTACTTTTGATTGAGTGTGATTGGGTGATTTCGAGTACCTCAATTTCTTCTTTTTCCCTTGCAGTTACGGAGTACATTAAAGAGTCTGCGCTGAGAAAAAGCAAACAAGAATTTGTCTACAGATTCCTATATTTAACTTTTGCCATCCATTAAAAATGCAAAAGAATGAAACAATTGATGATCTACTAAATTTGCTTGATCATTCAAGCAGAAATGTTTATAACATGTTACATGTGGATCATGTGCAATGCCAGACGCCTTAGTTGCTACAAATCTAGGGTCATTTAATGTCAATCAACCACTTCCAAGTACAAGGAAATTCATTTTTACCAGAATCAAAACTGAGTTGAGTGAACTCAGATTAAAAAATAAGAACTCAAATGCAATAAGATCAATCTAGCTTATATTGATTTTAATTTAAAAGCAGCTAGCACTATTTTTATATATATATATATGCTTGCAATATATTATCTCTTAAATCACTAATTGATGAGAGCTAGAGAAATAGCAATCTCCAAGATCTCCTAATAGAAAAGTGGCAAATATAATGGCATCAAAATAGAGATTTCCTGACGCAGATCTCCCGAGAAACCATCAGTCTTAACCCTTCTGTCTAACAGAGACCGCTCAACCTACATGTACAAATGTTCAGCAAACCCATTTCACTTCTCTTCTGCAAACTCCAAGCTTTTTGTATTCTATAGCTAGCGGCACTAAGCAAGCTCTTGATTCTTCTCCACAACTCTTACCCCATTGGCAGATCTAAGCACATTGGCCTGATTTCATTAAACACAACAATAAATAATCCGAGAGAAAAATAAAATGAGACATAGATTAACTTGAGATAATTTATTAGAATAAACAAACTGCAGATGGCATTCAAAACATCACCTGAGCCTCTGTGATTTCAACTGCAAAACCATCAACAATGACCAAAGATAAGGTCTTCTTGTAGCTGCCAGCTTGAAGGGTGCCTGCCAGCAGCTCATCGTGCTTCCTACTCAGGTACAAATCAAGCTCGTACGCCCCTTTCTTAGTTCTATGAGACACACACCCAACAGGGAAAAATAAAAGTAGAAAGAAAGGGGCAGAAGAAGACTTTAAAATGAGAAATAACATCAAGAACAGTCTTGCATTATGAAGTAATGATATAGAGAACTGACCGAGCAGCTCGAAGACGCTGGTATTCAGGATCATAATTCATGAAAACAAAGTATAACTCAGTTTTTGTGCTCCCCATAGGCAGTCTTAGTCCTCTCCCTTAATTTCTTCAAGTTGGGTAGGTCAGTATGCATTTTCATCTCCACTCGGGGTAGGTATTTATACATGAACAGTAGTATAAGTTTATAACTTAAAAGTCAGAACAGACCCACATTTCAAATATAAAACCAAAATTAAGTCTTTTCAAAATAAGTATTAAATAAATAATAGGTATATTTCCAGCTAGCTAGCTCTATCAATTATCATATATGTTTTACTATGTATTTAACATGGAGAAATTTCAGTGTCCTAAGTTACAGAATTACCCCTACATGCCTTAGAATAACATTGTCTTTTTCTCTTGTGTTGATTAATGCCTAAGTATATACTATACCTGTGAAAAAGAAAGAGGTTTCTGGATCAATGAATCCATGTACAATAGCTGAAGTTTCTCTGACCTAGGGTTCCTAACTGTGATTATAAAAAGGTGAACCAACACGGTTATGGCATAAAAGTCAAACAGCCTTAATATTTCTGAACTATAGCTAGGGAGATTTAATGTGTAAAATTAATGTTAAAGGGTGTGAACCTTTTCATTGACCTTAGCAGCTCTTAACTGCCTGTGCAACATTTCCATATATTATGTTATCCTTATGCTGATACCGACAACGAGAAACATTAAACCTATGAACTTAAATTAGTCCCTAATCATTCTTGCAAGCCCGATGAAAACTATCTTAAAGTCAAAGATGCATTTCACTCAACCGAAATTATCCAGTGAAAGGGATTAATCTGCTCATACCTACGTACAGTAATTTGAACTCTTTAAGAATTGAGTATGTACAAGAAAGAGCTCGAGCACTCTAGTTTTTGAGAAGATAATGACACTACAAAAATATAATCATGGAAAGCGAAAAAATAAAATTTCAAAACTGATAACTGTACATAATCAGTTGCAAATCATGTGAGCTGGACGAAGACGGCAATGTCTAATATTCTATCTACCTTGGGGCTTGGAGCAGTAAGCAATTCGATGTAGAAATAATTGCTAATATATGTAAAGGGTGATATACTTTTAATGCACGGCTAATTATGAATCTCTTAACACAGTTTATATCAAGTAAAACTCTATAACAATAGGATATAGTTTAATCAAATTGAAAGAAGTAAAAAAAATCCAAGTGTCGTTTTGATACGTTGAACATTAGCAGATTCCAGTGGAACATGCGGTTTAAGTTTGTATATGACCTTCCACGTGAGGTTGGAACAGGTATATTAATTAGAGAGAATTAAGGACTCAAAACCCAGATTTATGAAGCTGATTTTTGTTTTCTCTTTTGTGGGTCCCAAGTGTGATTCATTGGGGTTAAGCTTGGTTGGTTGTACAGTTTCCAGTGTCACAGCACCAGAGTGACTGCAAGCAGGAAACAGTATTATAACTAAAAGTTAGTGAAGCCCCCATCTTTGCCATTTTGATGCTAAGAAAGACTTCGAATCAGAAAGCTCGAAAATTATTGCGTCCAAAGCTCTGAAACTGTGGGGCACCTTCACTTGGCAGTGACTGATTCTTGAAAAAGTGCCTGAATTCGTAGTTTCAACACTGAAGAAAATCACTGTGCAAATAATGCATATGATTTCCTTGTTTTCTGCTATAAAACTATAGTACTCGTCACTCACATTCTACATATATATATATATATATTAGTTCATGCAACGTAGGTTTACTAACCACATGTAGTTTGTACACTTATATAAAAGCAGCGAGTGGTAGTGAGCTAATACTAGTTTTTATAAGAATTACGTCAGGTTAAAAGTTCAAAGCGAAGCAGATATTCCTCCTTAAAAGCTTTTTCCATTTTAAAATACACAGTCATGACTTGACTCGTCGGCTGATTACTTACTACCATGTACTCCATTTGTAATCTCCTCATCCCTGAGATTACTGTAAATCTATCCAACATTACCAGCAATGGTAATGGTTTAATGGTTCAAATGATAAGTTACAAAAATTAGCCAACAAAAATATCTTCTGCAAGTGGATACCCCCGAGGGACGCAAAAGCCTGTGCACGTGGGAACGTTACGTGATGCGAAGGGTGAACTGCAGCACAACGGAACGCCCACCACCAACCATTATCCTCCACGTGTCAGTTCTTCAGATAATGGAAGACGGGACCGCATTTTTACAAGATTCCCATGAATGACGTGTGAGATTTTAATTGGAAAAACTGGGGAAATAGAGAGGGAGTGATCTGGTCCGTGCGGGAGGACAGGGACAGCTGTCAGTCACATGGTGGTCCTATCTTGCTTGCTTCATGTATGACAGTCTCCTGACTCTATACAAACCCACACGTGGGAACCTTTAACTTTGTTTGACAGTACAGATTCTACACAAAAGTTCGCCCCAATGGCCATGGCCATGTTTGCCACTTCCCACGCTTTCATTCAATCCCCAAATAAATATCTTAATATCGAAAGATAACTTGTTTTTGGCATTATATAAAAATGGAGAACATTAAAGGATTAAAAATAATTATAACGTGTCTATCATGGAACCCTTTTTGCCCTCATAGTCCTACGCTATTAGAAGAGAAAAGCTCCAAGCAGGTAAATCCAAAACCTTCGTCAAATACTAAGGATAAGGTAGTGATTACAGCTGTTTCTCGAAGCTAAAGCTAATACAGTACAAAAGAATTTTCTAAACTGTAAGATTTGACTCCCAAAAACCAACCTTTGTTGTGCAGTGGCCAAGCCCCTGATCCATTACTGAATTGTATACGCAACACTCATCAAATCAACTGAGCATCCCTATTTTTTATTTTGTTTTTTTACAAATACAATAATGTCTTAACAAAGACCAACAGCTTTATTTAGTACTATTCGGAATATCACCAAGATTCAATAGAATTTGCTCTATTGAAGGCCTGGCCTCTGCCAACCTGTTTGTACAAGCCAAAGCAATGTCCAAAACCTTCAAAGCTTGCCTCCGTTCTCTCCCTTGCACATCAAATTCAAAAAATGTACTTTTCCCCAGTTTTATACTTTCCTTTGTTTCAACTATGCACTCTATGAAACCTGGCTCCCTCACTCCTCCTAGCAGGTCGAGTAAAACTAGCCCATAGTTGAATATGTCACTCTTTTGACTCAAATTCTCACAGTAACTAGTTCCTGGTCCTTCTTTATGATCAGAATCTTCCACGCAGTCAGCCAACTGGACGAAGCCATAATCTGATAACCGAGCCGTCAGGTCGATGTTTATCATGATGTTGGAGGATTTAATGTTTCCATGAACGTTCATTTTCATGTTCTTGTCACTTGGGGGGGATTGTGCATGGATGAAAGCGATTGCTCGTGCAGCGTAAACTATTATCATCAGCCGTTCATTCCAATTTAAGGCAGTTTGGCCGCGCCTCCCACCTTGATTAATCAGAAGAACAACTTGTAGATTATAAATTCCACATATAGAAACTAATTGTTAGCTTAAGTATTAAATCAGAGTCCAGATAATTACATATGTTTATATTATACAAAAAAAAAGTTAGGACTTAGAAAATGCAATTTATATCTTCAGAATGAGTGGATGCAACTAAGGTTTATGAAGGAAATGAAAACTCACCTTCAAGCAAGTCAGCTAAGCTTCCCATGGGATAGTAGTCACAAAGAACAAGCTTGAACCTCTTGGTATACAAATAAGCAGTGATTGGGACGAGGTAGTCGCACTTCCTGCAAACCTGAGCCAACCTTTCAACTGTCCTGCCGAACTCACTTTTGCCTACAAGAACCTTGCGAAACCTCTTCAGAGCGCATAATCTACCCTTGGATAACACCAATTTCTCTGTAAATCCCCTATTGTTCGCTCCCATCACACCAACAGATGTCCTCAAAACCTCCTTCAGAGTCAGCGGGAGTCCATGATTTTCACAAGAGATCAACGGTATATCATCCATCAATCCTACTATGCCATCATCATATTCAGAGATGGACCAGGACCTGCTGTGTTCACCATATCCTTTAAAACTCTTTTTGGGTTTTGTAAAGGCCCTTGTGAGCATTTTTTTTTTTCTTATCAAAGATGAAGACAATGGGGTTTCTGAATTGGGGTTTGCGGGAAAAAAAAGTAAAATGGTGGTTCTTGGAAAACAGGTTTTTGGAGGAGGGGGTTGAATCCAGTTTTTGGCTGGTTTGGATTGTTTGACGTGTAGATTTTCATGGAAAACATCGAATCCAGAGTAGTGATACTTTGGTTTGTCGTTTTCTGGGGTTCATGTAATGCAAGTAATGAATCCATGGACATTCTCTTTGATTCTAATTGGCTAGCGCTTTGCTTAGAAACAACCTCAGCTTCCTTTTGTTTTGCACATAGATTGAAGTTAGATACAATGGCAAATGGTCTGATCATTTCATCAGGGCCGTCTGTCTTTTGGATTCTTCTTTATCAATTGGAAGATCATGAGCCTCAGATGAAGTACCATTCTTTTCCATTGGTCATAGCGCGAAGATAATTGGTTGCAAATCCTGAGATGACAGTTGTTTCTTCTTCTTTTTTTTTTCCTTAATCGTTGGCCTGCACATTGAAACCAACATAGCTGGTTTTCGCTTTGAAACTCTACTTCTGATTAGGTATTATACTAAAAATGATTATGTGTACAATTAATTCGAATCTTTTCCCCTTCCTTTGAAAACCTCCATCCACTATAACGATTATCAAGATTTTAGATTCCAAGGTAAAAGTAAGATACCAGTAATATGACTTTAGAACAATGTAAACATTATCTTTCTTTTGCTGGCATGTTAGGGCACTTCTTCTTGCTTTTAACGTTCCATTTGTCCTTTTTCTTTTCTTTCAATTCTAAATCTCTAATACTAGTAATTAATTAGGTCCAAGAACAAGAGATGGCCTGTATCTCAGGATTCCCGCAAAGGCCAGAAAAGTACCTCACAATTTAACAAATACCTAATAGCCCAGGCATTGAGGACATAATCAGGACCATGAACCCTGTCTGGCCCTTAGGCCCAAAAATAAATCCTGGCAAACCCAACCTGCCTTCAGGCTTGCTGGGCCCTGAGGATATCGCTAAATATCAAGATCTCTCTTTCAAAGCTCAAACAGCCAACATTGAATTGGCATTCAGGAGCTCAATTAGCATTTAGCTCAAATTTCACAAGGTGAACAGGAAAGAGGGGAAACGTGAAAGCATTTAATTGCCACCTAAATTTGCATTATTTTGGACTCTAAGCAAGCTGCAAGGATCTTGAGCTTTTAAGTGCAGACGTAGGATGTATATAGATATAAAAATCTATACAAAACATAAAAAAGAAGAAGAAGAAGATAAAACTTTTTTTTTAATCTCTCTCGCCCACAAGTAAAGCCTTTACCGGTTGTTTCTTCTGCGAACTTTAACGCGTTGCTTCTGTCACTATCCTCCACGATCTCATTTTGGAAATCTATTAAATTTCACATTGATACAACAAGATTACAGACTAGTCCCTGCCCTGAACCTAAATTTGCATTTTTACTAGTTATAGAGAAATTGAACTCTAACCAAGTAAAGGGCAAAGTTGCAATCTGCAGAAGCATTCGAACACATAATCAACAGTCAAACCTAGTAGCTTGTTGTTAACGACAACAAAGTTTCAATGTGCATACAAAAAGTCAGATTACGAAGGTTTTCAATAAAGATTGTTGGGCAGCTTTGTCTTCCCTTGCTTCATTCAGCCACGTGTTGGGTTACCCGGTTGCCCGCTTCCGCTATCATCTCCTCTCCGGTCCAAACCCCACTCCTTATATAAAAGCTCTTTTTCTTTAACGTTAACCAAAACCCTTTGATTTTGTTTTTTGCTTTCATCAAAAAGGAGAAAAATATGGCTAGGCTTGCCGTTACGTTCACGGTAATTTTCCTCTTCACCTTCTCATATCACGCCCGCTTTCTCACGGCTGAACCGGAACATGACGTCACCCTCGAACAAACCGAGTCCAAGTTACCGGAATCCGACTCTAAAACCACAAACGCCGTCTTTCTCCCTAGCGAGAAACCCGGGCTCGAATCCGCCGAAGTAGTTGATTTCAAGCCCGATGCCTTGGAAACCGTCTCAGACGTGGACTCGGTTCCGTTGACAGAGATCAGTTTCCGTCCTGTAAACCGTCACTTCCCCAGACGTCCCATGATTCCGTTCCGTCACAAACACAACTGCCGTTTCCACAGACGGTTCAGGCCTTTGAACCGCGGGTTACAGCAGAAGCGCTATATTTCTTACGGCGACGATATGATTTTGTCCGACGAGAGGACTCAATTTGACCCGGAGTCACCGGCGTCGTGTTGTTCGCCAGATCCAGCCGAGATGGGCCAGGTTTTCCGATGAGGCACCGAGTATAAGGAGGATCTAGATTTTATAAAGCCTCATCATCACGACCACGAACACGATCATGATACCATCACCACCACCACCATCACCACCGCCACCATCACCATGGAGAGGAAGACGAGAAGGATGAGAGGAGGAGCACGAGGGCGGCGTTCATGAGGAGGTTTCGCAAGTTTTTTATTCATTTTTGAAGACATCATGCACATCTAATCTATGTTTACTAGTTTGAGGTAGGGACTGTAAATAAGATCGCATCCTTTGGGATGAGGAATATGGTTTTATGTCTTCGTATTTCCTTGTATAATAGTACTACACAGCACTAATTTTACGAGATCATTGAGTTTGCTTTCTTTTTCATCAATTTTTGTTGTTGCAATGGAAAATATTTCACTAAAACGATCGATTACAGAGATCTAGAAAAGTTACAGAAAAAGGAACTGTTTTATCTGAAATCAAAGAATGATGGAAGCTTCAGTTGTTTAAGAGTTGAAACAGAGTAGAAAACTATATATATAAAGAACTGAATCTTCAGAAATGACTGGCGCATGAGCCACTCTGTTGTGGGCTGGTGAGCTCGGCACATGGCCATGGGCTTACCTCGATTGCAGCCCCACTTACATCAGAGCACTTCCACGGAGGAGATCTTGGTCCGGTTGTCCCGTGAAGGTTAACCTTCGAAAGACAGATGCCGGTAAAAGGGGCGTTCTTGAGGCCTTGTATCGAACCTGCTCGCTCGACTTTCACACCCCAGATGTTCTTAAACGTAACGCCCTTGACATATGGGAGAGCATTTGGGTTAAAATTGTTATCAGGGTGGTCGCCAGTGTCACCTGCAATTTTTATACCTGTTCTTACGTTTTCCATGAACACTTCAGACACTGTGATGTTCTTTATAAACCCTCCCCTACCAATGTTTGTCTTCACATTAACACCAATTCCCGTGTTGTAAAGAACTATGTTCTCCGCCAAGACATTCTCCACTCCACCGGAGGTTTCACTTCCCACTGCAATTCCAGAAAATGGGGATGTCCCTGTTACTCGCCGGATGGTGATACGGGAGCTGGGGCGTCCATACGCAATCCCATATTCATCCCATCCACTCTTTACAGCCACGAGATCATCTCCGGTAGAAATGAATGAGTCTTCTATACAGACATTGGAGCTTGAATCTGTTATCAATGAATCATGAGAGCAAACAAAGTTAATGTTCCCTTGAGATTTCTCTACTCCAAATGATCAAAAGAACTTGGGAAAAACTGATCTCCGTCCTAACTCCTAAGGAGGAGCACCAATGAGATCACGCTACCCACGCTTTTACAGCATGGGAACCACTTAACGAGCATAGCCATTTTTCAAGAAGTTTTAGATGGAAACATATGTCTCAATACTTCTAATAGCTTTCTTGATGTATGCTGGGCAGGAAGAATATGACAGACACCAAACTAGATTTCATCCAGATATGAAACCCACATTTAATCAAGGAAGAATAATTACTTTGTTCAGTTTCTTCCCCAGCACTTGTGCAGAGTCAGAGTTTTCAGGGGTTCATCCGAACCAAACAGCATTTACTTGTGTTTGAGATGACAACTTGCACTTCAACATAATGAAGGCTGCCTGATTGCTTGCTTGTGTGTGAAAAATGAAGCAAGCAAAGATAAATCAATGAATAAAATTGCTTTCATTTTACCTGGATCAATTCCATCAGTATTAGGGGAGTCCGGTGGAGCCAAAATGGTAACATATCGAATAACAACATTGCTGTAAAGAAGAAAAAAGTACATTAAACTACGATTCTAAACATGCAATTCTTAAATGGTCATAATAGCAAATCCAGTTAGAAACTTATCGATCCTGGTACAAATTGTGCTATAGGAAACACCTTTGAGCACCCTAAACCTGGGCTCTACCTGCTACCATATTGTCCTTTTGTTGCTAAATGTGACAAGGTGCAAAACTTGGAAATCCCCATTAAGGAAGAGGAAATGAAATGAAAGTGGAAAATAACAAAGTGTTTTAAAGACGATCATGATGCAAGTTGTCTTCAGGTTAGGATTCTTTTAATTTTCAATAGACAAATTTGTGAATTTCTAGCAGATTTGCATAGAAAGGTTCAAAATTGATTTAATTAATGAAGGATCATAAAATTTATAAAACTGATGTGATCAAATTGTAAAGAAGGCCCTCACTCAAATTGTAAAGAAGGCCCTCACAGAATTTAACATTCTGCAGTGACACCAATCTACAGCATGGTCAAATCACACATTCTTCTCTCAATTAATTGCATGGCTTATAAATAATATTAAGAAAGCAACCCTTCAGATGTAAAAATTAATGCAAAAAGTACCTGCAATAAACAGGGTGAATGTTCCAGAAGGGTGAATTTCGAAAAATCACATTTGAAATGATAATGCCTCTGGAATTCACAAATTCAACGAGATTTGGTCTTGTAAACTGGAGAGTTCCCTGCCTCCACATGTTCCACCAGATAGCTCCTTCACCATCGATTGTGCCATTCTCACCTGTTACGGTTGAAAGATATGAATCGTGGATTCAAGTTGAAATTACATAACCATGTCAATAAAACATAGACATCATAGATGTGAGCTCCTCTATTATTGTCCAGCAGAACTTTAAAAGTCTGAATTATGTGCCATTCACCATAGTAAGATAATAATAACATGAAGATCCATGGTATTCAATAATACCATTCTAAGTTGACAGTGTACAATAGGCTTTTCAAGTACATACCATATAGAATATTACTCAAAAAGTAGGTTCATCATATTTAAGTGATCAAAGATGCTTAATGTAGACAAAACAAAGATATCTAAAACATGTATGTTGCAAGCTACCAAAGTAATTAACCACATTGTTATCAAGACCTACCAGTGATCACCACATCTTGTAGTCCATCTCCATGAATAAAGCTCATATATCTTCCTCCAGGGTGCTCCCTTCCCCTTCCATAAGATGGCAAAGGAGCAATTAAAGGCCAGTTCCAAGTGTCCTGATATATCAATCCGGTAAGGAAGTTATAAGAAGCAAACAAATCATATTATGTTAAGGGAGTAGTGGTACAATAACAAAATTTGCTAGATTGGGAGCACTAAAGTTTTTGAAACTCTAAAAATTCAGAGAAATGCCACAACAGGCTTTAAACAGACACTTGGATAAAAATTGTTACAAATATGAAGGCCTTTTGGCATGAAAAAAAATGAAGCTAGAAGCCTAGAATATTTAATCTCTTTGAGAGAATAAAACCTTCATAGCCAAGGGAGTCAATAAGAAATCACATTATGTTATTTCACAAGATACAAGATAAGGGCCAAGGGAATAAAAAACTAGACATAAATTATTATATATGCTTAATTCAATTAACTGACCAAAAGCTTAATTCTTTATTCCTACAAGGCTGGCTACATGCAGTCTCGAACGAATAAAACATTCATGTTATTTTGTTTTTTGTGAGAATCAAATGGTGGTTTAGCAAAAGCCAAGCAGAACCAGCCACAATAACAATCTTATCTCCCATCAACTACGCCACCAGTTAATCATAGCACAATCTGGTCTTCAAAAAATTAAGTTCGATTCCGTCAGCTCAAGAACATTAAGTGGACAATGATCCCAACATTGCAAGATATCTGTTACTACTAATTTTCAGCGTGATATAACTTCAGTAGAAGTACACAATGGCCACATTCAATTGGCATGAAGTAGATAAGGATTTCAAACAACTAACAGGGCACATGCTTCTCTGGTGATCATAAGATAACAGTCAAAAACAGTTAACGACGATGATAACCACTTTATGAACTTCCAACAGTTTTTGATTACTAAGAGGTATTGCAACATCATCCATTCAGATTATTTACTATAATACTAATCAATAAGAACACGGTTTTATTATTTAAATAATAACACTAATACTGTAACAGGACAGCGTATATTAATCTACAGACATAGCACCAAGTTGGACAACAATGCTTGCCAGCTATCTGTCTGTCCAATAGTTGAATGAAAAACCCCATAAATGCCATGCACATGCGACCATACTACGGAGACCCACAATGTTTTTTCTCTTTTCTTTAAAATGCTGCCTGGACCCCATGATTCATAGAGACATCTTCACCTTTAACTTTCTACACCACCACCCTGACGGTGCCAAATCTTGTCACATTAAAATTGACATTTTAACCATATCCTACACAATACAATATTCTTTTGTAAGGCTATATGCAACCAAAATCTAATTTTCAACCCAAAAGGGAAAAAAAAGAAAAAGGAAAAATAGCATTCTTTGAAAAAGAAACACCCATGCAATTATATGATAAATTCTAGATAATTAAAACCCAGATTCCTGCTTTCATTACCATTTCAGAAGATAATGTGGTCATGCTTAGTTCTTTTCAACTCACTTCCATTTCTCTATCACGAATAAAACTCTTTATGTTTGAGTAAAAAACGTTAACTTTTTGCTATGTAAGGATAGGATGGGGATGGCATAAGAATTCTCAGTTCGAGACATAGTGTTTTCGATTGTTAAAGAGAAAGAAAAAATGTGGCTTTTCATTGTATGTACACTTACCAAATTATACTGCCAATGATGATTTACAATTATTACAGGAAAAAAGTATTCAAGAAGTGAGTAAAAAGTGAAAAGATTTGCGTTACCTGAGTGGATTTTATAACAGCACCTCTAGCCAGATAAAGAGTCATATGACTCGTGAGGTTAAAGCTCTCCGTTAAGTACACCCCAGGAGGCACATAAAGCAGCGTGCCACCTCTCCTTCTCAGATGCTGAATTCGATATATGGCTGCCCGGAACGCCTTAGTATTAAGCGTCCGTCCGTCCCCAACCCCGCCAAAGTCCGTTATCGATATCTTATCGTTTCTGTACCTCATCGGTACTATCCCCGAGCAAGTTACCAAGTTCCCATAAGAAACATAAAACAACAATGAGACTTGAAGGAAGAAGTAACAAAGCCAAATTGAACCCAAAGCTCGAAACATTCTGTTTGAAACAAATAGGGGAGTTTATTTGAAGAGTGACAAAGAGAAAGGGAACAAAACAAGCTTTCTATGATGTTGATGAAATCTGGAGTAGATCTGGAGAGTGATACAAGAAGAAAGCTCCAAAGGGGCACTGGTTATTTTAATTTAGAAAGGGAAAGTGAGAACAAAGAATCATCAAAGAACAAAAAGGCAGCGGAGAAATCAAAAGAGAGTGAAGACGGAAGACTGAGGAAACACCCCTTTTGTTTTAAACAAAAGAAAGAGATTGATACAATCGAGAAGTGAGAAAGGGCCAAACGAACAACCGAGAGAGGAGACCTGAGACAGAGATTCTGAGAGAGCGAGGGGACCAAGAGTTTCTTTGTTTTTTTCACGGGTTCTTAGCTGGTGTAATTAACGCACATAAAAAGGGTAGGCGTCAGAAATGCATGGTCCATTTAAAGATGGGAGCGTTTTCTTTGTTTTCTATTTACACTTTCGTTCTTTTTTGCACGCTTCACATCTTTTCCATCGTACTACTATTAGGGCCGTATGGTATGGTGTAATTAAAAGATATTTTTTGGAATTAAAATAACTACAATCACTTAACAATATTTGAATGATAAAAAAAAATAATATACTTACAATTATAATCATATTACAATAAGAGCCATTCCCTTCCCTTACAGAGGGAAAGTAATTTTTTCTCTATAAAAAAAAAGTTATATTTTTTTATTTTTTTAAATTATTTACCTTATTGGACCCTTTTAATCTCTCGACTTTTTTTTTTCCCTTCTTGTCTTCTTCCTTCTTCTCTTTTTTCTTATCTTTTTTTTTCTGTAAGAAGAATGGTCCATTATCAGTACAGTTGGATCAAATTTCACCATCAACTTTAAAAATGAGAGAGATTGAGATTTTGAGTTTCATGAAACTTTAATTTAAAATTTTAAAAATATTTTGAGAAAAAATTATATTTTTGATGTCAAAAATTGAGAAAAGCATTTAAATGATTTAAAATTGATAAAATTTATTAAGAAATTGAGAGGATTTGAGAGGAAAAGATGTTTAATGCAGTTAATTAAGAGAGAAATAATGTGTCAAAAACGTTTAAAATTAAATATTTATCGATACATAAGAACATTTATCTCTAGATTACGTTCAAATTTTCAACAGTCATTATTTATCTATCTATAGACAATATGATATGTTGATAAAATTTGTTATTTGTCGTCAGATTTATCTTTAGATAATATTTTTATTTTATATTTTTATCAATTTAAAGTAAAAATAAATATTTAATAATTTTACATATTTTAATATTTAAATATTTAATATAAATATATTATATAATTTTTTTAATATTGTTATTTATTATTTTAATTACTTAGAGTTAAAACGTCAAATTTTATATTTAAAATTATAAATTATTCAATATATATTTTATATATAAAAGTAATTTTATCAATTTACATTATATTCTTAATAAAATATTTACAAATTAAATATTATAATGTAATTTTTTTAATAATCATATTTTTTATAATTATTTTTTTTATAATATCAAATGTTAAAAAATTATATTTTTAATAATTATACATCTAATAATCACATTCACGATAATTATATTTTCCTCATTAGTATAAGAGAACGAGGGGCAGCTGGCTGAAGCAGTGTATCAGTGGGCCGCAAAATTAATATGGGCGATGGGGCATTTAACTACAACAATGCCACCTCACTCTGGGCTGTGTGTTTTTGTTGTTACGTACTTTTCTTCTATGACCTGTTCTCTACACTTCTCTCTAAGTTATGAAAGCCCTGGCCCCCACACTGACGCTCACAGCTTTACAATAAAAAAAATAAAGAAGCTAACCAAAATAATAAAAGGCTGGGATTGGATTGAACACAATGCTTTTGTGGCAATAGATTTCCCAGATTCTCTTTAGCTAATAAGTAGTTCTTTTTCTCATCAGACTCTCCACTGCCTCAATATCCGTTCCCTTGTAATGGTTGTACATTGTGCCTTTACGTTTGGTTTTTTCTTTGCCTCTTTGATGATGGCTGAAATGGTACACGCTACCATTTTCGCCTTCTAAATGGTTGAAATTTGGAGAAATCCCTTGTTTATTTTGCTTTTGATAACACATCGTATTAACAGTTACTGCAAATTTTCTCTTTCTCCTTTTGACAAGAAGAGAGTAATCGGAGGAGGATAACCCAATTATCATGAAATAAACGCCATACATCATTTACTGGATAACTAAGCGTTCATTGCATTTAATGGGCACCGATAAAATTTGGCAGAACCCACCTGCAACTAATGGCGACTCCCAAAAGCTTGAAACCTTGCATCAAGCAAAATGCCTTAATACCTGTAACTAATAGCAACTCCTCGTGGGAGTTGATAATAATAATAAACTGACTTCGCTCCTCTCCTGCTTATAAAACCTCTTATTAATGAAGCAGGAGAGATTCCAAATCTGGTGCTTGCCAGTTGGGAATTGTTTGAAACACCATAATCGAAAATATTTCTTCGGTCTCTCTTCGAATTATAGTATAAGTAACTTGTTCATCTTACTTGTTAGATGAGTAAATTCACATCATAAAACAAAATACCATGTATCCACCAGATAATGTGGTTTTTCTGCAACTGGAACTTGCAAAACTAAAGATATGAACATAAAATTTCTATCGTGCATGGATATTTACAACCAAATACCAATACAACACCCGATTATTAAACATAGGAAAAACTACAACGAAAATTTTGATTTGTTTCTTCATTTAGGACATCTGTAGGCCGCGGATGAGCTTAATTGTCAGCTACTATCAACACAAGACACCTAACGATCATGGTTCTAGTGAAAATAGAGACGCATAAGTATAAAGAAAGGAAAGTTGTCTGAGCCTGCAGGAAGCCAAACTATCTACTCAGCTTCTAATAACAAGACTATCCCACTTATCGCCCACAACAAGAACCTTGATGCTGTTAACAGGGACACAGATTATTCACATTCTCTCAATGGGTTCCGTCCGGTCCTGAACAGCCAAACGCTCTGAAACATCGGCTAATGACTTGAGGTTGCACTTGATCAGTGCCTCAACAAAGTAGCATGTTTCGTCCTTGGTGTTCCCATCTGGTACATCCACCACAAATGACTCAATCACCAAGGTTCCTGGTCTGCCATCAATAACCTCAGGATGGACTGTAACAATGGATGAGTAGTTCTGCAAATTTGCATAGCATATTGACAATTTTGCAGTTTCAGCCAATTAGATCATCATGAAAGTACAGGACATGCTAAAAAAATCGAAATTTAACCGCTACGAGGGAAGCCAATGCAGAATTGTTACAATAGCATTCACATAAATTCAAATATTAAAAGAAAAGGTGGCAGGATGATATATCTTAGAACTCAAAACTAAACCATCTTCAACAACATGATAAACAACATTGCTTGCCCACATATCTGTATAAACTAAAAATATTCTATTATAACAGATCCATTACATGCAAACAAACCAGGAAATATTGGCAGTTGCAACACAAGGGTGCAGATCAAATGAGCACAAGAAAACATAAATGATGTGGATAGAGGAAAAGGCCACATAAGGCATATAAATAGCCCTAGATAGAGTGCAGTCATAAAGAACATTCAAGCCACTAGCCAAATTCAGCAGACATAGCCTTCACAAGTTAATTTGTAGGGATATTTATCTCCTTCTAATTTCACTGCTCCAGTTTCCAATTTTGTAAAGCTATGCTCCATCCCAAACATGAAAAACCTTCTAACAGACTTAATATATTTGACTATTTAAAACAATGATTTTGATGATTCTGCTCAAACCAACAGAGTCTTGTCCCAATGAGTGGTAACAAAAACTGGCGTATTCAGTCCTCCAACTTGCAAGTGACGGCCATATACAAAACCTCATTACATTTTCAGGTAATTTATGCATTAGCCAACACATAATCTAACAGAAAAAAAATCATATAATAAAGGACAAACAACAATCACTTTAAGGTGAGTACTTATATTTCAGTCAGGATTATATGTTGACAAACTAAATATTTATTGGAACCCAACTGACAAAAAGTTAGGTGCATGGATGCGGAATTCATTCAACCAAGTAAAAAATTGATACCTTCAACCTGTGATCTCCACCAACAATTGTCATGCTCAAAATATGCTCATCATCATCTAGATACTCCAACCTTTCAGTGCTAGTTGTGGCTGGCAGTCCTGACTTAACATTGACTTCTCTAACACTTCCAATCTGAAGGTCACCCTGCACAACACACCTGCTAACAAATGGTTTGTACTTCTGTGGTTGATCGAATCTCCTCACCAAAGACCAAACCTAATTGATCAGAAACCAATGATCATTCCTTAAGGCAAAAAACACTGTTAAGTTTGCCTTCAGTCAAAGCAAACTAAAACCTAAAACACTTACTCTGACAGTAATTTTATTTAAAACTACAAAATGTATTAGATTGGGTATCACGTGATATCAAATTAATCTCATTCAAAGGGGAGTTTATTGGCATTTGATGTTGGGACCTAAGAAACCCTAGCTATCCTTTCCAACACTTGAGCTAAATGCAAGTTCAAAGAAAATAGTGTGCTCATTTCTATTCAAACAAAGCAAATACAATCATGCAAGAAAACAACAATTTTACAGAGAAATTTCGACTAATCAATCCTCAATCAAAGGTTGTCAATGTTTCACATTGCACCTCTTAAAATCACCATGCTACAAATAGCTGAAGGTCATGTTCGATGGCCTAGTGTTGATTGCCAATAACTTAAATTAATTCACAGAATGTTTGACATCACACAACATTTCATACGAGCCAATAATCTAGCTTAAATTTTCAGTTATAACTTCACAATTGATATATCACCACTTTGATTTTGATCTCCTCATATATTCATTCTATATGCAATAAAAAATAAGTAAAAAAAAAAATTCAACACTAGAAAGTCATCGGAAAATCAAGCTAACCTACATAAAAAAATTAAAATAGGCGTCTAAAAAGATGTAACAATGAAAAAAACAAAAACCCTCCCAGATCCATATACGGATCTAGCACCAAATACGACCCCAATTGATTCGACTAAAAAAAAAGTAGATATTTATTGAAATTTCAAAAAGAAATAACAACTTACGAGATGAATGGGAGCTTTGATGTGTTTAACGAGCGAAGAGGTACACTGATTTTCTTTAACGTCGTGTTTGTGGTGCCTCTTGATGAACTCTTCTTCCATCTTACTAAACCCGTTCCCGTTCATGGTGATATAATCATTGGTCACCATCGAAGTAACCCTGGGAAAAACCTTAGCCCGGGAAGAGAGGGGTGAAAACCGATCAAAAAACCAGCGGAGGAGCTAGTGGATCCGGGGGCTATTATCGGGAGTCCTAGAAAGGTCCGAAACGAAACGCCATCGGCCAGGTCCAATAGCGAAAGGTCCAGACTGCTTCTTTCTCATCTCATCGCCTGGAATTATTATTAATTATTAATTAAAAATAATCAGGAAAAAAAGAAAAATAAATAAAGAAATTTGGGTATTATTGTTTATTCGTACTTTCCATGGTTGTTAGTGACAGGAATTTTGGTTTTGCCCGAGCCTACGTTTTGATGGGTCCAAGGATTTTGGACGGACGTTTTGAAAGTCAAAACGGCTGCGCACTAAAGGATTCTGCTTGGGCTGAATTATTTAACGGGCCAATCTCATTCAGGCCCAAAATTTCCCGCCAAATGGTTTACTCGTTAGCCCTAATTCCCGTTTCTTTCCCGCCATCTTGCTCTCATCCGGTCCCTCTCTCTGCTCCGAAACTCTGCTCTCCAACAAAAACTAGGGTTTCCATTGATAGAAAGAAAGAATTTGAAGCAAAGATGACGAAAGACGAAGTTGAGAACGGAAGAGATGACATGTTGATTGATGGACCTGAGCAAGCAAACGCCGTTCCTGATGGATTCAACGCCAACTATCTTAGAATCTACTATGGTAAGAATTCTCTTTTTTCTCATTTTGAGAATTTCTTTTTGTAAAAAGAAATCAATTGTTTGAATCATGGAGTTCTTCTTTTATTCTGGCGGGTATAATTGAAATTTGAGATTAATTTTGTGGCAGGAAAGTTATTTCCTCATGCTGATATCTTCAAGTGGATGTCGTACGGAAATGGTAATCCAAATCCCTTCTTTCTTTTCGTGTATTTACATGCAGCACGCTCGCGTATTTCTATGTCTTCGTGTTTGGATACGTAAAGATGTTATAATCGTCATTGCTTTATCTGCAGATGGCAAGCATCCTGCTTGTGACAAGTCCTACATTGGAAGAAGGGAATTTTCTTTCACGCTTGAAAATGACATTTATATTCGATTCCAGTCTTTCAACAGTGCTTCTGAACTGGAAAATTCCATCAAAGAAAAGTGTCCATTCAAGATTGATATTGGGCCTGTCTACAGTGTTGATGTAAGATTTCATACAATTTTCTTCTTTTGTAGTCTTTGAATCTAAAGTTCTATGTTTTGCTATTAGTTATTAATGTATTGTCTGTCATACAGCCTGCTAAGAGGCATGCCTATGCACAAAGTGGCGACAATGTTTTCACTCCAGTTGAAAGGGAACTGGTTTTTGATATTGTAAGCTACTGTACTTATTGAATACTGAGCAGCTTAGTCTACTTTTCATACTGAGTACATGAATATGATGGCTAATGTTATTTGACTTGCTGGAGTTACATTTTTTCTTGCCCCAGGACATAACAGATTATGACGATGTTAGATATTGCTGCACAGGAGCTGATGTTTGCTTGGTATGCTGGCCTCTAATGACAATTGCAATTAAAGTGATTGATACTGCACTCAGAGGTAAAATAATCTACGTTGGTTTTTTATTATTAGTAATCACATATTTTGTTCTTGACTAGTGCATCATTGCTTTGTTAATGTTGCTTAACATACTATAGATTGTGTAGATTCCAGACTGTTGTAATTGGAAATTTGAGTCCTTAGCTGCCCTATTTAACATGCTTGCATTGCAATTTAGGCACATATTTTTTTGTGCACATGACATGTATGATGTCTTCTTCTTATGTCATTAATAAACTTCTTATAATGCAGATGACTTTGGCTTTAATCACATTCTCTGGGTATATAGTGGCCGACGTGGTGTGCATTGCTGGGTTTGTGATGGAAAAGCCAGAAGGTGATGCAGTGAACAGTTGAAATCGTCGCATAATTTCTGTTATTTCCTTACCTCTATCATTGCATGAAGATCTGAATGTTACTTTCGTCACCTCTGCAGGTTGACTAATGAACAGAGGGCTGCCATTGCTGACTATTTCCATTTATACAAGGTGTTTAACTAGTGCACTGAAATACTTCTGGATTTTGCTTAGTATTTTAGATCCAATCATTGACTTTTTAATTTGCTCAGGGCAATGAAAATAGTAACAAAAAGATATCTTTGCCAGGTCCTGTTCTTCACCCTTTCCTGGCGTAAGTAATACTGCCTATTGTTTATAATTTCCTTATTCTGGATGTTCCGTTTTTTATACTAAGATGCATTCTGACTTGCAGGAGATCCTATACTGAAGTTCTGAAGGGCTTTTTTGAGGCAAAACTGCTTTCGAACCAAAATTTACTTTCATCTGAGGAGAGATATGAGAAGATCCTAGAAATGATTCCTGATGGTTGTAAAATTTATAGACTCTCTGATGGATAGCTCTGTCATTTACCTTAGCAGTTCCTCATGTATGTACATATTATTTTTGCAGCTGTTGCTGCTGAGCTTAGGGGGAGGTGGCAGGAGAATAAGCGATCTTCCGTGTTAAAAAATGACATTAATGCTGTTAGATGGGAGCAACTAAAACATACCCTTCAATCAGGAAAACAAAAGGTATGAATTGGCTTAAGCACCATATTAGGGGTTAAATGCATCATGGGCAGTGGATAGGCTACTCTGTTTGAAACGGTGCCATATAAATTGAGCAGTTAATGCACTTTGTTTTTCATTTGAAAAGAATTTGTTTTTAGATTAATTACTCTAATCGTGATAATAAAATATACTGGGTTGAATCAGTTTGCTGTGTCTAAATAGTACTATTTCCGTCATAAATTGATTAGGGCCACAAAACAGATCTTAGAATTTTAAGACTTAGATGGATATTAAAGCTCCATAAAACAGAATATAGAGTGAGAGTTCCATGACAACTTAAAGTGCTTACAGTGAAGGTAGTGAGTCCACTACTGCTAGCTTGACTTGCTATCAGTTTTACATGTGTTAGAAACTGGATTTTCAAGCCCTCAATACTTTCATTTTATTCTCCATTATCAAAGTGCAGTCTGAGAAAATCAGTGATAAGGAATGAGTTGAGATCCAGTTATTAGTCTTTGCTCTCAATTTTTCTTGTTTCTTGTATAACTTCTTACTCATTAGACACCTTAGCAAGTAGAAGTTCAGGCATTCATCAAATATATGTTTGACCCAGATGTCTTCTGTTTTACATAGAGGAGATTTTTTTCTCATGTACATTGTACTTTACTATTCATCCTTTTAATTATTTTGCATGTTTCACCTTTTTCAGGCACAAGGACTCCGAAGATGTGTTGAAGAGATTGTCTTTTCTTTCACATACCCTAGGCTTGATATGGAGGTCTACAACACTTACCCCTTTCGGTTTTGTTTTGTTTTGTTGTTATGTTCATTTTTTTTTCTTGTGCAACGAATATATTAATGATTTTAGAAGTACTTCTGCCTCCAGGTCATACAACAATACATATAAATTGTTTTTATGAAAGCAAGAAGTTTTATCAAAATATCTATGCATAACCCTTCAAACGCAACTACTGTTTGTGAATCAGGTTTCGAAGCACATGAACCATTTACTGAAGGCACCATTCTGTGTACATCCAAAAACAGGTTAGTTTGGGAAGAGATCTGTTTTAGATAGTAGTTGCCAGGAATGTGAAGATTGACCAGAAATCATTGGTGTGGTGCCTAAAAGTGATGTGAATTCTGTTTTAAGAATCAAGGGCTGTGTTTATGCTATGAAACCTTGAATATCAGCTGTTATTGGACTTTTTTGCATTTTTTTTTTATAATTTAATTGCCTTTTGGATCTTGACATACATACATACACTTTAATACAACATGAGAGGGACTATCCTCCTGTTCTAATTCTCCAGAGATGTAGGAGAGAAGAAAGTTCATTCTATCACCCCGAAGCATGAACCTTAGTAGTCTCAAATCTTCTACTTTTTATTTTTCCTCCAGGTCGTGTTTGTGTTCCAATTGACCCAAACAATTGTGATGAATTTGATCCAACTAAAGTGCCAACCCTATCTCAGGTATGTACTTTCTTATTTATCAGTGAGATTGCTTGTCAAGATGTCCAATTCCAATTTTAATAGCTTGTGAGAACTTGAACGAAGAAAAATCATTATATTGTATTGCAACGTTGTATATTATAAATTCTAGGTAGCTTTTCTTGTTGCGTGCTCTGTGTTGCAAGAGCTGTTGCCTCTTAGGAGAAAGGTTTGCCTATAATTCTTATTTGATTTTATTTACCTTGCAGCTTTTGGAAGAACTAAACAGGGGAGGACTAAGACAAGGTGCTGAGAATGGTATGTTTATTTGAACGATGTTTTGAATTGTTATGAGGTCTGTTGCCTAGACTTTTAGTTAGTCACTTGCAAATAATAGAAGATTATTTGGATCTTGAGGGAAGAATTGAGAACACCAGGAAAGTTTAATAGGGTCACAAACTTACATGATTTATCAATTTTGTATTACGAAATGCTGCTGTAGGATATAATCTCTATTGCACATGAACTTGGCCTATTAATGTATTATGCCACCTGCAATTGGTTTTTCTATGTTTCTGATATTATTGTCTTTGGTTGATAGCAGAATGGGATAGAACCTCGCTTGGAGAGTCAGTCACGTTTTTCAGATCATCGTTTTTACATCCTCTGCTAAAATCTTGCAAGGAGGAGATAGAAAGTTCTTACAATACAAAGCTGCAGCAAGCCAAGAACGCCCTCAGCTGGTAGTGTTTTCTAAATGATTATCATCAGGAGAATCTTTTTATTCTTGAAAATTATATCATCGGGAGGATCTGGTTGTCCCTTTATTGTGACGCACAATATTGTTGTTGATGAGTAAGATTTTCTTGTCCTTGTCCTTGTCCTAGATGTGAAGTTATAAGTTTAGTAACTATCCCAGCTAAGGACTGCAACTTAACCACCCATGTTAATATAATTATATTCCAATTATTTTATCTTTTCTGAAGAATATACAAACGTCCATGTTGTTGCTTGCATGTTTTATTATCGTTCCATCCTCTTTAATTTATTGATCAGAGGCCCTTAAGATTGAGGTGCAGAAGTGGTTTGATGTGTTCTGCTAATTGAACTCTTCTACTGTCTAATAAAGGATTAGTATGAGGGGTAAGTGAGAGCCTGAAACCTGATATCTGATCAACATGCTAATCCGTACACAGCCGTTGTGCAGTCGTACTCAATAGTTGATACAACTGGGCATGATCTGTCTAGGCATCTTTCAATCTTAGAACATGTAGATAGAGGTTATGAGGACCACAAGCTTTCTCCCATGGCGGATAAACTGCGAGATGTGGCTTGTTTTCCCTTACCCTATAGAGCGTGATCTCAAACCCTATAGAGAGTGATCTCAAATCTGATTAACTGGCCTTGTTTATAGCATTGCAAGGCACAATGGGACAGGTATTGCTTTGCCCATGACTCTATAATGAAAATAACAGTAGGGGAAGGTATCTCCTTTGTGGACACGAACATGATAAGAAAAAGGAAATTAAGTATTTAAATATTTCATTCAATCACTCAGATACAGTGATCACCACGTCAAGGTCCCACATACTTAATAACACCTTTGTCAACTGCAGTAGTGTTCCAACTACCATAAAGGAAAAGGGAACATTGTTAACTCCTAACGCCTTTGATACAAAAAGAAGGCCAAACTGATAAGAGCTATGAAGAAAAACAATAAAAACCTGAACCAGACAACATTAAACAACCGGAACTCATTGCTAAGAACCAAGCCCCCAATAAAACTACCATTTACAGCTAAAGATAGGAGAAATCTCCCTTCTGAGAATTTTCATTTTGGAGAAAAATGGGTGAGAACGTTATCCTAATTAGCAAGAATCTCCCATATCAATTCAGCATCAAAAGATGGCATTCTTGCAAGCGAACAGTCCTCAAATCCTGGTTCCTCTGCCATCATCATTGGGTAATCGTTCGAAACAGAGGATGGTGAATTCTCACATCTCCAAAATCCATCTTCGGACACAGTTGGTGACAGTAACTCGTTGCTTAAATTGTCACTGAAAACCGCACGGGATAACGATGAAGACGATGAACATGATTCTGTTACCTTCACTTCTTTTTCAGCTTTGGAAGCAGCTGCAGGACGATCTGAGTTGCTCTTCTTTTTAGCGTTGGCTCTCTCTCTTTTCACCTTTTGACAAATGGCTTGAATCTTAGCATCCACCGTATTCTTCAGAGCATTCAATCTAGCAGAATCTCTGAAACCCAACTTACTTGGGTCCTTCAGATTGGGGAAATTCAACCTTGCGTATTCCCCTCTAAGCTTATACGCGGCGCGATCATAGGCATAGGCTGCAGCTTCAGCTGTTTCGTAAGTGCCTAACCAGACTCGCGTTCTGTTTTGTGGAAGTCTGATTTCGGCTACCCATTTGCCCCAGTGTCTCTGCCTCACGCCCCTGTATAGCTTCTTCTTCTGAAGACTAGTGTAGTTGCTTGATGATGCAGGGTTTTGGTAGCTTTGAAGCTGATTCGTCAGCGAATTGCGCGGAATCGGTGCTTTTCCTTTGCTTTCTTGGCAGAATTTTGAAAGGAGATCTCTCTGGCGGAGATAGACTGAAGAGCCTAACGGCTTATAAACAGAGTTGGTGGTCATGGCTGTTGATGTTGTTGTTGATTGTGAGCAATGGGAGAAGATTGAATCTAAGGCATTTGAGCCTCCTGATAATATGATCTGTGAAAGCGAAGACCCGATGTCGGCACCATTGTTGAATCCAAAAGGAAGATTGTTGTCTTGCATTTTTTTTTCCCTTGATTCCTTGAGTTCTAACAAAAACAGAGGAAAACAGAGTGCTGGGGTAAAAATTGAGAAGGAAGCAGGGCGCTTAAAACTGTCCCTTTTCCTCGTAGAACACAATAAAAAAGAAGGCAAAAAGAAAGTGAAACTAATGATAAAAGCAGAGGGACCTGAAAAACTAGAACAGAAAGGTTGCAAAAGAGATTCCAAAAGAGGTATGATTCTCGGTGTGAAACAGAGATAAAGTAAATGAATATTTTAACGAACAAGAATTAGTGGCTTGAACTCGAATCTGAAGGCAAAGCAAGTGAGAACCCCAGATTTTAGGAGGGGAGGATTACAGGAAAAGAAATCAGATATTTCTTTTAGGGGTTGGGTTCCCAAAGGAAGAGACTAGAGCTACTATGCTGAGACCTGAGTCTGGTTCCAGCTTGGTGTATTTATAGCTGCACATTAAAGCTAAAGCTTGCCATATTTCTTCAGGATTTTTTTCAGCTTGGAAGTTTGAATCCCAGTCCAAGTTACTGGGATTAATACCTGTGGAATGACTGCCATGCCCTCCTCTCTCTCGGGCATTCATTGCCTGCCCCTTTCACGGGTTACGGGAAGTGGAGATTGTCCCATTTTCTGTTCTCCAAAATACTTTATGAGTTAAATAAATAAATATTTAAATAAAATTATATAATTAATTTCTTTATTTTGTGAAAATAATAAATTTAAATTTTTATAAAAATTTATAAAAATTCAATTCATGTGTTTTTTAAAATTAACAATAACACTGATGTTAAATTATATTGGTATGATTTTGTTTGTTAATATGACATTAAATTTAATAATATGATAATGAGAATATCATAATTTAAATGTAATGATAGTGTTTAATTGACGTAATCAAGCATTCATCTAAATTTTATAAGTGATAATTTACTTTATTTAAATAATTTTTTTTGTAAAATTTATAACTGTCAAATAAAAATAATATTTAAAAAATTTAGATAATAAATACTAGCTTGTTGAGATGAATCAACAAAATCAAATATAAATAAAAAATTTTTTAACACTTTAATTATTGAAATGACAGTATCAATTTAATATCATTCTAACACTTTGATCATTTTCCCTCTTGAGTCAAAACTTGTTTATTTGGTTTATAAACTTTGAAAAACAAAAATCTGTAAAAGGATGTTTATCTAGATGGTTTGAATGAATCCCAAGTTCCCATTCGCCGACATAACGATCAGCAAAAACGTTTGAACCTTAACGATGGAGAAGGGCCGAAAGGGTGTAAACCGTGATTTCACACCTTGCAAAGGCAACCCCGATTGACTGTGAAATCCAATTGCTCAAGTGAATTCCTGTTTCATGTTTTGACTTTCCCTGTGGTCCCCCCACTCACGTTGTCCGTACTCCCATTACTGCTAAAAGGCTACTTTTTCGATTTATTACGAAGCACTGTCAGCTTGTCTTCTTAACATTTTCATAACTTCTCTGCCACGCGTCTTATGAGTTATGACCCAACCCGGCGAACCACCTTTCTTTTTTTTTTTTCTCCCTTATTTTTCTTTTTTGGGTGCTGTTTTTATAAAAAAAAAAAAGAAAAAACTTCTGTGTTCATCTCCATCCGTTTCTTTTTCTGCTGAAAAATCCAAAATGAAATTAAAGCCGTAACTCAGAAAGTCCAATCCCTGGATCAGATTACTGGCTCAAGCTTTTTCTTACAACCCTTTCTTTTGTTCTTTTCCTTGTCCTGTCACTTGGTTCCATTTAATGAATTTTCAATGGTACCATTTACGCAGGGAAATGTGCAAAACCTTCCTTTTTCCAATGTTACTAAGATACAAAAGTTTTATTTGAGATCCTTTCCAAGATAAAAGTCCTGATTAAGTACAGTCTATTTCAATTATGAGCCGAATTCAGATGATGTCGTCTTACCACCAATTCTACTGTTAAATATCAATATTTTAAGCCTGAACATAAAAGTTAGGCATCAGGATAAATGGGTAGTTAAGTTTATCCAGTTTACCATACTTGGAAACAAATTTCGAAATGGCACGAGTTCAATGTCAAAAGAGTCTTCAGAACTTTCATACTTTTTTTCTGGCAAGAACTGTTTGTCTGCCACAATTCTAGCACATGGCTTGCCCTGTTCCAATGAATTATTACCAGCAATTGCTTATCAGTCCAACAGTTCATGCATTTGCACATTCCAAGCGAACCATTTTTGGATTATTATTGCCATTAAAAGCAATAGAAAACTTGGCGTTCGATGATTTGCCCCCGCTTCCAATCATATCTTAATGTTAATCAAATACAAGACAGACCCAATTTATTGAAGCCAAATTTTCCCTTACACAGAAAGAGATAGAGAGGGGAAGATAAGGAAGGGGTAGAAACACTACTCAAGTTAAACAAAAAACATTGATTGAAATTAGGTTGGACCCTTTTCCTCTTGAAATCAGAAAGGTTGCCATCTGCATCAGGGTGGGTTCCAGTCTTGGTATGGAGCATTAAAGACGTAAAGGTTCGGTTGACAAGGTTTTAGATGTAGGCTTTTTGGAGCTCGTGAAAGACACCCCACCTGCCCGAGTGTTCATGAAGGAAAAAGTTCTGTGTGTTTGCATGTGAAAGAAACCTAACCATCGCCTCTCAAGTCAATTATCTTCAAATTAGTTGATTTTAGAATTTACTCATTTGGGGCTCCTTTTCCACATTTGCCCTCACTCGGTTTCACAAAGAAAATGGGATGTACCTAGTTATAGTATAAAGATTACTATAAAAGAAGTTAATCACATACCTTCACATTTCATAAGTACTATTTTTTTCATGCAAGTAATTCAAATATTCAAAATTTATATAGTATCTTGCAAGGTAATATTATAATATTTGAAACTCATTTTCAAAATAATTCATCACTTTTTTTAAAGAAGGGTATTAAAGTAATTTTAGAACTGAATTTTCTATGTACTTGTAAATTGTCGGTCAAATTTGCAGCTACAACGACAGTTGAATGTAATTTAGTGGGAAATGAAAGGGCAAACGAGGAAGGGGGCCTTGAAAAGTTAAGTTTTGGCAGTATGCGGACTTGGTCTCAGTTTCACAGAAAGACGACGCCGACTGATGCCGGTGGTCCAGTCTCCTCAACGTGACACGTCAAGTCCTGTGGTTTCTTCTCGACCAACACGTGTCTGTTTCTCATTCGGTCACCGGCCCGGGGAGAAATTGCAGCGATTTCAAATTCCCGTGAGTTTCATTTCATTTCATTACATTACATTACCGTTCAGAGTTTCTTTGGCACTCAAATGCGGCTGAATACGACGTCGCTTACTCCAGCCAAAAAAGGTACTCTTACGTCATTTCCCGTAACGGTTGATGTCACGATGACAAAAGCTTTTCTTTTTCAATGTTTTCAATAAATTTTAATATTTTTTTCCGGTATTTTCAAAAATGCACTACCAGTATCCTTGCTGCTGGAGAGAAAAATATATTATCTCCTTTTGTTGAGTTGTCAAAAATAGTGGAGCAAAAGGAAAACCTTTTAATGGGAACGGTATGGGAATGATGTTACTATAAAATTAACAAACGATTGATTGGAATTTCATGTTTTTATTATCAAAACCAAGGGAAATTAATTCATTCTCCCATCGCAATGTAGACATAGAGTAATGCTACAAAGAATTAGATGTTATGGGGTGAGTCATGGTAGAGTAGGTGTTAAGGGACACAGGCCTAACGGAAAGGGGGTCCGTTGGCCTTTATTAGGGCAGGATAGGAAAGAGGTTACCTTACATACCAGACGCATTGAGTTTCACATTCAAGACGTGTGAAATGCTATAATACATTTCCAAATATAACATTCTTTCACCTGTAATCAATAATAGATTTGTCTTAAAGCTGAATGATATTATATGCACACCTTTCAAGACTGTGATTATATGTATTATTTTTTGTACAATTAATGAAAAACCAATAATTTCATACATATATATATATGAGAATAAATGAATTAATTATATATTATCCAAAAAATTTTAAATGTATGTCCACGTTCTTTGATTGTTAATGGTTTTTGGTGTTAACATCACTGTCTCAGGCCAGCTTATCACTTGATCATATCATTTCAATGTTCAACGTCACAAAAGAAAGACAGTTTGATCAACCTCTGGTAATGTAGAATGCATTCCAAGCCATATGACCCCAAGAAAACACCCTAACTTACAGGGAAAAGGAGAAGCTGTGGTTGAACCGTTCAAGCATATCCACTTTTGGAATAATGTTATTTGATCATGAAACCATTGATGTTGATTGTACGTAAAAGTTCAAAACTAGCTACACTCTTTGTTTTGTGGACACTGATGGGACGGTATGGAGATTTCTGACCCCTGATATAATTATAATCTATATTTCAATCTTATTGCTTCTATAAATCTTTCAATGATACCCATTCTTCTTAGTCACTATTCAACAGTATGAAATGTGGCATTTCGTAATTTCAGAATACAACTCGACAGATATTGGATGAGCTTTCAGAACTCGTGCAGTAGAATTTTACAGCATTTGTTGAATATATTTCTCACCTAGGTAGGAGCTATCGTGCAAGTCAGTTCACACATGAAGCTTTTGAAGCGTAGAGTCGATAAAGATGAATAAATGTGAACCATCAGCCAGTGTGTGCAGGCAAAAATATGCAGTGCCAGGCTTTTGCAAAACATGGGCACCGCCATTTTGACGGAAGGAATGGTCTATACTAGCTATAACGAAGAGGAGAGGATTTGGCTTCTCTAGAACGATGAGACGTGTGTTTTCCATCAACTGCGCTAAATTATTGAGTGATATAACAGAGAAAGCAATTCTCCCAACAGGAAAAATTGTCATCATCTTGGCTTAAGTATATTTGGTCCCCCGTTATCGTAATCTTCCTTGTTAGTTTCTTTGGCATGGCATGCAATTTGGCCCTACCATTATGACACTGCCTGTTATCAATGCATTGAGACCACGAAAATATATACATATATATATATATATAGACAATCATACGTAAAATTATATAGTACATACATTTAAAAATTCAAATTAAAAGGCGTGACAAAAGAGGGGAATAAAAATTCAAAGTAACTTATTAATTAATATTCTCATTGTACAATCTTATTATGCTCCACTAAACCATGCATTGACTAAAGAAAATATGGATAATATTAGTAATTTGGGTTATGCCTATCAATAAGTTATGATCAATTAAAAGTCAATTTCTAGAATGCTAAAAAAAAAATAGCACAATTATATCATCCAATTAAAAGGGTTGACTTCATTGTGTGTTACATTTAGCATTTCCGAATTAAGCAGCTTTGCATCTACACCACACAGTTTTTGTGGGCTTGGATGGGCTGCAAATTGGACTCAATCTGTGTAGCTTAGAGATCCTTTTGTTTTATACCAACTGCTAACCCTTTTAGTAATTGCCGCTATAATGCTATGTGCAGTGTTAACCACAAAAATTTTACGATTATTGATTTTTTGAGTTTATAAAATTTTTGTCACCCAACCTGACTACTCCGTAGCTTAGCTACTTAGATGAAACAGGGTCCAACGTAGCGTTAAGAGAGTAGAAACACACTAGATCCAGGTGCGACCTTTTGTCTAATCAGTGTCATCTCTTGTTTACTTCAGTGAGCTGTTTTGGTCTGGTCTGAACTTTTCTTTTATTAGTATTAGTCCTATTATATGGACGAAGTTGGACTAGGTCGGTTTGACAAATTTGACGTCAAAGACCAAAGCATCAATCATCGACGAGCTCCTTAATTATTTAACTGACTGATTTTGAAATGAAAGTGCTTATCCAATGCTGAAACAGTTTTAGACTTTAATTCGCTACTTGGCATGATCAAAGGATGAACCCTGGGATTAGGGGTACGTTGACTTTTATCCATGTGGGGGACGTGCACCGCCAAAGCCAAGGTGGGGCTCAACGTTTTAACTGTGGAGTCCATTTACTTAGGTAGGGCTCTGAAGGCTAACTTTGTCAAACAATTAGGCTGTAATGTTCCCATTTCAAGTAGACTTATGCCATCTTTCTCTTACGTTTTCCTTCCTGTCAAATATCATGTTTAATTTCTTGAGTGAAAATCATGGGCAGAGTGGAACATATACGGGCCAATGTCGGACGAAAATCATGTAGAGTACTTTACGGAACATTTTTGTCTGATAAGTCTTTGTTTTGGTGGGGTTTCCACATGGACCAGGTTGGCAGAAAGCTACCGGGCTTGGATTGGGCCCGAAGCGATAAAGTTAATGGGGAACTGTACTGACATGGGCTAAACAGGGGTTGACTATACCAGACCAAGTCAGATACCTCAAGCAAAGATGCCCTATTAGACTCCATTAAGGGTCTGCTTCCAAGGCCTTCAGTTGGCCTGTTGAACAACGGGAAGTCGAATTTTGTTTTTTAAGAATGAAAGTTAAAGAAGTTTAATTACCTTGTAAAATTTTGGGTCCAGGTTGAACTGCCAGGCCCATTTCTATTTTTCTCCAACCAGCCAAGGTTGACAGAAGGTTCAACTTATTTTTTGAGAAAGCAATGGATCAGGCAGCACATGATTTGATTCTATGCCATCGAATGAGGCTAAGCATATTCCACACTTGGACCTCTCATCATCAAGCAAGTTGCTTTATTCCACGTACCACAACTCAAGTTGATTAACTGATCATTGCTTTTGCCTTCCACTCTCTCCTGAACAAGAAAAGGCTTCATTTATTTCATCTTCCTTTGATAAAATTAGTTTTGTGACATAGATTTATGACTTTGACTTGGAATCAAGTTCAAGTTCATCCATTCACTAAAAAAAAAAAAAAATTGATTTCAAAACCTCCGTACAAATAATCTAAATATTTAAATATTATAAATAAAAAAATTAACTAACAACTTGATTTCCAGGGAGAATTTTGTAGTTGGTGGCATATCTGAAGGCTTTTCTTCAAGTTAACGATGGAAAATGACTTCCCCAGACTAGCTATTAGCAACTAACGTTGCTTCACAACCTCAAAAAGAAAATCGACGATTGCAAGTCATAATCAGAGCCAACCATCCAGCCCATTTCCTGGGAACTGTGTCCCACTTAAACAGCAAAACCACGCCGTTTTAGTTCTCCGATCCAAGTCTCTCCCCCTCTCCCCCTGCTAAACCCTTATTCAAGCTTTTTATTCTATCAATGTCTAGGCTTTTAGCTTTGACGAGAAATAAAGTGTGTGAAGTTTGGAAGTGATGAACATAAGCGAGAAAGCCGTTCGGAATAGGCATCCAAAGAAGGTCTCATTTTTAAGGTTAGAATCATAGAACTCCTCGCTCTTTTGTTCTTGTTTATGTAGTATTTAGTTTTTTTATTTAACTCAATTCTATGATAAATAGGTTCTTTTTGTAGCACAAAAAAGTGGGTTTTTCTTAAAATATGGAAACAAATTATGTTCTTTTGATGGGCCTCTTTCTGCTGTTAGTTGCCGTTGATTGCTCTAGTTCTGATCCAAAGGTGAGTTTTTAGTGGAGGAAGTTGGTTAAATTGTTTAATTCTATTCATGGGATCAAGACGGTTTCTCATTGACTTTTATTTTTAGGGAAATGTGAATGAAAAGACTGGTTTAGATCAGAATGTAGGTGACATAGTGGATCCAGTTAATGGAAAAAATGTTCTCAAATCTGCTTCGGATTCCATTGAAGTTAATAAAGTTAATGTCAAAGCAAATGAAAGAGATCAAATTGATAAATCAGGTATTGAGAGTGGTACAAGTAAGAGCAATTTGAACCAGCAATCAGGGTCAAATGAAGGTGAGAATTTGCAAAAGGATGGACAAGAGTCAAGTGCTGAAGCAAAGGCAACAACTGATGGTGAGAAAGAAGGTGATAATGTGCATGAGGGTCAGGGAGAATCAAACGTTGAAGCCAAAGGAAAGATGGATGGTGAAAATGAAGGTGATAATGTGCATGATAAGGGTCAGGAAGAATCAAATGTTGAAGCCAAAGGAAAGATGGATGGTGAAAAAGGAGGTGGTAATGTGCATAAGGATCGGGAAGAATCAAAGGTTGAAGCAAAAGGAAAGATGGATGGTGAGACAGAAGGTGATAATGTGCATAAGGATCAAGAAAAATCAAATGTTGAAGCCAAAGGACAGGCAGATGGCGAGAAAAAGAAAAATCTGGGTGATAGTGTGGATCCCAAGGAAGTGACTGTAAAGAAAGACAATGCACAAGAATCAGTCCCGCCACCGCCGCCAACAAGGACAGATGGCTTTCGGGGTGAAGAATGTGACCCATCTAATATGTGTATGGATAAGAATGAAAGGTTTGCTGCATGTTTGCGAGTCCCTGGAAATGGTAAGTGTCCTCTAACTGGGATTGCTTTTAACCATTTTGTCTCCTTTTTTCCTGGTAATGTGTTATTATAGGTATTTTCCTTGTTTCTTTAGTTGTGTCATTCTCTGCTGTAGACATTTATAGAAGGTTGCAAGTTTCTAGCAATGGAAAAGAGTATGAATAGTTACTATCGATGATGATGATGTTAGACCAAATTTATTTCTCTCTATTCCTTCTCAATTATATTGCATTGCAAAATTTGACCTTCTAACTTTGGTTTGCAATATTCCAGAATCTCCAGATCTATCACTTCTGATTCAGAACAAGGGAAAGGAGCCTCTTACCATTAAAATATCTGCTCCTGCTTTTGTTCAGTTAGAGGAAACAGATGTTGAACTCCAAGAGAAACAAGACAAAAAGGTATTTTGTAAACAACATTACAAGTTACATGCAAGCATCATGTTAGGATCACAAATTGTGGCTGATTAGAGGCCTGTTTTTTTTTCCTGGTCTAACGTAATAGTATGAATTAAGTCTTGTTAACACTCAGTATGCAATCAACTCTAGTGGCCATCTAGCACAAGTACACCCAAAAAGAAATTTAGTGGGCAAAAAAATAATAAATTTTCATTGCAATCATCTTAGCACATTTTGTTATTTAAAAAATTTTTTTGTTATATTTTCCTTTTGGAGATGAATGCTGCAAGTACCCTTTGGTACAGTCCCTCTTTTGCTGTTGGCCTTTTGAAAAGCTGTAAAAAAGTCTTCGGGCTTCAGCCAAGGGCCTTCAGCCTTGCATGAACTGGCACTCTACTTGCAGTAACTAATACATAACATGAATTGAGTAATATTGTTTGTATAGTCCTCTTTTACTGCATTAATGATCACAAACAGCCAATATTTGTGATGGCCAATACAAATACATTAGCTAAAGGGGCTAAAGGTATATAAATTGCTAAATTTGTAGATAACTATAACATGGCCACTATGCCTTGGCTGGAATGAATATTGATACACATTCTCAACTTTGTTTTTGTTTTTTCTTTTTCATTGATGAATTAAGAAGCATTCAGCATATATTGTCTATGTTTCATCTATTGAAATGATTGGTAATTTTCAATTACATATGTATCATAATAATTAGGCAGTCCATATGGTGCAACTGTGGGCGTTTCTAGCTCTGCTAATGATGCTATTAATGTATTCAGAGAAGGTTGTTTCTGCAAAAAGTTGGTTCTGATTGATATTTAAATTGTACAGGTAAAGGTCTCCATAAAAGATTCTGGAACAGGGAACTTGATTGTCTTAAAGGATGGTAGAGGAGAGTGCAGTCTTGATTTCAAGGATTTGATTGTGCATAATTCTGCCGAGTCCTATGTAAACTTCTTGTCACAAACCCCTACAACTACGTTTATATTTGTCGCTGCTATACTGATACTAGCATCAGGTTGGATGTGCATGAGCTTTAAGCGGAGGCAACTTGCAAGAAGTGGCTTGAAATACCAGAGGCTAGACATGGAGCTGCCTGTATCTGCTGGGGCAAAAACAGAGCGAGATGTCAATGATGGATGGGATAACAGCTGGGGTAATAATTGGGATGACGAGGAGGCCCCTATGACACCCTTAATGCCTGTCACTCCTAGCCTCTCCTCCAAAGGGCTTGCGTCACGACGGCTGAGTAAGGAGGGGTGGAAAGACTAGTGCTAGTTTGATCGACACATGCAATCAAAAATGGGAAAAAGAATACATTAACATAACTTTATTTTTAGCTCGTTACTTTTCCCGATTTTTAGAGGTCTTTTTGTTTCTGTTTGTCACTGAAAGGGAAATAGAAAACCTAAGGGAAATTGACATGATGGAGGCTTTCATGTGGTTTTGTACAGAAGTCAGAATGCGTTACTGGCATTGTTCCTTGTAAGGTAATGCCAAAGTTTTTTAGTAGGTTGAGCCGCACAATGGAATTCCTGAGCCAACAAACATGCTCGTGAAGTGCAGGTGTATTCCATCAACCTAGATTGGTTGGATGTGTGCGTATGCGTGCGTCCCTGTGCAATAATGTGCCACTATGCATGCCTACATGGGATTCGGTGGCATGTAGCTGAGTTGGACTGTTTATGGGTTGGTATGTTGCCTTCCTGTTCTTGAACTTAAAACAAGTAGATGAGGCCTCATTTAAAGCTGGGCTTGTCTGAATAATTGTCCAACCAAACTCCAATGAACGGATCAGATTGTGGGTCCAAACATAAAAAATCAAAACATTCCCACCACCGAAATAATTAATTGGACTTTTCAGCAAACTCTCCCACAGGAGGCCCGTGGGTTTGTCTCGATACTTTCGGGTCCTCGCGCAGCCCATAAAGGGAAGAACAAAAAGGTGAGAAGAGTTTTGTTGGGTTGGGTCTCATCCTTCAAGGAGCAAAGTCTATCAATTGGCAATTTGCACTTGTTTATTGGTTCTGCAATCTGCATTATCCCACAAGGCGAAGGCCCGAGGGAACTTTGACCATTTTCTGCGTATGGCCTTTTTGATGGAAAAAACCGAAAAAAGGCAATTTCCATCCATGGTCGTGTATATCTGCACTACATCTGATACTGTTTTGGATTTTGCAATTTATTTGTACTATTTTCATATAGCAATACGGTACCAATCTTGATAAAGGACTACTGGGTAAAAACCAAACTCCAGTAAAAGGCGAAGAAATACTTGGTTTCGCAGCTTCCTGCTCACCACTCCTCGCCAGTCACAACTTTTCTTCTCAATTTGTTCGTCAAAAAAGTGGGAAAGAAACCACAGACAAGCATTGAAAATGACAAATCCAAATATTTCCATTTTGCCATTTATTTCATTAGCATCCCTCTGCAATCCGCATGTTACATTTGTCGACGCCACAACTTACAGAAAATTGAAACACTCCAAAAAGAGAGAAAAAGAAGACATATCCAACAGAATCACACCAGTGATTTACTATTTGTAAATTTATACTAAGTAAATCTGAATTATTTTAGTACCCCCATCTCTGTACCAACAAAAAAAAAATCCCTGCTGTCAGTATAGTTTGATGTATACAGGACGAAGCATGTATCCATTAATCACGTTTCCTTGAACTCTTCCATTCCTCAGTATTGTCTTTTCTCCAAAACCTACTCTCATAAATTTAATATTTACTTCAAATTTCAATTAAAAAATGATATTATTTTTTTATTATTTATTTTTTTAATTTTTAATAAATTTTCAATAAATTATATAATAACATTCTATTTCGCTGGTGAATTTAAAACTTCACACGTATAGCAGATGAGATGATTTTCAATTGAAAAATATTTAAGGTTTATACATGCAATATATTCAAGACAAACCGGTTGTTACAATTTACAAACATGTGAGACGTAGCATCACATGGTGCCGCGTGTTGACATCTGATTCGCCCACGTTGATGAAGCACGTGCAGAGGCTCGGCCTTTTTCATGCAAGGGATTGTCTTCGTAGGAGAGCAGCACGTGGTTGGGCCCCGCTAGGTAAATTTGTCAGACTACACGTGCACTCACATGACGAGATTTAATGCTCCCTAATAGAGGAACACGTGTCGCCATAATCCCCGGATTCATAGGGTCACACTATCAACGCTGATTGCGATAAGAAACGGGGCTATTTATAGAAACAACAGCCCAACCGGATCAACGTGGGTTGCGACGGCTCTGACGGCTCAGATCTTTGGTACATCACATGCTTATCGTATAATCGAGTTCATTTGTCTACTTTTTAAATTTTATCTCTGCTGATGTTACAACGCCGACTAATTTTGACTTCCCAGAGGTCCATGACAGGTAACAAAACGATATTATCAATAATTAAATTATGAAAAAAAAATGTTAAAATGTCTAGCAATACGTTGCATAATAACTCATTAAAATATAAATATTCATAAAATTATTATACGTATACTATTAGTAAGTCGAACAATAAAAAACCGAAGTCAAATGAAACAACATACTCATTTTTCTCAATAAATAATATGCTCATTATAAATGTTATACATAATTCCTTTCTCATCACATCAATTTTAAGGTAAAATTAGCGCATAAGCATGTTATGAGGATTTGTTTTACTTAGAAATTTCCACGTTACCATAAATAAATGAAGGATAGATGGTAGTAATTGTTGTTAAAATTTACTCAATCTTTTTAGGTATAAAAGAATGATCGCTATTAATTTATTAAGAATATATAATATATAAATATAATTTTAATCAATATATTGATAAAAGTTGGAATTAAATAAAATCACTGTGCATTGACATAAATTCATTAATTGCATATTCATAGGAATAGAGTCCCATAATTGAATTACATTTCCATTGCACATCAACTTAGAACCTACTTCATTCAAATGCCATCGAACTTGAACTGGAGTCATTCATTATTTTCCAACAATTGATCATTGCACGTGGAAATGGAGAAAAATTAATTCCATTATCATTCGTGTACATGATGGGATTCCATCTGAATACACGTGAAATTATAAAGTCATAAAATAAAAAAAAAGAAAAGTAAAAATAAATCGCCAACGCATTTAAATAGTTTTTTTGCTTAATTAGCGGCGGAGACTGGAGCCTACTTAAAAACTTAAGCGACTCTATGCATTATTTGGAGCCTATTTATAATGGATTACTTGTTTTTTTTTTTTGGTCAATACATATGAAATAAATTTTAAGAGAAAAAGAGGGTTCGACTATTAGAAAAAAAAAAAAGAATTACAGTGGTAAAAGCTTGTTCCATTTCTCACTGCACCAGGAAAAACTGTTGGGAAAGGAGGAAAGAACTCTGCAGGGAACTGCATGTAGCAGTTACTTTGGCAAATGGCGCATAGAAACAGGAAAAGATAGGGGGCCAGGAGATCTATTGCAGTTAGTGGGGACGTTAGGGAGCTGAGATTCCGGTGTCGGCTTTAAAATTTGAGTTTCAATCTATAAACTATCTTTTTCTGAATAATTTATGGAAAGAAGATCAGAGTAGCATTGCAGCATATCCCATATTTTTTTGTCCTTTACTCCCCAATGCCGCGCTCAAAATCCACCATAAAAGAGTGCAAGAGAAACTTTTTGGAGATTGTGCTTCTTTTTTTTTTTTTTTTCGCGCTATCGTGGGGCTCCAGAGTATGGAGTGCTTGAGTCTAGTGGGGATATTATCTTTATCTGAGTAAATTTCGAACTTTAATTTTATGGCTTAGGCTTAAGCAACAATTGACTCTTTATGGTTAAATGAGTTTTGGTTGTCATACCTCAATTAGTTATTATATGTAAATGTTTAATTTACTGCAGCCATGTGAGAAAATGCTCGCTCATTGCAGCCTCTGTATTTAAAGGAAGATGGATTCATTGCAAGCGACACATGAAAAATCATGCTTACTTCCAACCCATATATACAATAGTTAAACTTAAATATATTCAATTCATTAAAAAAAAAAAACTGATAAGTATGAAAACGCCAGGAACTGTAGACCAGTAATAGTGTCGTCAAGCAGAGGGAAGAGAAAACTTTCTGGCCGAGGAGCAACAGGACCACCTTGAGAGGCAATTTGTCTCCTTCGCCGGCTCAATTCCCACCTCTCTTTCAACTCCAAAAAAAAAAAAAGAAAACAAAAATCCCTTATGTCTCTGCGCCTTTTTCACTTAATAAATATATTACAAAGTGGAATCTCTGGACCTAACCCAGTGCATGCGTATTTGATGAGAGATAAAATCAATAATCATCTCACGAGGTCATTGTTTCATGGAAAGATTTTCATGCATGTCGGGAATTTGGTCCATACTGATGGCATATAATAACCAAATGTGAGCGTGGCATAAAGCAATTTTGACCAAAGACAAAAGGAATTAACAAATTCCATTGCCTTTTAACTAGGTTTCATCACACATGGAAGATTTAACTTTTAAAAGTGATTTATCTGCGTTGGATTAATCAATCATGATCATGTTAAGTTAAGGGAATCGTTTTCACTAGAAAGCCTTAAATCATTGGTTAAATGGTAAGATTAGTTTTTGACTATGATTTGAAGGCAAACAGAAAAAGTGGTATACAGTAATTCCAGCTAGATTTCTACATGCATTGATCGTGACTTTTGGCTTGTAGATTTTTATGGAATGACATTGAAAGTTGTTAGATTTATTCTTATTTTCGGGCTAATGATATTTGTTTTATGATCTATCTATATGTTGTGGGCCTGTAGAAAATTTCCACTGTCTGACTGTGCTGCAAAGCACTAGGTTTAAAAGAGCAGCATAATGTCTAATAAGCGTAGATTGGGTCAGGGAAGGACCTCATCGTTGATGGTTGATCGTTGCCTTTCAATTCATTTCGTGCCATTTTATTTTTGCGTTTAATTCCCATAAAAAAAATGCATTACCAAAATATTCAGCAAAACTTGGACGATTAGGATTGATGAGACAAAGATTGCAAGCATTAAAGCAGCAAGTAACAAGAGGGTGGTGGCACTAATTAGATGAGCTATAAAATCTTGGCAAGATTTACGTTCCAGTGTTGCGTCCAAGAGAATCAATTATATTATATGAAAGGGATATATTTAAAAGTTTGAACCACTTTGGCTATAGCACTAATCAAGCTCCCACTTTGACCCCAAAATGATCAAATTTCTAGCAGAACAAACAAAATTGGTGGCAAACACTTGAGTATTAGTGGAGTCATAAAGAATGGATAAACAAGAGCAAAAAAGACCCTTGCCTCACCTACTCCAAATAATGGTTACAAGCTGGTACGGATTTGAAAAGTAAGAAAATTATTTAAGAGCACATATTACCAATTTGGGGTGGGAAAAATGGTGTGCGGACCGCACCAGTATTCTCCGTGACTGGCTCACTCCAGGTGGCCCTGCATGGACCTGACGTGAATCTGCCTTGATTTGCGCTTTCCAGCAAGAACACCAAAGAACTGTGAGAAATGAGGTGCATTGAAGCACCATTGGTCAACCGATTTGGCTTTAACGTGTGCTATGGTTTATAAAATTTTGGTCCATGAAATTCTGGTTCATTTTCTTCTTTCGTGGCTCAACGACCATAATTTGCTATACAGATAGATGTTTTGACCTACAAGATTATTAAGGAAAGAAAAAAGGGGTAAGAAGGATGACTAGGTAATTAGAATTTGCCAGAACTTTCAGTCTCTCTAGAAGCACAAATATATAAAAAAAGCATACATGTGTGAACAATCCGCGAATCAAGAGTTTTTCTAAGGATTTACGATCACAACGACCGAACAAATATGATAACATGTCATCAAAAATTTAGTGATTTGAGTAATTGAGGTCGCACAACTTTACAAAATGAGGGAGTAACAAAACAAAGACCAAGGGCCGTGTAATTAGCCAATAAATTCCTGCTGTACAGATAAACAATACATTCTTCAAATGGGATTTAAAGTGATTGTGGGGCTTGGAAAGTTATCGCCCAAATATCTTCCAAACCGCTCTTCTTGGAGCTTGGAGAAGACGATAAGGGACCCTTCCCACCATCAAAGCTTTTAACATCCTATCATTCTCAATAGGAGACATGCATATATCACTTAAGATCTGCCTAGGGCCATCTGTCTCTTGGAAGGGCATATTTTGCACGTGTGAAGGCGGGTCCAAAAACATGTACTGATTCCTTAAGGTTCCAATATGGACAGAGGAAGCCGCACCTTTTTTCTCCTTATGTCCCAAGCTAAGTTAAACCGTAGATAAAGGCCACTTGTCCTGTTGCACGCGTGTTGGATCATGGGTGTGCCATTGCCTAGGGGTCACCCTTATTACAAAGTTACGATCATAGCCCAGGATCATACCTGTTTTATGCGTGCTTTTCATGCCTCAAAAGTAAATACAAAATCATTTCGGTTGTGTTTTTAATATAATGGAAAGAAAATTCATGTCCCCCACAGCTTTTTAGACACTCTCATTAATTCCTTGCTTGCTGGACGCTCTTCTTGAGGTTTGTTTCAAGAAAGGTTTCTCAATTACTTGCTGCTTTTCTGTTCGTAGCGAAATTGTTGCTTCCAAGAGTGGAAAAGACAGACTGCGTAGGTTTCTAAAGGATTTTAAAGCTTGGACAGAAAAAAAAAAAGGCAATCTCTACCCTCAGAACTCAAAGCAGTAAAAGTTCATCTTCGTGATTACAATACTAGTACCTGATTTTGACTGTAAAAATGATTATGTCGACAAATAAGCAAACATAATTGTATGTATTATATACTGTTTAATGAGCTTTTATTCATATTAATCTACATGATTTATATCAAATTAAATGAGTCAAAATCTCTCTATGCATGGTTGGTTAATGTGCAAAAGCATTATCGATCCTTGTACCATAAATTACTTGATCTCCGCTTCTTTATTGAATAGTGAAAACCAAGGTTTTGCATTTTCTGAACTGTACTGTGCGACACAGCCAAGCAACAATCATTTGAAATTTGAGATCCTATACATACGCAAAACTACAAATGGCAGAGGTCTTGTAGAACGGTTTACCAGATAAGCCACCTTTTTGACATAATTGAGTGGCATGCACTTCTAATTCATGACATTTTTGGGCAGTTTTGAATGCGAACCCTAAGATGTAATCAAAGGATAGCAGAGCTAACAAGCAGAGTACTGTATACAACTTTTCTTTTTTTGTTCATTACGGAAAGGGGGAATGCATGAGCTGGGGCTAGAATCCCAGCGTTACGGAAATCTACCTTCTGAATGAGGTGAATGAACCATCTGATCAAGCCCCATGTTCAGACTGTACTTGGAGCACCTATGTAGAAGTGGACCAGGCCAAGGAGTTTGATATATCAATCTCTTCACATGCAACCTCGTAGGCTTCTCTTATGATCAAAATATCCAATAAAATTAAACTAAATTACTCGATAGAGAAAAACTTTTACTGTAATGAGACAATTAAGTTAAGAGAACCTTTTCCTTGAAAGGATCCCGAATGAATCCTGTAAAATTGTTCAACCTTTTTCTCTTAAAGTCTAATCTTGTTTATCATTGCAGAAAAACTCCGTCCCTTGAGTCTGTCCAAAAGAAGGTTATCCCCACCTCAAACTAACACGTTCCTCTATGTGTTTAATATGTACGATAAAAAGATGAGGAAGATTAGAATCCAAGGAAAATGACTTGTTTGTGCTTTACTTAGGGTTCAGTCACTTTTTAATTACAGTTATCATGCGGGATCAAGGTTGAAGGTACTAATAAAGTGATTAAACTACTCTAATTAACTAGTCTAGCATCGCAATTTTTTTACTGTTTCTATTAACAGAGTACTCTGGTAATTACAATTAACTTAGACATCATGGCTTCATGATTGCCCTGAATTCAAAGAAACGAAAGAATAAAAACATGATTTATATTCCAAAGAAAGCTTTTCCTTTTTTTTTTCTGTGTTCTTTTTGACATTTCATGCTCTTTATCTTATCTTCGGGTGAATGATTGGCATCCGCTTTAGGAATTGATTAAGCTACAACGCTTGTTGGCCCTTCCAAAATTTAGATGCAAGAAAGAGACCCTGGCTGGAAGATGTGAAACACATTTATCTCAAAGCACATGTCCCTAGCGCTCTGTTCTCACAGATCCCTTTCTTTTCTTATTCTTCATAATTGAGTTTGTATAATTTCTATATCTCTATGTGTCAGAGCTCCATCCTACCCTGTTCAAACTGATCAGCCCTGCATCAAAAATCTCATTACCAAGAATTTTCCCTTTATTTCATCCTTTTGTCCCCAAGATTCCTAGTTGATTGTAGCTTAAGGTAATATATGAATTTATGAAATAATGTTATGGTTTGCTTGGCCATGACTGCATGTTGCCTGGCTACAGCATGTCAACTAGTTTAGTAACTTAGAAGAGAACAAACTTCCAATTTCACAAGTAACAAGTTCCGGATTCGCCATAAAAGATTATTTAGGTTAACAATTAGTCAAACTCATTTAAATTTCAGCAAATCGGCATATCTTACTTTGTTAAGCAATTCAAAATTTTGGGTGCAAAACAATCGAACAAGTTAGCTAAAATACCGGAATCCTGAAAGTCTGCAAGCAAATTGAACTAATCAATGAACAAATTCTATTAGTATACTTAACCGTGCGCCATCCCCAAGCTACCAATTCCAAGTCAGAACTCATTCTCGGTCGTAATATATATAATATAAATCTACCCAATTAAGCGATATGCATTGTGTAAAATAATCTAATTGAACCGAACAAGTAACGAAATTAGGCCCAAATTTTGTATTTCAAATTTGAATTCTTTATTAGGCTGTAGGGCACTGAGGTTTCGTACAAGTGTACAATAGTGTGAACTGTAATGACTTATAATTAACGGATTAATTCAAAGATGCAGTGGGAAAATATCCAAATTTCAAAAGAGACTAACCAGTAAAAGAAGAAGCAAAAGCAAATTGAGTGGCATTATTTTGGGGGACAGTGTCCGAGTCTTGACCAACAACAAAGGGAGAGTTCCACTTGCGAAAGCAGCCGAGGACTTTGAAGCTCCCCAGCACAGCATCTCCACTACCTTTAACCCAAAAAAACACTATACTATTAGACATTCTCCTACCCTTTCCATATTTGCTTTCACTTTTCTGATTTTCTTCCACATTTTCGCTTTAAAAGAAATTTCTACACCAACTTTAGGTGAGGAAAATGTTACCAAAGGGTTGTGGCCGATCACGATCAATCGTTTTATAACTCAGACCATTATTTTCACATGCAAATCCTTCGTACTAATGAAATGTAAAAATAAAAAATAGTAATTCAAGTGTTATTGTTATTTGAAAAATGAAGTGCGGTAATTATCGGTTATTCTTTTTGCGAAAATTAACGATGCAGTTCTAATTTTGAAGTACCACTAGCGAGATCTTGCCAAGTCAAGGTGAAATCATATATTGGTGGGGCCTAAATAATAACGTGGCGCTATCTGAACTGGGGTAATGTGGCCTTTACGGAGATTTACCCGGGTTGTTAGGTTTCTCCCGAGACGGTACTTCGTGGGGCTGATGAAACTAACTAATCCCGACAGTCGGTGACTGCACTGGCTAGGAAATGATGCCGAAGCCGTGATAGAACCGGCGTTAACCGGTCATTGCGGAGGCTTGCCTCCTTGACTTATTATACGCGTCCATATCTCTTTGTTTTTAACCTTCCTCAGATATTAAAACTTTTTACTTTTATAAAAGGGGAGAAAAAAAAAAAGTTAAAGGACGAAATTTTGTCTTAAAAAAAAAAAGAGAGAAATTAAGATTTTATCTCTTTTTCGGCGGAGACCGTTGATTGCGGTTGGGAATAAAGCGCTCTGACAGGGGACCCCCTTTTTGACCACATCTTGCCTTGTCATTTTCCTTTTTTTTTCCTTCTTTTTTTAATCCGACAAAATAAATAAAATAAATAAAACCAAAATGGTCATCTTGCACAGTTGATTTTACACGGATGCCATTGTTAAATTTTTTCACATACCCAAAAAAGAAAATTATAAAAAAAAGGAAAATTTCCTGTCACCGGATAGTGTCGGTGGCGTTTATAAATATTGATTCCAGAAGAAGAGAAATTAAATGGTGGTGAGTGTTGTTTGTCGGGTTGTCTGGTTTTCGAATCCTGGTTACAGTCAAGTCCTGGGCGATGCTGGTGCAAAAAAGCCAGGCGTTACCATACATACACCGCCACGTTTCCACGCTTCTAACAGCTCCTCCCTGCATTATTTCTTTCGGCTAAAATCTGCAGTTTAGGCTTAACGTGGTTAGGTTGCTAACGGTGTCAAAATTAATTATATTTTGCATGTTTGGTTGGCTGTTAATGCAAAGTAATTGTGACGACCTTTTTATTTTTATCTTTACTTTTGACCGACTACTTTTTAACTAGTAGTATATTCTTTGCTCTCAGTTTTGATTCTATTAAAGTTTGATTTATGGGGTTAACATTTCCTTTTAAGTTAAGTCTTCATATTCAGTAAATACCTGAAATGAACAATTCTTGTATAAGTGTATGGGTTACTAAACCTACTGACGAGGATGGAAAGGATGGGAATGACAACATGCTAATTCATATTAATTGCTTCAATAGTTCTCTCAATGATTTGAGATAGTGTTGCAGTAATTCAAATTTGATTCAAATTCCCTCAAATATTTTAATCACGAATTCGTAATTGATACAAGCAGCAGGCAAAATTAATTGGCCCTGCAATGTGTGATTTGCCTGGAAGATTCATGGCGGATGACTCCCATATTTTGTGGTACGAAGAGATGTTAAACAGCCAATCGAACGGGATTCAAGGCACAGATACCCAACTCATAAAAAGGCCTGTTTCCGTTGCAAGAAATTAATGAGCAAATGTGATCAAATTTTGCTCTTTTAAATATTTAGAGCGCTGGAACCTGCAAGTAATATGGTCTCTGCCAATTCTCTGCTCCATTTGATAATTAAACACCGCACCATTTTCACATGTTGAGATGAACGATCATCACCTTCCAAGTTTTAAACCTGAACCCCTCTTTAGCTGGACAAAGTAATGGTTTTAGGTGGAATTTTTAGGCTTTGCATTGATATATCCAACCCTCTTCAGTAAATGGCAGAAGAGAGAGAGAGAACCCTTTTTGCCTTGGCTGTAAATTGTTTGGCACATGTATGGCTTCAATTTTTAGCTGCACTAAAACTTAAAAATGAAAATCTTGAGACAAGTACAAAAAATCAGCCAGGTTTGCAATTTCCCCATACCTTCTCGAAGGGCAAACGGACAGGCAGAAATGCAGAAGCCAGAAAGTTGGTTTAAAAATTAAAACTTCGAATAATAAAGTTGATAAAAAAATAAAATTTGCTTTAATTGTGGGTCAACTAATTTTCAAAACTATTAACTGGTAGCTGTTTCTTACAAGCCGAAGCCAAAATGTTGAAAATCCAATTCTGTCCAATATTTTTAACCACGAGATTCTGCAGTGCAGGTTTGCCCCTAGCTAATGCCACATGGCTTTCTGGGAAAATTTCAGGGGCATTATGGACACGTTGAGTCTTGGAACCAAGGGGGGCTCTCTGTTTTATTTTTTAAAATTTTTCTGAATTTGTTGACTCAACCCTGCAGGGCTTTTCGTTTACCTGTTTGGGTAATTCCTGATCCTCAAGGCGGCCGTTAAACCTGCAAAAGGAGAAATTAATTTAATCAACATCAAATTTTAAACGTTGAACGTACAACATTTTCATCTGTAGCAGTTTCTCTTTTCCTTTTTTTCTTCCCAAAAATACATTAAATCCACACCGACCCTTCCCAGTAAAGAGCCAGGGCAGGGACACCCACATGACTCTGTTCTTTTCTTTTATCAACCGTTTTCCTCTCCTCCAAAAGGGAAATTATTTTAATGTGAAATTTTTTTTAAATAAATATAATATATTTTCATTTATTGATCTCTGCCAATTTCTAGGCTCTTGGTAGCTTCCTTCCCTCCACAATATATAGAGGCTTGAGCTCCTCTTCCAATTCTCAATCTCACTGCTCTCCCTTTCTCCCTCTTTCTTTGAAAGAGTTTCTCTTCTTGGTGGGTTTATCAGAAGTTTTAACTGATAAATAATACCCACATTACTTTCATTCTTCTCTAATTAGACTGCATTTTCTGTGTTTAAACCAAAATGGGTTTCTCTTATCAGTTTTAGAAAGTTGAAGGAAATCCCATTTTGCAGTATACAAAACTCTGCTGCAGAAACAGATCTGTTTTTTTCCCTCTGTTTTTGTTGAATTGAATACTGATTAGCGTCTTCTGTCGACTGTGAATACATGGAGAAGTTAATGAGACTCATTCCAATGGCTCCTCTGCTTCTCCTACTTTGTCTTCCTTTTGCATTTGCTGGTCATGACTATAACCAAGCTCTGAGTAAGAGCATTCTCTTCTTTGAAGCTCAAAGATCTGGTTACCTTCCTCATAGCCAGAGAGTCACATGGAGAGCTAATTCCGGTTTGAATGACGGCAAGGCTAGTGGGGTGAGTTAAAGTTCCACTCTCATTTTCCAAATGTTGAACTTCTTACTCTCTCAATTCTACCCAAAAAACAAGTTGGAAACCAACATGTTCCTCTACTTTGGGTTTCTTCTTTGCATTGAAAATTATGGTTTCGATTTGTTGAGATTGCTTGTAAATCACAGGTGGATCTGGTAGGAGGGTACTATGATGCAGGGGACAACGTGAAGTTTGGACTGCCCATGGCATTCACTATAACAATGATGTCCTGGAGCATAATAGAGTACGGAAAGCAAATGGCTGCAAGTGGAGAGCTCGGCCATGCTTTGGAAGCCGTTAAGTGGGGAACCGACTATCTCATCAAAGCTCACCCCGAACCCTATGTCCTTTACGGAGAGGTACCCCTTCCCCTCTTTTTCATTAACGTTTTCTCCTTCAAGCGCTAACAGTTAACACTAATGCTTTATCACTAATATTTCCATATGAATTCGATATTATATATATTTTAAATCACACTTGATAGCAGCAGTTGTCTACTAAAATATTACTTTATTAGTTAGAGCTTAGTGTTAATTTCTTTAAACTCAAGGGACAGCAATTAAAAAAACAAAGACAAAGAAGTAAAAAAAGAAAAACCGATCTCAAACTTGGGTTGAGTGTGACTTTAGTTTTATTGTTTGCTACAGAACTACTTTAATGGGATGGAATTATGAATAAAAAAAATAAAAAAATTTAAGTGAAGATTCATTTCAAATTAGTTTGGTCCTAAATTTTGCTGTGGTCCATTTTAGGTGGGAGATGGGAACAGTGACCACTATTGTTGGCAAAGACCAGAGGACATGACCACCGACCGTCATGCTTACAAGATTGACCCAAGTAACCCCGGGTCGGATCTCGCCGGTGAAACCGCAGCCGCCATGGCTGCTGCCTCAATCGTCTTCCGCCGTTCCAACCCCGCGTATTCCAGCGAGCTTCTACGCCACGCCGACCAGGTATTCGCACAGTCTTCCTCTGATTGACTCGCTTTTAGCTCGCAGTTCATGGGACAATTTTCGTGGGCCGTTAGGCCCGTTGGCGCATGTTAGCTCACACTCTGGCCTTTTCAGGCTAGCATTAGCGGTTGACTGGTGTGTACTCGAGTGACAACGGTTGTTGTTGCGCACTTTAGCAAAAGCTTCCGTAGACTGTAGTAAATAGGTTGTTACGCTGCCCCGCTTTTTTGTCAGTCTGGACATTGCAACTTGGCGGCCCCAAGTTTGCGCCCATTCAATAACCGCCACTATCTTTGTGTTTTTAACAACGTTGAGTGTTTTAAATGCACTTATTATTACTATTAAATATTATTATTTTATTAGTAATAGAAATGTTTTCATTAATCTATCAAAATTAAAACATTATTACGCAATCGGCTATTTGATATTCATATATTTGCCTTAAGAAAAAGGAGTAGTGACTTTACGGAGTTTGAATGACCTGTTTTTAGGTACTTATATTTGACAATAAACGGTGCCGTCTGGTGGATTATTTTCTGGTTTGAAAATTGAAAAATAAATGCGGGTAAACTTTTTCGGCGCATAATTTGGGTCATGGGTGCACTTTGCCCCGCCCATCACGGGTAATCTTCTTGTCACCGTACAGATCTATCGTATTAACAGATCTGAACCGTAGATTGAAACGATCCTCCAAAGTCGCAATTAGGTTTTCGTTTCCCACGTGCCAACACTGTCGGTGCTCCCAGTTAACCCCCAAAATTACCCTTGCTTTTCTCCTCATATTACATCACTTACCTACGGCTCTTTAACAAAATTGAAAATTTTCAAGAATTAATTGGTATCAATAATGTTTTGATTTTTTCTTTTCTGTTTTCAGCTATTCGAATTTGCTGATAAATACAGAGGCAAATATGACAGCAGCATCACAGTTGCCCAGAAATACTACCGATCCGTCAGTGGCTACAACGTAAGCTTTTCATATTCATCTTAATGTCCCAGCAAAAAGCATAAAGGAAATTTTTTGATTAATGGTAGAACGTGGCATGTTGGGACGCTTATTAATTGATTTCTGAATTTGGAACTTGTACAGGACGAGTTGTTGTGGGCCGCTGCATGGCTGTACCAAGCTAGTAACAATCAGTACTACTTGAACTATCTTGGAAAGAATGGTGACTCTATGGGTGGAACCGGCTGGGCCATGACTGAGTTTGGTTGGGACGTTAAGTACGCTGGGGTTCAGACTCTTGTCGCCAAGGTATTATTATTTCCAACTGCTAAATAAAATCTTTCTATTATCTGCAATAATTGGTTATGTCTCATCAACAAATAATTATTGGTTATGCTTCAAAAGTTCACCATGGACATCATATCAGTAATTAATGGTTTTGATTAGTTGACTGAGTAGTTTGTTATTCTTCCCCTGCAGTTCCTAATGCAAGGCAAAGCTGGTCTCCATGCACCAGTGTTTGAGAGGTACCATCAGAAGGCAGAATACTTCATGTGTTCTTTGATTGGGAAGGGTAGCCGTAATATTCAGAAGACTCCAGGTGGTTTGATTTTCCGACAGAGATGGAACAACATGCAGTTCGTGACTAGCGCCTCGTTCGTGGCCACTGTGTACTCTGACTACCTCACTTCCTCTAGGGGTAGCTTGAAGTGTGCTGCTGGCAATGTTGCACCATCCGAGCTTCTTTCTTTTGCAAAATCTCAGGTGATTACTGTTCTCTTTCTGTTTTTTACTCTCTACTCTTTGTGAATGGTAACAAATTCAGCCCTTGACAAATTCTCTGGTGTTTTGCAATGTTAAATTCTCAGGTGGATTACATTCTTGGAGACAATCCAAGAGCTACGAGTTACATGGTTGGTTATGGGAACAATTACCCACGACAAGTTCACCACCGGGGTTCTTCAATTGTTTCCATCAAGGTTGATCCTACATTTGTTGCCTGCCGACAAGGTTATGCCACTTGGTATACCAGGAAAACCAGTGATCCTAATGTTCTCACTGGTGCTGTGGTTGGAGGACCTGATGCCTATGATAACTTTGCTGATGAAAGGGACAACTATGAACAAACAGAGCCTGCTACCTATAACAATGCTCCTCTTCTTGGCATATTGGCTAGACTAGGTGGTGGTCATGGCGGTTACAACCAGCTCCTTCCTGGTATATATAGCCTGCCTATTATGGTTTTAACTTTTTCTTTTCTAGCATTTTCCATCAATGATGATGATCATGACATTGGCTTTCCTTCAGTGGTTGTCCCAGCTCCTAATCCTGTTGTTGCCGAACCAAATCCGGCGCCAAAACACAAATTGACTCCAACTCCAGGTATATTCTTCTCTTTTAAATGATTTTCCCCTAAAAATTTTTGTATTGGTGAACATTCTCTCATAGGAAACACAATGTCGATAATTTATTAAGGGATGTGAGGTTCTATTTCTGACTATAATAGGCTATTATTGAATGGCACGATCTGACTTGGGGATTTTGTTTTTCAGCCTCATCTTCTAGTCCAATTACCATAAAGCAAAAAATGACAACTTCCTGGAATCACAAGGGAAAAACTTACTACAGATATTCCACAGTTGTGACCAACAATTCTGACAAAACTGTAAAAGATCTCGAGCTTTCGATATCAAAGCTTTATGGTCCTTTATGGGGTCTTACAAAGTCAGGCAAGTCTTATGGTTTTCCATCATGGCTCAACTCTTTACCTGCTGGAAAGAGTCTTGAGTTTGTATACATCCATTCTGCTTCTCCGGCTGATGTCTCAGTTTCAACCTACAATTTGGCTTAAAAAGGAAGAATATCGCAAAAAACAGAGTAAAGTCCTCATAGTTTCTGGGGTTGTGTGGAAGAATTGTGCAGCTATACAGAATGCAGTCCAGAAAAGTTTCTCTTTTTTTTTTATTTGTTTGGGGATTTTCAGCTATACAGGGTTTTAGCTGATATTAGATTAATAACGTTGAAGATGGGAGGAGAAAGGAGTGAAGAGACCATTAAAAAGCAGTGCTCATCCTCTTTCTCCCCCCGCTTCATTAGTTTTATCTAATAGATAGTTTTGAGAGACATTGAAAAAGAGTGAGAATTGAGAAGTAAACAAATGGCTTCTCGATAGATTGCAAGGAGTCTGTTTTTCTTTGTACTTCATAGCAGCTGATGTCCTTTTATATTTTGGCGTTGTGATGCTGCAAGCTTTGCAGCAATTTTATATTTTCCATATAAATACAGTTTGCACAACAATGTTTTTGTCTCTCTTCTCCTGTTCAAGATTCAACCGTGGCAGTTGAGTTATTCCCCTATGAACTAATAAGTATTAAACATGCTATCATTCTCATGGAAGTTTCCTGTTATCACATCCCAACTCTTGTTTACTCCACCATGGCAGTTCTCTACGATCAGAATCCTTAAAAGGCTTCCGACAAAGTGCTTTTGCAGCGTGTTCAGTTGCTTCCGCAGTAGTTCTACATTGGCAAAGTTCAGAACCGAAATTTCCACCTTTGCTGTACAATTGGATAATATGAAGCAGCTTCCCGGATTTGACTAAGTGGGGTCTACTCTTCTAAAACGGCAATTCTTGAGCTCCTAGCCGAACAAAATGCATTTGAGCCAGCCAACAGGTTCATGGAATAACTAGCAGGGTCAACTTACTAGGGCAATAAGTGCCCACAAAAGCGTGTTGGGTATGATTTTCTATTCAGGTCCAAAGTCAGAGAAGCCCAAACTGCACGAGCAAAGGCCTGATCTAAATTTGGTGCAAAGATATCCCGAGCTTCATAAGATTTTGCCAATTTCAAGTTCAAATACGAGAGGGCTTAGTTTTTAGTTCCCTCACTTGTTGCTCATCAATAATAGATCATTCTCACCAGGATAAATTAGACCATAACAACACCACAAAACTGCCTTGGCGCCCTTTCTTCCTTTTCAAGCAGGAGCAATCCCACTAGGTCAGATTGAACCTTGAAGTAGTGTCACCATGTACTTAGTGCTAAGAAACCTCTTTGTAATGCAGCTTACTTCAAAGGGCATAGCATGCTCAATGATTTTCGACAAGTTTTTCAAGGCATATTGGTTATGGGTGCTCAAAGTTTAATTCAGCAAAGTGGGCTACAAAACATATTTGATGCAACTTTCCTCCGTTGCCAGGACAGGGTAAATATTATCGTTTCTGTCATGAAAGGAATCCAAGTCTTCATCATGACCAAGAAGATGAAGATTCAGTTTTTTCCATTGTTGATTGAGACTTAAAATGCAGTATCCAAGCGAAATTGCTGACAGGCTAGTTAATAAAGGTTTGTAGGCGGTACAGATACTGGGATCTCAACATAGACCAGAGACATTGTTACCCAGCCCACAAAAGAAAAAGGAAGCAAAGCCTCCGATACTATCAAAAGCATAAAAATATCATTGAAATTCCTTTGTTTTTCTATGAAATATCATTGAAGCATTATAAATTTATAACAATGAATCTTCAATGACATGTTATTGTTGCGTTAAACAAAAAGCACCACAATAGTTTTCTATATGCTATTGAAGAACGTACTTTACATTAACCTGTCAAGCTCGAAGGGATACAACTTCAAAGCATAATGAAAAGAAAAGACTAACACCTCATCTAAGAAAAAAAGAAAAAGATAGGAAAGAAACGAAAGATAGGTGTCAGACTTAGTTCGCTCAGTAACAGAGACCTCTGGTTTGGAGATTACATATGGCTTCAAATGTTGATCTCCTGCATCAAATTAACACTATTTCATTAACAATTGTTCTAATAAATCTATCTTGATCAGGAGTTAGACTATGGATTTTCACAATACCTATCGATCTTGAAGTGGCAAGAACTCCCAGGACACGACTTCCATTCCAGTTTATGACCGTTCCCCCAGCTGTTTCCACTCTTTCCCTTTCATCAGGTCTGTCAGGCTGTGGACAAAAAGCCATCAAAGGCTTTTATTAAAAGCCCCTCATGTAGAAGGCATATGATTCAGACAAAGCTCCTACTATTCTATAAGTATCAAGCCACAGAATTAACCATTGAAGTGGCCATACCCCTTTTTGTTTTTCGGTTTTGTAGTAATAGTTTGAATGAGAAGAGGACGATTAGGAGTTGGCCCTCCAATTTAAGATTATGACTTGGAACTTATCTTATTTGGAATGCAAAGCATCTCTCAAGTAAAATCTCTTGTCAATCCCATTCTTTAACCAATCATTCCTAGCATTTTTGCATATGAAGTCTCCTCTTTCAAAACACTTACTCCACCTCACTATAGAAAGAAAATCCTGAACTTTTGCTTTGAAAAATTAAGTTTGAAATCGAACAAATACGAGGTTGGTGCACATACCTACTGAGAATATGTTCAAAGAATACTCGTATAATCGTGACTCTCCAGATGAATGTAGATGATCTCATCATGAGATTCATGTAATAGAGATCATTATTCAACATCTCAATAGTACTCTAATTATTTGTTAAGAAGGGCAAAATTAAGTACTCGAAGTAAATAGTACTACTAAAAAATAATTGATCACTTAGATTAAGTCCTAACAAACTTTACGGTTGCCAATCATTTCATCAGATTAATCTTTCCAAGTCATTTCAATTTAAATCATAAGTCCTAACTAAACTTTTCAAGGAAAAACCGCCATTCAAATAAAGACATCAAAAATTGACGTATCACCTTATGATCACTAGACAAAGCCACCGCGGTGCCGCCACGACATAGAACAACTCTTGAGTCACCACAGTTGGCCACCACCACAACATCCCTCCCTACCAACACCACCACCGCCGTGGACCCCATCGTTTTCATATCCACATCCTCCGCCCCACCCTGATAATCTTCTCCACTCACCTCCTCGTCCATCTTCGCAAAACAAGCTGCCATCACCTTCTCCCATTCCGGTCCCTTCCCTCCACGCGTCCTCTCCTCCACCTCTTTCACCACCAACTGGTGCATCCTATCGCGGCAAGCGTTAGCCACTTGGGCCCCACCGTGCCCATCATACACAGCGAAAAAGTCATACCCTTGTATCTCTCCGACCGACAGCTTCACCGCGTCTTCCATGACTCTCCGGCGTCCGATCACCGATATCGACCCATGTGACACGCACGTGACGCTCTCAGCCTTATTTTCTTCTCTCTTCTTCTGTTCCTTTTCAGGCCTTTGTGTGAACTTTTTGATGCCTCTCTTTTCCGTGGTAACGTAGACATCCATAACCACCTTAGAACCAATCCGTCTTTTCGCTTTGTAGCCCTTCATTAATTATACCCAAATTCATCTCCCCATTTTTGGGCGTAAATGACCAGCTTTCTTTTTCTTCACTTGAATGAATTTTAGTTTAATGCAGAGAGAGAAGGCAAGGACTCAAGCTGTTTTTGAGTAGCAGGAGAAATGATCTGGACCGTTAGATTAATGCTCCCTTAATTCGATGAATGCCGCGAGTTTCGAAATCCAGTTCTTGCACTTGTGAAACAGGATGTTCTTAAAGTAGACGTGGCAGTTGGAAAGACTACTACGTGGCACTGTGTATGTAGAACGGGAGAAAATGTATCCGGCCAGCTTCGGTTTCCTCGGAAAAGAAAACGTCGATTGGGATCGTTGTACTTTGCAGCTTCGAGTTTTTGATTTTCTCCCTCAGTTCCCCACAAACTTTGTCGTAAAACATTGTACAGTTGGAGTGCTTTGATTGTTGGCTTGGGACATGGTTTCGGGACCAATGCCAAATTTTAGGACATGATACAAAGAAAAGAAAGATTCTGGTTGACAGCTTTTCATGCCAATATTGACGGCAGATGGTTTCATAGATTGTGGTCTGCTCCCAGTAGCTTATTGATCTGATACACGAGCCGCAATTTGTTTCTCTCATTGACAACCGTGCCAGAAACTCCAAGCCGCAGTTCACCTGGTTCGTCAATGAGCTTAACATGGAATTACACCCCAAGAATCCTTTGGTAACCATCGAAATACAGCATATTTTTTCGATCTTCATTTTTAACTGTTTACAACTTTGAATTATCTGGGTTTTTCTTATATATAATATACTGGACATGTTTATTCGGTTTTGCATGTTGTTTGTGTTGAATGTTTGCATGTTTATCAGGTCATATATATGACCTTATGCAATGACAACTAATGAGATTTTGCTATGAATCCCCCTGCCCCCTACCATACACATGAATACAAATGTCTTGAATTTGCTCTTATCCACAGTTGGCACTTGTGTTAGAAATGAAAAAAGTTATGAGATCATTCTAACTTGGAGCGGATTCTTTCAAACACTGACAAACAAAGGTAATATTTTTAAATCTATGGGCAGACAATTCAGAAAATCATTGTCTGTTCTTCTAAAAATAGACCCCCAGTGGCATCCCAACCTTCCAACATGGTCGGATATGGTTGGAATGAACACCGACATTGAGTCACCCTTCGGAATTGAAAATTTTTCATTTTTCTAAGCAATTAGTGCATGCTATATACAGAAAGTCGGCTTTCTATTTAATATCTGATTGGTAATTATAAAATAAGTTGTTGAAAATAATTTTTTTATTGTTTGGATTGTCTTATAAAGAATATTTTTCGCTATTCGTTTTAAAAAAAAAATTATCTCCAAAAATTTTCTTAAAAAACATTTAAAAACATTATGATTTAAAAAAAATACGTCACTGATTTAATTAAACTCAATAAATATTATCCAAATATAATAAAAAAAAAAGGAAAGATTACTCATCTTAAACAAAACTTTTTTTGAAAGATTGATTATAGTTAACCAATATTGAGTAAAATTAATTCTATTATCAGCTCATTCATTAACTTCGATAAAAACTTTTGAAAAAATTTGATCATAGAGCGTATTTTTATTTTTTTTCTCAAACAATAAAATTTAGAACTAAAACAGCATTTATATTTTAATCAAACATTTGAGATGGAAGTACAAATCTGGAAGCAAAAACCCATCTGTCCCAAATTAAAAAAAAAAAGAGATAAAAGAAGAAAAATGGAAAAGAAAGAGAGTGAAGGTGCAGGCCGCTACAATAGGAGAGAGAGACATTTGTTTTGAGAGCAAAATAAGAGAAAGAAAGAGTGTAAAGAAGGAAAGGTTGCTGGTCAATAAGATTTGTGATGCGGTCAGCAATAGCGGGAGGAGGAACGAGAAGTAGCAGATCAAGTGCGATAGAAAATGGATTGGGACAGGGAGGATCACAACACAAGGAGGGGAAAGGAAGAAAAAAGTCGAGATGGTAGAGAGCTTGTGTTTTGGAAATTATCTTACACCCTTTCAAGGCGTAAGACAATTCATGGAGTCAACAGTTTATTTTCGGTTAATTAATACGTACATGTGGAAGTAATGGTTAGATACCTCTTTATATATGAAGCTATGAACCGTGCTTGAGATAAATGGAGAAACATTTTAGATTTCATAGCCTGATGTTTCACTTGAGATAAAAATGAAAAAAAATTAGTTAAAAGTATTGCTATTGATTTTAAATTTTACTTTGACGTTAAAAATTATGATTTATCAATTTTAATTTTTTTAAAAATATTAAATGCAATAATTTAAAATCATTTTTATTAATTTTTAAAACTAATTAAAAATTAATATTCAATTTAAATCGGAAAATTGCATATAAATATCTTTTTTGGTTTGTGGGCTTAGGTTTTGTTGGGCCACACCAGGCCCAATAATTAAAGAAGAAAACGACCTTGGTCAGTATGGGTTCATCTTCAACCTTGCTAATGGATCTCATAATTGTTGGGCCCAATGCACTCAGCCCAGGCCAAATGTGAACACCTCCACCGCCTTTAATAATTGAACATTTTCTTTCAGCAAAGCAAACAGAGCTCTGACTTGGATGGTTGTTTTCTCTTTGTATACAAATTCCAACGATCAAGGTTGAAGATCAAAGCAGGAAAGCGAGAGCGAAGATCCATCAAAATTGAATAGAGAAAAAAAAATGGGAATGGAGAAAGAGAGCGAGTTGGTTCGGCGATGCATAGAAGCAGCTTGCCGAAGCAGAGAGAGCGTAGAGAAATGGCGGAGACAAAGAAGAACTCTGGAGCGATTACCTTCTCACCTTTCTCAATCTCTCCTTCAAAACCTCCTCCGTTCCCGCATCCTCTTCCCTTCCTTACTCGAGTACGTTATTATGCCGTCAAAATTTTGAAGAAGTTTTTATATATTTAGTTTTTTTTATTCTTTTTAATTAATTTGAATTCGTTTCTTGATTTCTCTTGCTCAAGAGTTACGTTTTCTAAACTAGCTGTGAAGTGTAAGTTGTGTATTTTATTTTTAAAGTTTATAATCTGGTCCCGTTTTAAGGTAGATTGATTATCACCATTATTAATATTATAATGCAGAGTATTCAAGTATAGTGTGGAGGAGATAGATCTTAGAGGAGAGAATTGTGTAGATGCAGAATGGATGGCGTATTTAGGCGCATTTCGTTATCTACGATCCCTCAATCTCGCCGATTGTCATAGAATTAATAATTCTGCTCTTTGGTCCTTAGTAGGTATGTTTTAATTTATATTTTTACTTTTTTTGTTTATAAATATGCCATAGCAATTATAAGGAAGTCGATTTTCAGTTATCTGTAAATAATTTACACAATTTTAAACGCATTAACTAGAATAATTGAGGTGAGAAGTGGAAATCAAAGTTCAATTTCATCATGTTGATAAGCTATTACTGATTTAATTGTAACCTGTAGAGAGTTCTCTTTAATATATGTGTAGTGGATTTTCTGGTTTTAGGGATGAGTAGTTTGAAGGAGGTGGACCTTTCACGATGCATGAAGGTTACTGATGCTGGCATTAGGCATCTTATATCCATTTCAACTTTGGAAAAGTTATGGATTTCAGAAACTCGCATCACTGCCAATGGGGTTGCGCTACTCTCTTCACTTAAGAATTTGTCTGTATTAGACTTGGGTGGTTTGCCTGTCACGGATACCGTGTTGAATTCTCTCCAGGTACTTTCCAGTCTGTGTGTGTGTGTGTATCCATTTGTTCCCTATTCTTGCTTGAAACGTTTACCTTATTTATTGCAATTTGCTCAAGGATGAAATAATCCACAAGTATTTCCAAACCATCTTAATAACTGAATGATCTAGACCTTTTGAATTTTCTAGTTATTAGTACCACTTCCTAAACTTTGTGATAGTAATAACCCACTGAGACTTGTCAAAAAAATAATAATAATAATAACAATAACCCACCGAGAGCTGGGGTGTCTCAGTTGCTGTTGAATTGTGTAACTTTGTAAAACTAAATGAGCTTGGTTTTATGTCCATTACCATAGATTGTTATTTTTAGTTCAATTTTGGTGGTTCCAGCCTTTTTCATTTTGAAACATTGCTTCTGAAATATTAAGTTAGTGTTAATTTTTAGGGTAAAGTATCCAGGTTAAAATGATTTGTGTTGCTGTTTTGTTTTAGGGATTGACAAAGCTACAATTCCTTGATCTTTGGGGGAGTAAAATATCTAACAAAGGGGCTTTGGTTCTTCAAAGGTTCTCCAAGCTGAGCTTCCTCAATCTAGCTTGGACCAATGTTACAATTTTGCCAAATCTGTCATCTCTTGAATGTTTAAACATGAGTAATTGTACCATTGATTCTATCCTTGAAGACGATGGTGATAAAGCTCCTTTAGTGAAGCTTATTTTTGCTGGAGCAACTTTCCTGAATGAGGCTGAAGCCTTCTTATATATTGAAACACGTTTCTTATCCTTGTTGGATGTATCCAACTCTTCCCTTAACTGGTTCTGCTTTTTACCTGATATGAAAATGCTCGAACATTTGGATCTTAGCTCTAGCATGATGGGGGATGATTCTGTTGAACTAATTGTATGTATTGGAGCAAGTCTGAAAATTCTAAATCTAAGTGGCACGAAAGTCAGCTCTGCTGGGATAGCAATTTTAGCTGGACATGTTCCCAAACTTGAATTTTTATCTTTATCTCACACATCAATAGATGATGTTGCCTTATCATATGTCAGCTCAATGCCCTCACTTAAAGTTATTGACCTAAGCAACACAAACATTAAAGGTATGGTTTCTTAACACAAATCTTAAAGTTGTTACCTGTTTGAATTAATCATGAAAATTACCATATTCATGATTCTTTTACGGTCCTTTGTTGGCTTAGTGTTGCTTTTGCTTTTGTTCTTTGTTAGTAGACTCTTAACAATTTATTTACCCTTGGCATGTACTTTTGATGTGTAACGTTTCTTTTGCAACTTCCAGGTTATATTCACCAGCCAGGCACTGAGTTACATATGGATAGCACACTAGCAGCACTTCAAAATCTTAGGTATTTGGAGAGCTTAAACTTGGAGCATACGCAAGTCAGGGATCCGGATTTATACCCTTTGTCAAGTTGCAACGAACTGGGCCATTTATCTCTAAAATGTGCTTCCCTTACAGATGCCACCTTGCATCATCTTTCATCTCTCCCAAAGCTGACGAACCTTCGTGTCTGCGAAGCTGTGTTAACAAATAGCGGCCTGGATACATTTAGCCCACCAACAACACTGAGAATGCTGGACCTGATGGGTTGTTGGCTTTTAAGTGAAGATGCAATCGCATCCTTCATAAGGAAACATCCTCAAGTTGAGATAAGGCATGAAGTTGTTCAAATCCTTTCAACAGAGCAGCCAAATATTTCTAATCACGCATCCCCATCACAACCGCCTTTGAAGACTTCTCAAGGGCAGGGAAAAGTGCCGATCTCTCAGTTTTTTGTAGGTGAGTGGACTTTCCCCAATGGTTTTCTGTTAAGCATAAATATTGAGTCTCTTTTATTATCTAAAACTCCTTTGGTTTTTTTCTTTCTTGTTTTGTTTTCCGAAATAGATCAAAGATTGAAGTATAGCAGAGAGGAGCTACTTTCACTACAGTTTTCACCGTTATCTCTCAAGTCTCCCCATGATTCAGGTATGGAAATACCCAAGCTACAATCAGATCGATTGAATTAATTCCATTAAAACAAGGAATAATTTTCCCTATGCATGTTGTTATCGTATCCATGTCTCTGCAATTGTATGTTGTAAGATGTTTTATTTTTAGTAATTTCAATGCTGAGTAAACTGTTTCAATACTATAAAAGAAATCGAGGGAGAAGATTAATTTAAAGTGCAAATTTGGGAACTGAAGGAGCATATGAGTAATTAATCTTGTTCAAATAAACACCTGTATGTGACGTTTTGCGTGGTTCCCTGAAGGGAATTACAGTATGGGTTAAACAAATTTGAACATGATGAAACTATATTTACAGTCCCAACCACCCAAAAGAAAAGCGAAGAAATTGTTAACACCATAATTCTGAAACGCTGAACCACCTCCATCGGAATTATTTTTGTCAAGCATTTGGCTTGCTTGCAGCCTTGTACATGTTGTCAATTACATTCTGCATTCAACAGGAATTTGGTCAGTCCTCGGAGAGAGAGAGAGAGAGAGATACTACAAAGCTAAACAAAATGAAGGCAAGAAACATAGCAACCTGATAATATTTAAGTAATTGAGGCCTCTTCTTCTTATACGTTGGGGTGAGGAGGTCACGCTCAATGTCAAATGGCTCAGGGTCGAGATGAACGGCTTTTATAAATTCAAAACCTTTCAGCTGTATAAGAATAACACGAGGGAGGGATATGAAGCCTAATTTCCATTTTGTTTTATGGAAATTGGAAAATAAAAAAGTATGAATTAACAAACCTTTTTCTCTTTGCCAATCTTTGAGAGCTCCCCAAGTATGTACTCTTCGGCCTTGGGGTTTTGACAGAGGGAATCAAAGTCACCACCCACCCCATTCTCAGCAGCCCAGCGTTCCAGTGCTTGCTTATTCGGGTTAACAACAGCAACAAGGAAGGACTCGAAGCTGTTACCATAAACCCATATCTGAAAATTGATAAAGATGGTAACCGGGTGTTAAAAGAATGCTGAACACTCCAGCTTATATCTAGCATACATATATAATCGTGAAAAAATATCCAACTGAGTGTAAAACATAGAGCTACACAAGGAATGCAACATAGGATTGTTTCAATGTCAATCGAACATTTAATTCCGAGATCAGGTACATGGCTGCACAGAGATGAAGAGATAAGCAATGCATGCGGATGTATTGACAAGGGCAAAAAGGCATACCGAATCAATATCAGACACAAAACCGTAAATATTCTCCAGGTTCTCAACCGCAACATATTCTCCTTGTGAAAGCTTAAAAATATTCTTCTTTCGATCAATAACTTTCATGCTTCCATTCGGTTGCCATTCACCAATATCGCCTAATGCACAAAGATGAAAGGAGGTCAACTTGGAGATAAACTAATGATACAGAGAACCTCAATTTGAGAAGAGTAAAAGCACCGGCAGACCTGTGTGGAACCACCCATCAACCATGACCTCATTGGAAAGGTCTTCACGTTTGTAGTACCCTGAGAATAGCGTTTTTCCCTTGATACAAATTTCTCCACGTGGTGTGCTTGCAAGGGCATCATATCCCATTTCTGGAACAGATTCTAGGCGTATATCTACATTTGGTACAGGAGGCCCCACAGTACCAAGCATTGACAATTCATTTGGTAATGAGACAAAAGTCCCCGCACAACTCTCTGTCAGACCTACATTCACATTGATATAAAATAGATCAACATTCATTTTGCAGCAAGTGTCCACAATAGTAAAGAAAAAGGAAATATTACATGTTCAAAGGCTAATTTCAAAGACAGTATACCATATCCTTGCAGAACATGACAACATGCCACCACTCGCAGGAACTCTTCTACATGAGCAGAAAGAGGTGCCGCTCCAGATAGAATAAGCCGCACTCTCCCTCCCAATCCTTGCTTTACCTGAGAAAATTATTAATACGAATGAGATTTACGTGGTCAACAGGTTTTGTCTTGCAGGTAATGTGGTTTATTTTTGGCTTTAGACCAGTATACAAGGAGCCCTGTGTGTATTATAACAATGAAACTTTCATCACCTTACTAAACACGATTTTGTCACAAATTGGAGATGCCTCTCCATGATTGCGCCCCTTCCTCATGTTATAAAATTTGCTGTAGGAGTTATCATAGATGTCAGAACCAAACAGAAACATTGACATCAACTGGCATTAACAGAAATAGGTAAAAATCAAAGCCAACAAAATCCCAATTAGGTAACTCTGCTAAACACAGAAACAAGAATTGCAATGACAGACTGCAAATCAATATCAACTAATGCAAAAGCTCATGATAAAGGATTTGAGAAAATTCTAGTTTCATCTACAAGGAAAGAGATGAAAGGCAATATATCCTTTGTCCTTAATTCCAGTGAAGCGGTAGTGGTGAAACTAATTATCTTCTTTAACCCACTTTTCAAAAAAAAAATTATTAGCAGATATAATGAATGTAACAATGAACTGCTTCACATAAGCAAACTGAAAAAATGAATGTAACTTACTATGAGTAAGCTAGATCAAACAACTTCTTTTTCAATAAGCCTCCTGCAGAAATCTTCTGTAGTAAACCTGGTAATGTGACAAAAGTTATGACAGTCTCACAGCTGATAATGCATTGCAGATTTTTTTTTAAAGAAAACTGCCTATAATATAATTTAACAATGACATTTCCAACCCCAAAAGAAAAAATACATAAATTAGGATGAATTCTCTAGCAAGTACATGTTCCAGGTTGCGTATCTGTAACCTTAACAAACCCAAATTGACATTGCTAATCGAGGTTCAGAAAGCCCCTTCAATACCTTTATACATGTTTAGAAAAATGCTGGAAATCAATCTGCTCAGAACATTCACGAATATAAGAAAGTTTACCTGAATAGATTCTATCTAACACACGGGGAACAGCACAGAAGATACTTGGCTTTAGCTCCCCAATATCTTCAACCAATAGTTTCACATCCTGAAGATGTAATAAATAAGCAATTACTGTTTTGAATAAACCCTTATTTGTTGACACAATATCAGATAATCTAGCTCACCCCACGCCAGAATCCTATTGAGGCACCGTGGGAAATAAATAACTCCTCAATCACCCGGTCAAAGATATGTGCAAGGGGAAGATAAGACAGATATACATCCTTCACAGTCAACTGTAAAATTCCCAAGAAATAAACAAATGAGAGAGGGAAAGCAAAAAAAGAGAAAACTCATATGTCAAAATCTAGTGTGGGGAGAAAAATCACCTGTTCATTTACACTGTCCAGCAGACGTTTCACCCCTGCTATAAGAGTAACAATACTATCATTTGAAATCAATACTCCCTTGGGATCACCAGTTGTTCCACTAGTATACATTATTGTGCAGATATCACTTTTCGTCTTCACTGGAAGATCAAATTGTTTATTTTCTCCCTGCAAGAAACGGACATGAACACATGGTTAATGTGATAATGGTAACTAGCATTAAAGAAGCAAATTAAACAATTATCAAATATGCATGACATGTGGCTATCAAATAATTTCTATAAAACAGAGTTTGGAAGTTGCTTGAGCATCCTTGATCAAAATGAATACAAAGACAATGACAACTCATATCTATAGAGTCAAGATGCTAAAATTAACAAGTTCAGAGATCATCACTTTTGATAGTCTACAGTTCAGTCATGAATGATAAATCATTCCCAGAAACCATGGACATAATATACAGGATCATGCGTGAAAATGTAATGGATCCTTCGCTCATATTAAAGATTTGCAATGCAATGCCAGAAACATGTTTTCCACAGCTAGATGCGTTTCTCTGAACTCATAACGAACATGGCTGGCAGTTTGCTAATAAAGACACAATAACTTCCACCGTATAAAATCATTTACTGATAAATTCAAGAGGAGAAAACAGATCAAGTAGCCTACCAATTGCAAAAATTCTTCCCAAGCATATATCACCAAACCATACTTCTCAGCTTCTGCCTTCTGCTCAGGTGTTACCTTCCCAAAGCTAACAATTGCTGCATAGGAAACATGCATGCACATTTTAGTTGATTCTAACACACTATAACAAGAAAAATATTCTCCCCAACCCCCTATCCAAAATCAATAAAATAGATGACTTACTTCTCAAGTATTTTGTTGAGTTTGGACATGTTTTAAGCAGCTGAAGGGCCAAAGAGAAACCATACATGAGAAAAAAACAATCCTTAACTATGTAACTAAAATTTTCAGATCGACACCAACTACACAAAACTGAGCGGCATGTATAGAAGCAGATGCCAAAAAAAAAAAAGAAAAACCACAACTCTATTTTGTACAAAGAGATCTTATTTTTGCAAATACCTGGAAAAAATATAGATGTAATTATGCATACCTCATTAATCTTCTTTTCCTCTACAAAAGCAATTGAAACTTCTGCATGGCATATGATAAACTCCACAGCACCGGCACCTGAAACATAGATGGCAAAGGATCAAACATTTATAAAGAGTATGCATGTGATGTTGAGATGCACACATAATTAAAAAAGTTTAAAGATGTTATAAATAACAGGATATAACCATATTTAAAAATGAAGAAGCCTACATAACACAAATAGGATTTTTGTTTGCTGAAAGTAGTGATTTAACAAAATTCAGAGCATGCTTTTGTAGGTTCTCAAGAAGAAATACCTAAAGTGTCATATAAAGGAACACAATAGAGTCCATGAGCATTGCAGGCCTGCATCAAAGTTGTTGAATTAGTGTACTTTTTGGGCAATAAGTACTTTGGTAGCAAGGAGTATGCTCAACAGAAACAAGTTACAGTGACATCCAAGCAACTGGAGACGTCACCATGGAATCAGACAAAATCATGCCAGAATAACCATACCTCCATGCTTATAATCCATTCTGGGCAATTGGCACCAAAAATACCACATTTTCCTCCCTGTAAGAAAGAATAGAAAGCATAAAATTTGAAAAACACACATTAATTGTGGCTGTTGATAATGATCACAGAGATAGTATTTTTGTTATAAAAATTTAGCAATAGTTTTACAATAGAAGAAGTTAGTACATTACTTCCTCAACACCACAACTCCGGATGGAATTTCCAACTTTTATTACAATGTCATAAACTTCTTTGTAAGTTTGCCAAACAAATTTTCCAGCCTGCAGTGAAAGCACAGACAATTTAGATACACAAACCGAGAGTCAAAGGAAGCAGAACAAACGGAATGACAAATTAATAACAGCCAATAAAGGAAAAAAAAACCAATCTACCTTCCCGTTCACAATCTGGCGGCGACCAAGCATAGGATTGTCGGGGTATTTCTCAACTGACATGCTGCAAGGAGTAGAAGATATGTGAATCATTAACAGTCAAAAGAAAAAAAAAAACACACCATCCCCCATAATAAATACGAGCTGTCTAATAGTTAGTTACCAAGTTCAATCAGCCCGCAGCCTGCAGCCATGGCATAAGCTAAGTTATAGCCTCTTTTTTTTTTTCTTTATGAAAGCTAAGTTATGAGTTAGCAGTGTTATAATCTCCACATCACATGAGCACCGAAAATCGAAATAATTATTACTATTAAACATTTGAATTTTAATTTTACAGTTTTACACTGAGTTGAACGAAAGTCATCGATCTTTTAACTAGAAGCGTGGGAATCTCAGTACCTTTGCTCCGTCTGGAGTGTTAGAATTCAAAAGATTTAAATATTAAGCGTTTTGATCTTAAGATAATTAAATCTTATGATCCCTAAAACTACTGTTTCTTGAATCCATCGCCACTCCAGCGTGAAATCAAAATACATAATCAAACAAATTAACAAAACTACTGAACTTAAAAAAAAAATCAACAAAAGTGAAATAAAAATTAGCAACTATTTCGAAAGTCAGCTTAAATCAATCAGAAAAAAAAAAAAAGAGGTCATATCTTCTTCTATCTCCCGTACTTTCTTAGTAAGCAAGCAAGAGTTTAAAGTGAAAAGAGAAAAAATCTGAAACCTAACCGGAAAATATCCCAACAACTCTCCATTCCAGGAATCGGAGCAGGGAATCCATTATGCGCAAAAGAACTGCGATAAACAGGGCCGATCGACGGTTTTCCATCGCTGGCGGCCTTCCCTTTCTCTACCTCTATTATGTAACTCTTGCTAGCCATTTGATCAAAGAAGTCAAAACCAGACACCGCGTGGCTTTCTTTGTTATATTTCCCTTTTCAACTATATGTATGTGGATGGATCTCAGAACGGAAAATGTAGAATGATATTTGTGAATATATAGTGCCAAACTATTTAGGTGGCAGTGGGTGACCGGCAAGACGAAAGACGCCGGGTTTTTTTAATTATTATTTATGAATAATTATTGATATTATAAGACTTTTATTTAAAGCTAGTTTTGCCTTGTGAACTAGAAGGGAAGCCAAACGAATGGAGGGAATTATACAAAAAAAAAGGGACCACTTTGGATCTGCGGTGTGACAGATAGTAAAGATCTAATCAGATTAATTTTTGGTTAGGCTGAAATTTAGTATACTCATCCTTTTTTGAAATTTTCTTATTACTTTATATATTTGGTTTTATTTTTTATCTTTTGTAAGAGAAAAAAGATAGCTTTAACAGCCATACTATATAGTGCTACCATTAATTGATATTAAATAGCTAGTAATCTAATTAATCAAATTATGTAAATTTACAAAATTAAAGATACATGTGTATTCACCAATTTCCACAATTAAACATATTTAAAAAAATAATGATGTTTCCCTTAAATAGCTTTTTATTATTTTCTTTAAAAACCAAAATAAACTTTAAGCGATTGGTGCTTTGCCTTAAATTATAATATTTTTTTCTTTTTTTGAACAATCAACAAACAAATTTCAAAAGTCAATGCTAACACTTCTATTCAAGCATTTGGAGGCGCCTAACAATACAACAGTGTAAATATTCACGTTTGACGTCATATTATATTTTCTATTTGTTGGTCAACGATATGAATAACGGGCACGTATTTAGTTTTCTTTGTATCAAACTCATAATAATAATACTAATAAAATTAATATTAGAGTCAAATCAAAATATATTTACTCTTTCTACAGGTTTAACCTTTTAAGTATTTAAGGTAACATTCAACAAAGTTCTAAAAAAGAAGAGAAAATACAATAAGCTCTTAAAATAAATATTAGTAGGACCATCTTTTTCCTTCCTTTTTTGATGGGAATTAGCATATTTTTTTTATTCTTTGTTTCGGCACTAAATAAAACTAATTGCCAAGGACCAAACCGTACGTCCACGGAAAAAGATTGTTTCCTTTCCTTTATTTTTTAATTAAGTAACATAACATGTGTATGACTTTGTTTGATTTTAATTCTGTATGTGCAATAAATTTTAAAGCTTTGGAAATGTCAAAAGACTTAATTCTCTATTAGCTGTCCCTTTTGAACTTTATATTTTTAATAAAAATAATAAAATTGATAATCACCACTATTACAGCCTAACATATCTCAACCAATAAAGATAGAGATTTATAGAACCCAACACAATATTTTGTTATATCTAAAAATATTCAGGTTGTAACCTTATCATTTCTGATGGGTACGTGACCTATTCAAAAGTATTTGACATTTTAAATTCGTAATAATCAAGATTACTACATCGTGCTGATTTTTCTCTTATCAGCAATTCTAGAAAAATAAAAAGTGCAAATCAAGGTTGCTGAAAGGTATTTTCTCGTATTCTTTAAGCAACTGTCAGGGATTTTTCTTAAGTTTCATTTTCCATGTGATTTTGTATCATTATTTTCATTTATATAAATTCACTAATTTTGGTTAGGAAAATTCAACAGGACCGGGTCGGTCATATTTATGATCCTCACCGCCTGCTAACTGTTCCTTATTCGAGTCATGAATTTTCGGCTATTAACAAAAGGGGGCATTCAAGTAAAACTATGACTGCCAACCGTATGGCCAAGGCAATAATGATACTTCTAAAGTTCAGTTTCTAAGTATGTTTCAATACAGATTAGAATTAGCACTATTTCTTTGAATAGATTAACATGCTATGATTATTGTAGAGTATGAATTTGTTCTGTGTTCTTTCCTTCTCCTTACGTAAGAATCCCTGTTGCAATTAATTTTTACTATCTCTCAATTATTGCATTTTGTTTTAGAGTCAATCTCATGTTTTTAAATTTTAAATTTTAAATCATTGATTAGAATGAAAAGTTGGTAAAATATTCTTACTTTTTAAATTTTAATCAAAATTCTCTATTAACTTTCGAAATGGACATTTTATAAAATGTAAAATACGGTTAATAGATAATATAAAAGATAAAAATATTTTTTTATTAATTAAAAAAATTATTATAATTTTTTTAAAAAAATAAAGAGCATTGATAAGTGCTCTCTTATTTTTTAAAATTAATAAAAAGTTATATAATAATAATTGTTTAAATTAATAAAAACATTAATAATTAACTATCAGTTGGATTTATATGTTTAATAGAAGATATGTTTTTAAAATAGAGTATATATTTAAAAAATAATAAATATATTTAAATTTTAAAATATTTTTCCTTAAATTATATTAAATTCAAACACCTCCACGTGTTGAGCAAAATCAGTTGTTTTGTTCTTCTTATATCTTATTTGTGATCAAGGATGCTATATCATTAAAAGCAAACCGGTTTACATCAGTGTCGAAGTTGGTGTATAATAGAATGAAGTCGGTTCATTTAATTAGATTTTCAATTTGTACAGCCACAGACAAATGAAAGTTTTAAAGAAAGCGATACCGTTAGCACTATTTCTTTAGACAGATTAACATGCTATGCTTATTGTAGAGAATGAATTTGTTCTGTGTTCTTTCCTTCTCTTTACGTAAGAATCCCTGTTGCAATTAATTTTTACTATCTCCCAATTATTGCATTTGGTTTTAACGTCAACCTCATATTTTTAAATTTTAAATTTAAAATTATTGGATGAAAAGTTCATAATTATAAAATATTTTTATTTTTTAAATTTTAATCAAAATTATAAACGAATCTATTAATTTTTAAAATGAACATTTTACAAAGTGTAGATACCGTTAACAGATAACATAAAAAATTTTAAATTTTTTTTATTAATTTAAAAAATTATCATGTAATTTTTTTAAAAGAACTGATAAAAAGTTATATAATAGTAATTTTTAAAATTAATAAAGAGTAAAATTTTATTTTCAATATTATCATGTTATTTAATGAATAAAAAACATTAATAATTAACTACTGAATTTATATATATAGTAGAAAATATTTTTTAAAATAAAATATTTATATTAAAAATTAATAAATTAATTTAAAATTTAAAATATTTTACCCTAAATTATGTTTTAATTCAAACACCTCCACGTGTTGAGCAAAATCAGCTGTTTTGTTCTTCTTGTGTCTTCCTTATGACGAAGGATGCTTTGTCATTAAAAGGCAAACCGGTTTACATCACTGTCGAAAAGTTGGTGTGTAATAGAATGAAGTCGTTTAATTTAATTTGATTTTCAATTTGTACAGCCACAGGTACAAGAGGACAAATGAAAGTTTTAAAGAAAGCAATACCGCTGCAAACTGAACTTGTCAAATTGGAAATGGATAAAGACAATCTCCACCGTCTTTTCTCGTCGAGAAAACAAAAAGGAAAATTCCATTTTGAGGGGAGACTACCACTTCCTCCTATAAAAAAAAAAAAAACAAAGACTATTATAATTCATGTCAGGCCTGGGATGGGTATAGTTAAAAGAGGAAATGCAGTTGTGGAAACCCAATAAGAACAACGTTTGAGTTTTCTCGATTAGAATTGTCTCAGACTGAGGCACATCACATATGTTGTCCAACATGGTTCGGTAATAGTGGATTCATCCATTATAATTCATCATTTGCTATTTTATTATAGATTATTCAACTAAATTTTTGGTCTTTCTAGATTGTAATTACTGTTTATTTATTTATTTATTTTTTTCATAATTTCATGTAACGTCAATCAACCAGCTCGCGTAGCTTGTAAATGTCAACGAACATTACACATGCAACCCCAGTAGCATAAACCATCCCAACACGTTTGCGGATGTTTGACGGGAAGAAGTTACGCTTAAGAAAATGATAGGGGAAATTTTTATTTATTTATTTTTCATTATAGTGGAATGTACGGCATAAAAGGTTTTACTTGGACTTTTCGCAAAAACATTCGATGGTCAGCCTTACCATCTCCAAGTGCTCCATCCCCTACCGCTTCTTTAATCTAATCCTTATACGTTCGATAAAAACAAAGAACAAAGGGGCAGAAAATGACTTCCTTGATTGTTCTTTTCTTCCCAAGTAATTAAGTTTGATGAATCCCTTCACTTCAGGCTTTGAGAAGACTCCTTCAACAAGTGATACATGAGCCGTAAATTACTAGTACAAGTTCCATATCACCATCACTTTGCACGTTGCAGCCCTTCCGTCCTCCGCATGCAACCATAGATAAAACTCATTTGTGATTATACCTGCACACAATGTCCTTCTATGTGTTCGTCAATATCAATCCTACTGATGCACAATATCCTTGAAAGTCGGGATCATCAAAACATTCATTTAGATAATCCTTAAGTAGATCAATGACGAAAATCTGCCAAATTACAATGAGATAATATTGCCTAAAAAATAGATACACTGCCCCAGGAGGATCCCCGAGAAACACCGTTCTAGATGAAGAATGTTTCATACACCAATACAAAAAGATAGCTCTCATATTTCAAGGAACCAATCTTAAGTGTAAGCCTAAAGCCTTCCAACATGTGGTTTACTTGTATTTTATTTTTCTTCACTACATGAGCAGTGAATACATGTTTACCCGTACAACAAACCCCAAATCCAGGGAAAAAGAAAACTCTCTTAACTCTTCAATTGCAAAATAACTCTCCTGTCACTTTGTTTCTGTGGCCCAAACAGCAGGCCCTACCAAAAATAATATATAATGCAAATTTTTAATATATATTAGTCATTCTAACACCAGTATCCTCATCTTCGGAAATTAAGGGCAGTTCAACTTCTTGCAGGAAAGCCTTCTCACCTCTTCTTGTTTTTCTTCCTTCCTTTTACTTGTCTCTCTAAACTTTTAAGCCTCTGACTGATAGCCGAAGAAGAGGATGTTATTTGGTTTGATACTTTTGCTGGTTCAACAGGTAATGAGGTAGATTCTTGTGTTGCTGCTCTGCCTTGTTTGACAGCTTGTTTGAGAGCTGCAAACAGATCACCAGAAGGCTTTTGTGCAGCACCTGGCGGTGGCTTAGGTATTTCAGGAACACCTAAAGCCTTCTTCACCCCTGGAGACTTGAGCACTGCAAAAATCAAATTTTCAAGGGAAAAGATAGACATGCTCAGCAATTTCAAGAAAAAAGTAAGTCACGTCTGATGGTGTTTATTCTAAGTAAAACAAACCAGGAGTTTATGGACTCACCTAGGCCATAGGTGAGGGAAAACAAATTTGATGTAATCCAATAACAAAATATGGCCTGTAGATAAAAAAGAGATCAAAATTATCATTAGCATGCAAATATTCACAGGAAGTAACAGCACCCAAACTTTAAGTAGCAGTTCTTTAAAACTGGGTTCCAGATTTCTAGTTGAAATACAGAGAGCTCACATATGGCACTATTCGCACATACTAGCCAATAGTATACCAGCTTTTTACAGTAGGCAATGCATATGGAGTGTATGAGCTTGTTGAGGGAAAATGTTTTATAAAGCCAAGATGGTCTATTTGACTTGGAAAAATCTTAATATAATCTTGACATGATATTAAAAAAAATGTGCTGGAACCAAAATACAAAGTGGTGAGTATACCTTTGGGAAACTCATGGTAAATGGAACTGTAAGAGCAGCTAAAACCCTAGAGACATTTTTTATAGTTCCAGCGGCAGGATTCCCTTCCATACCTTCTTGCATGTTGCACTGAGAAAATATAGCAGTTAATTAAAACTGATTAAAAGAAAAAAAGGCATACTGTAATACAATTAATGCTTTAATTTAATCCATAAAAAGAAAGCTCACCTCCACTGTTATCAAAAAACTAAGGGCTGTCAAAACTGGAAGAATATATAAATCATCTGGAGTAGTAAGATCCATAAACCAATACGGTCCACCGCATTTAAATGACGGCACTTTCTCAGCCATGTTTGAAATCTGGGTAAAAGACAAGTCACAGAGAATAACTCTAAACGTACCACATTCAATTCTAAGACATAAACCAGTAATCTTTCACATAATGTTATTACCAACAACATTTATCTTACAGCGAGGAAAAAGCTGATAAAGATGGGCCCCTGAATAAACAGCCCTTTCATTGGACTAAACGGAGTCACACCATATCTGCAGGTATTAAAAAAAAAAAACCAATGAAATCATCTGGTAAAACCAGTTTAATGACATTTAAGTGAATCACTATATCAAGCACATTCCTGGTCAGCCAGATATTAGACATATATCAAGAACTGAACTATCATCTAAAACACCTCACGTCTAATGACATTTGTTTCTAACCTCGAATATATAGAATTAAATCATAGAGTAACCTCCACGACAGATTTAATAGAGATGGTAACAGTATAAACCTATCATGACTTTAGACTAAGATGGATACCCAAGGTTGTTTTGTGTTGGACGGAATAAAAATAACACTAGAGATTAAATTAAGAACACATTTGAATCAATGTGAAGCTACTGACACATTTTTCCTTAACCAATGCCAGATTATAGTGTAAAATAAAAACCAGGGCCCTTAGCAAAGTTGTGAAAAGCCAATTAGCTGATTTTGGTGACTGATTCATGGAGCCAAAGGGTATGCAATCTATTTTTATGACAAGTACTCTCAAAAGGCAAATGAGCTTGTCTTAATTGAAAAGTTGCTTACTCATTGAAAAGCTTTTTCATTTCCTTTTGACCTTCAGCTACTGTCAGGGAATCCATACCCTGCAGAAAAATAGGCAAAAAATTGTTTAACTTTATTTCATTCTATTGTAAAAGAAACATATACATCCATGTAATCAGAACATGCTCCAAAATTATGCAGAACAGCAAATAACAGCATGCTATGCACAGAGTGTAGATGGTTTCAGAAATAATAACACAATCACAGAAGAAGCTGGTATCAGACCTTGCTTTGCATCTGCTCCTTGATTTCCTCCAAGCGTGGCCTCAATAGCTGCAGGATAAACACAAATTACTATAGACATAGACTAATAATTAATGACATAGAAAGATCTTCTTTTTCATTTTTTTTTTATAATCAAGCTATAAAAGAAAAGGAGCAGTTTCTAAGCTGCAAAACTGAAGCCACTTACAAGGAGAAAGAACATCTAAAGAGAGAGACATAAGTTCCCTTACTTTGTCCATGCCCATGGCATAGTAGGAAACTAGTCAATGGATAACTGTTGCATTCATACGACGCTAACTTGAATTTTTTTGTACAAAAAAAGGTAAAACTAGTCAATGTAAAGCTAGAAGAATAAGATGATGTCTCCTAGTTATTTCTTTTCCCTTTGCACTATTAAAAAGGTCTGAAGGCAAGATCCCACATCATCCAAATGTCACTAGTATTATTACTACACAAGAACACAATTCACTTTACCAAGTTATCCAGTATTTTGATATTATCAGTGGCTTCATAGGATCAAAACAAAAAATAGACTCAATTCATCAAAACTTAAACACTAATCATTAAAACAACGTCTTGCATATAGACTTAGGTGCTACTAAAAAACTATGTGAAGTATACAAAGCGCACTACAAGTAAGAAGAACACGAGAAAGCAAAAAAGAAACAGAAGCAAGTATGATTACACACAGTAAATTTTGAAGTAGCTTTAAGTTGATTTATCAGAAGTGGAATAGTTGCCCCTCGAATCAAAAGGGTTGTCACTACTATGGAAGCCCACCTGAAATAAATAATAAACCAATAGCGTTAAAAGATTAAAAGAAATACTTAAAAAAAATAAAAAATCAGAGAAAGGTTTTACTTTCAACATTGCACATCATTAAAACCTGGAGGTTAGCTTAAAACATGAAGTCACAATATACATATTGCATAAGATACACTGTGCAGGTTCACTTCAGGATTTACATGTCATCATCTTGCAAGTTATAAATTTCATCCAAACCACATAATAATAATAATAATAATAGTAATAATCATAATAATAACAATTTTAACTAGAAAGTTAAAGTATATATTATGGAGTGATATAGCATGCAAGTTTTAATAAGTATTCCATACATAGGAATCCTTATATTTATAGCCGTGATAGGTACCGCACTCTCTGCTGTCACCCTTTGTCATTGAAATATAGCTCATGTATATGGTATCAGCATCAGTTTTGAAGCCAATTTATTGAGTCACTTATAACGTAAAGAAGTGATAATTCAACAAAATGACTTCGTAATGCAAAATCATTGCCCATGCCATGCGTTCTTGGGACATTTTCATAATTGCCAAAATACGAAATAACTAAAAGTAGCAACTTACCAGGGGAAGCCAGTAAAAGAATGAACCGTATCAATAACATGCTGCAAGGCAGCAACCGGAAACCAAGAATCAGCAGCAGCAATGGCAACCTCATTAACAGCAGAAGCCGCTGCACTCATATCTGCCCCACCAGCATTAACAGCAGAAGCCGCTGCACTCATATCTGCCCCACCACCAATGGTTGTAGACATATATCGACAAAAAGACATGCCAGAGCTTGGATGAAAAGATAGTTGGGAACATATTCTATCTTGGAACAACACACCAAACCCTGAGGATGAATTACTAAACCCAGTTCCAAAAGATCTCTGTTGAACAAAATTACCGGGTTTTTCATGAGATTGGGACGGGTTTAAAGATTGATTTTTACGGTCATCTTCATGGAGAATGTACGCAAATGATGGTCGATATCGTCTAGCAATTAGAGTTGCTCTATTGGAAAGGCTACGCGAAAAAGCCATTGATTCGAAGAATAAAAATTCCTTTTGGTACTGTTCCAATTGAGTTCAATTAAGGCAGAGAAAGGAAAGGAGAGAACGCCGTTGTCGCCGCCACCACTGGCACGGCCCAAAGCCGGCAATAGCAATTAGGTTCTGTTGAGGGACGCTAGGGTTTTCTAGAAAGAGCCAAAACTGGCGGCAGGAGGAAGAGGGAAGTGAAAAAGAAAAAATGATAAGAAAGAAGGAGCCGTTAACAGGAAGGCCAACGCCAGCGACAGCTCCGGGATCGAGGAAGTGAGAGAGGATCGAGCAAAAGGGGCAGGTCGCTAGGATTAGTGGAAGAAGAAGACAGTAACAATGAAGAGAAAAGGTTTTTCAATTAGGGTTGGGCTTTGGGTGAATTCGAAGAAAAAAGGCCGAAGGAAGGTAGAGAAAGGGAAGAAGAGTTGGGCCGGGTCCACCCAAACCCAACTCGGATCAACTTTCAACCTAGCAGGTTGGGGTCAAACCCAATTGTACTTGATCTGCCTGAAGTCGTACAAACCGAATATGAATCAAAAAATAGGAGGCATGTAAAAAATTAAGAATCGATAAATATCATATAAATCGAGGGCTATGCGGATCCAATTGAGGTATTTTTTAACCTATTGTTATCATTTTTATTTTATTTATTTATTTTACATAAGTTAAATTAATAAAATTACTTAAGAAAAGGAAAAAAATAAAAAATAAAATAATTAATTCAATAAATTTAATAAATAAATTGGGAAATATCCAAAAAATGAAAATTTTAGAGAAAAAAAATTATAAGCGATAATTTTTAAAAAATTTTTTACTTGAAAAATAATTATGGATGCTTACCAAAAGTATTGAGAGATCCCAAAATTATTTTTATAAGATAGATTAATTTTAAATAATAATAAAGACATAAGATGAAAAAGTATTAATTAAAATTAAAAATAATTTACAAAATTACATCACCAAGTCTCTATATATATATATATATATATATATTTGATCCTTAGAATTGAATTTTTTTTTTAATTCCTTCTTTCTATCCTATCTTTGTGTAGCTATAGCACGATCAATTTGCATTGCTTAAGTCCAAAGGCATGAGTAATTATATCCTATCAAAGATTATTGGACTATCTTATAGATATTAAATATTCCTAAAGTAATGCAGCTAGGGATTGACGAAAGAAGATTCAAAAACTAAGGGTCTTTCCTGGCTTCTGAGTGTTCTCTGCTTTTGGAAATTCATGAGAAAGCCATGGTAGCTGAAGTAATTGAAATGGAGATTGCCAGATTGGCAATTTCCCTTTGCAAGATTGGCCGATATTCAAATGCTGTTTGTTGCATTATTTTCCCAATGGCCACACCGAATCTGATCAAAGGAATAGAACTGTGATCAAATGTGCAAAGGTGGGGAGTCTCTCTGTTTAGTAGGAGGATATAACAATGGCTACAACATTAACCTTTTATAACTTGAGGAAATATTCCACCATGGGTGCATGAGTTTGAACAGTTGAGAAAGGTGTAACTTCGAAGGTAAGTGGAAACAATATTAGCCTCCCACAGTAGATTTTATTTTTGTTTTAACCAATCAAACTTGTTTCCTTGTGTTCTGTATTTCTCCCATCAACTTACCATTAATTCTTTAGGTAGCAAGTTCCTTTATGGGGATTTTAACGTTTTCCTCGTTGGTTCGGTGCTCCCAATTCCAAGTTCATGGATGAGGAAACAGAGTCAGTGCAAAGCATGAACCTAGCAATAATCAACGTTTACATGTACAGCAACTCTACAATATTGCAAAGGAAAGATCATCTTAGTTTGAACGCTTTTTCCTTTCCCCGTGTATTAGAAATTTAGAATACTGAAATTCGATAGTTAATCATTTACTGTGAGAGCAGAGCTCTCTGGGTTATTACGACATAATGGACATGTAGCATTCAATTTCAACCACTCATCAATACAAATAGCATGAAAATAATGCTTGCAGTCTGGAATAGTCCTTAACGTCTCTTTTGCTTGGTACTCGGAAAGACATATTGGGCAAGTGTTATCGTTAGGCCTTGGCAATCGCCGGCTTTCACCTAGCAATGTTATTGGGTAGGTGTCAATAGTCGGTCCGTCGAGACCTTTCGCAACACTATCTAATCTTGGGCCGACTGAGTTGGAGAATGTTTCCGGGTTGGGATGTTGGTGATGGCTGTGATCGTCAATCTTGCCCTGGAGGTAAATTACCAAGCCGAAGACGAACAAGAAGGGTATTCCCACGCCTAATATAATGCCGTATTTAGTACTTTTTGGAAGACCTAACATGAAAATTGAACAAAAAAAAAAAAAACCACATGTTTAGTTAATGAATAAATTGTGGGTAGAAAATAAATAATGAGACATGCATGTTGGCTACTAGAAATAGAGAGAAACGTTGACCGGCCCTAATTCTTTGGCAGTCTAGAGCAGCCTTGCGTGTTTGTGGGTGCATGAAAGCGATGCCTCACCAATGGATTGAGACCTCAATTGCAATTTGAAATTTGCCTTTGTTCACCAGAGTGTGAAACATGTGTTTATGTTAATCAACTGATGTCTCCATGTCTAGCTTTTCCCTATGGCCATTGCTAATCAGATTAACCAACATGTTTTACTGCAAATTAGAACATACCATTGCTAATACCACCAAAGCATCCAACGTCCAGACCCGTATCTCTCTTGAACATGCAAATCCCTGATCTCGTTTCGCACAACAGGCAGTCAGGTTTGTTCCATGTCAACCTGATACCATAGCCAGGCTCCGACCAACCTGTCCAGGATAGTGGTACCAAAACCGTTGCTATCTCCAAACACGATGTCGACAACGATGTAGACGAATCAAGACGGTCAACCGGTATAGCCACGACGGAGAAATTACCGCCGCTAAGACAAGAAATTAACCTTGCTTCTGGTAGTTCTGTCGAGGCGGCAGAGGAGCAATTGAAAAAGGTGTAGCTTCGAGGATACAGCAAATCAAAAGGAGTGCCAGACAGATTAAGTCCGTCAAGGAGACGTTTTGGGGCACAATGATCTGGGTCGTTGATCCATATATTTTGGTAAGTATAGTCGATGTTCACGACAGTGAAGTCACCGGAAAATGGAAGCGTAAGGCCAGTTTGATCTTCGTTTTTGCATGAAAGATTGAAGCCGGGATAGCCACATCGATCAGGTTGGTTGTTGAGACGGAAGGGGAAGCGAATCAATTCAATCCCACATGAAGCACCGCAAATTTCAGCGCTCGTTGATGGTTGAAGGGAGAGTAAGAGGAAGGAGGAGAAGATGAAGAAGATGATTTCCAAGAGACCATTTGGCGCTAATTCAAAACTTACAAAAGAGAGTAAGAACACTCTCTGTTTCCTTTTGAGCTTCCTAAGCTTGTACCTTGGGTGGGCAAGGTCAATGTTCGTGACTACAAAATACAATAACTGAAGTTGAAGAATTTTATAACTAGCTAGATGATCCAAAGAAAATAGGACATATATGTATTTATTTATGATATTCTCTTGGAAGCTCCTGTTATTTATTTAAAACAGTTCAAGAGGTTAAATACCAGTTCAAAAGGAATGAGACAAAAGCGGATGTTTAACATCTTAGAATATTTTGACAATTAGGTAGCAGCCGTTGCAAAGTCCTTTTTTTTTTTTATTTTGGAAGATGATTTTATTTGTCTCAGTCACTCATATGCTATTTCAAGTAATTTGTTCATTGCGATAGACTTTTCATGACATAATAATTGGTCTAGAGAATGAAAATTTGTACATTTACAAAAGAGATTGCACAAAAATCATTGGCAGTGAAAAGCAACGAAAATATTGTCGGCTTCTTCAATTCTTATCATTCATGAACAATTATAGTCATAAATGATCAAATTAAAAATTTCTTATATTAGTGTTTCGTCACATTGCTTGTCACATGTTTTGTTACATTTATCTTTTATATCATGTTGCACAATGTCATGTGTTGTGCTTCACTACGTCACATTAATTACCACATGTTTAGTTACATTCATATTTTGTGTCGTGTTTCGTTTTGTTTATCATTTATATTGTATTTCGTTAAGTCATCTTTTATACCAAATATTATGTTTATCTTTTATATAGCGGTTTACCACATCATCCTCTATGTTGTATTTTCCAAATCACTTGTCATATATTTCATCTTTTATACCTTGTTTTGTCACGTCACTTATCACTTGTTTCGTCATATTTATATTTTATATCATGTCTCACTACATCATCTTTTATGTCTTAATTAGTTAGTTAAAATTAGACTTAAAAAGATTAACCTTTTATATATATATATAGATTTTAAATTTCTCAATTTATAATTTATATCTCTCTATAACTTGTACAGTTTTATATTATATAAGATTTTCTCTTCTTCTAACAAAAATTTTGCTTAAATATTTGAACTCTCCTATAAAAATTCGACTTTGTTGAATTACATTGTTATACTATAATTCTGTTAGTTAGTCAAAATTATATTTAGTAAGATTAACATTATATATATTTAGATTTTAGATTTTTCGATTTATAATTTAAATTTCTCAACTTATACAATTTTATATTATATAATAAGATTTTCTCTTCCCCTAACAAAAATTATGCTTCAATACTGGAATTCTCCTTTAAAAATCCGAGACTTCGTTGAATTGCATTGAATTCCAGGTCTGGGTTTTATTACAATATTAAGTTGGATTGATCTATTATTTCTTTTTTCAAGTTTAGAAAGAGAAAAGAATTGCCGCCGTTGTAACGAGCCACTAGGTTGCACACTTGCACTGTTTAGGAAAGAAAAGAGAGCAAATTTGGTAACAGGAGGAGCTGAAAGAGACTAATTAATTAGATTAATTTCAATGCAACGTCGGCTAAAGAATCCATTTTTGCACAATATTTCTACATAATGGGTACAAAATGAAAATAACATCGATCATTCGTATCTAGTGGGATGAAGATGAAGAAGAGGATGAAGAAGCCGAGGGAGCAGACCGCTCCGTTGTATTGCGACAGACTGGACATGTAGCATTCAATTTCAACCACTCATCAATACAAGACGCATGAAAGTAATGCTTGCAGTCAGGGATGGTCCTTATCATCTCTTTAGCTTGGTACTCACAAAGACATATGGGGCAAGTGTTGTCATTAGGCCTTGGTAATTCTCCACTTTCACCGAGCAAAGTTGTTGGATGGGCCTCAATTGCTGGTCCATCAAGACCTTTGGGTTCGGTCGTTAGTCGGCGTGGGGCGACTGGAATGGAGATTTCCGGACTGGGATGTTGATGATGATTGTAATCGTTAACCTTCCTACGGAGATAAAATACAAGCCCGGCGATGCACAGGAGGGGTATTCCCAGGCCAAACGCTAGGCCATATTTAGCACTTTCTGGGAGACCTATAAAAATGGAAAGTCATGCTTGTTAAATCTAATTATGATCTAGTAAACTACCTTTCTTTGGGGAAATTCTTAATAGAAAGAAAAAGACCACTGGGTTTTTACTTATGATTTAGAGTATTATAGAACATATAATTGCTAAATTAGCCAAACAGAAGAAAAGAAAGAAGAACCTACCGGGGCTAAAACCGCCGTAGCATTTAACGTCCAGACCTGTATCACTCTTGAACATGCAAGCCCCTCCACTGCGTTCGCAGAATTTGCAATCGGGTTCATTCCATGTCAATCTCATACCATAATTAGGATCCCAAGATGGAACTAGAACCGTGGCTATCTTCAAACACGACGATGATACTAAGGATGCATACGAATCGAGAACATTTGTTGGAATAACCACAACAGAGAAAGTTTCGGCGCTAAGACAATCAATGTACCTTGCTTCGGGTAGTTGTGTTGATACACCAGCTGAGCAATTCAAAAACGTGTAGTTTTGAGGATGTACAGGCTCGAAAGGAGTATGGGAGAGATTAAGACCCTTAAGGAAACGTCTTGGGGTGCAATAATCAGGGTCGTTGATCCATATACTTTGAACCCAATAGTCGATGATTTCGACTCTGAATTCACCGGCAAACGGAAGGGTGATTACTGTTAGAGCCTGATTTCTGCATGAGAGATTGAAGCGGGGATAGCCACAACGATCAGCTTCGTCGCTAAGACTGAAAGGGAAGCGAATCCATTGCCCCCCACAGAAAACACGGCAAATTTCAACGCTTGTCGATGGTTGAAGAGGGAGTAAAAGGAAGGAGAATAGGATGAAGACGAAGACATCAAAGAGAGCCATCTGGTGCTGAAGTGAAAGCTACAAAAATTCTACTTTCTTTTTTAAGGTTTCATGGCTACAAAGTACAAAAAGAAAAGTTAAAAGACTTTCAATAGTTAACCAAATTATGATGAGAAAATGAGAAAGAGGACATAAAGAAGAGTTCAAAAAAGTCATTTTATGCTTATTCGGAAGGCAAAAAAAATACTATATATGCTGGTTTTCTTCGAAGCTTTCCTGCTATCTACTTATTTATTCAGTGGGGAATGAGACAAGAGGAGGTTAACATCTTGTATTATTTGAAAGTTTTGTAGCTAGTGATGTTGCAATGCGTGGATTATTTGATATTCAAAATGGGAAACTTAAGAGCATCAACAAGCATATTATTAAATTCTTCAGTTTTTCTCATGAACTACTCATCAATGACCAGCTCGATGCTTTAATAGTCGTATTTCTCTAAAAATCTGACTTTACTGATGTGTATTGAAAGTAAGATCTTGGCCTTTTGGGTTTGATTTCAATGTTTGGGAGGATTGATCTATTATTATTAGTTTTTCAATGTTAATATTCTTCCATTTCAACTAGGCACACTAGACATGTACTTGCACTCGTACAAAAACAAAAGCTTATTACATTTGTCATACATATATAGTGGGTGCTGCATGTACCAACATAAATTTTTTATTCTTATTGGGTGTCTCATTTGGTTTTTTTTTTTTTTTTAATTTTTACATCAATTGCTTTCTTTCTAATTTTAATTGTGACAATCTTGGAGCATGTCAAAAACCCAATTCTGATTTTTCCCAGATCAATACAATACAAACATATTATAGCAAAAAAAAAATTGTACAAATAATAAAAGCCATCTACGGTGGTGGTGAGGACGAAGGGGGGTAAATGTAGAATGGTTGATCAAAGCAGTCTCTTGATCTGGCGTATTGCGACAGACAGAGCATGATGCATTTAGTCTAAGCCATTCATCTTTGCAATCAGCATGAAAGTAGTGATCGCAATCAGGTATGGTTCTTATTATCTCTTTGGCTTTGTAGTCTGATAGACATATTGTACAAGTATTATCATTAGGCCTTGGTAGCGGGCAGCTTTCACAAAGCAAAGTAATTGGATAGGCTTCAATCCTTGGTACAGTGGCAGCCATTTGTGGCTCAGCAAAGCTGAAGATTTCGACATTGGAGTGGTGGCGTTGATCATGACGACCAACTTGGACATTGTAATAAATCAAAAACACCACAAGGAGGAAGATGGGTGTTCCCACAATAAAAGTTATGGCATATTTGGTACATGTTGTAAGACCTAAAAATTAAATTGAAATTAATGGATGAAGTTACAAAAAATTGGAAAGATGTTTGTCAACTCTAATTAATTAAATTAAGCTATCATATATCTGAAATCGGTATACTAGCCAAAATAAAGAGCATGAAGTCCTACATGCTTCTCTCTTTAATCACCTTAAATTTGTTTCCTGAATTGGAGAGTTCTATTCCTTCTTAATTAATCTGATTTTTCATATTGTTTCTATGAGTAAGTAAAGCACAATCATGCTTTCTATGAGAAGAAAATATGGCATAAATATCATCTGAGCAACATGGTTTTATTTGCAACATACCATTTTTCTTTTTGAATTGATCACCCCCACGGCTTTCACAGTTACATGAGTGCTGGCAATCGGGTTCTTCCCATGTTAACAGAATTTCATCCATAAATTACTCATGCAAATCTGGACTCGGAAGGGGGACCGAAATCGTTGCTATCTCTAGACATGACCGCAAGGAGGACGACTGGTTGTAAAGAATTGTGGGTATAGCCAAACCGAAAAGTTTATACCACTAAGGCAAGAAATATACGTTGCAGGATAGCCTACTGGTACATTGGAGGAACAGTTGAAAAATAAGTGGCTTTCGGGGAATCGCAGCTCAAAAAAAGTGCCAAAGAGGTCGAGTCCCTGAAGGAGACGTTTTGGGGTGCAATTATCTGGGTCGCTTGATCAATAAATTTGGCGAGGAATAACCGATTACGTCGACTCTATATTCACGGCAAAAGGAAAAGTGATCATGGGCGTTTGGGTTGGGTTTATGCATGAGAGATTGAAGCTGGGATTGCCGCAGCAGTCAGGTTGGTCTGCGAGCCGGAAAGGGTAGTGAATTTTTACACCACCGCAGGAAGCCTCCTGGCAGGTTTCACCGTTTGCCAATGGCTGAAGAAAGAACAACAGGAAGAAGGGGAAGAAGAAGAATTCTAGAGTAGCCATTTCATGAGTCAACAAATTCTCCTTGCAGTGTTTGCTTCTCAATTAACAAAAGAAAACTGAAGAAACGTGTGATCAAGGCCTGCGAATAAAGATTAGTATAAACAGTTTAGACAGATAATCCAATCAAACGAGACAATTAGCAAGCTAATCATAATGTTTTAGATTAGTTCAATAGTTTAGCTGTACCTGATGTTGAGCGTTTGACTGTACAATTTATTAATTGGAAACAAAAGAGAAGTCATGGTTGTTCACTTCTTCTCGAAAGCTAGAAGCCATTAAGCACCATTTTGTTTATGCAATCAATCAATTCTTATAGAAGATCATCTTGTTTTCATTCTGCATTGCGTATTAATGAGATAAATAGAAATAAGACTATTCTGCGTCATCATCATGTTGAGCAAATCCTTCCATTGCTTTACTCCTGACATAAAGGACATGCTGCATTCCGTTTAAGCCACTCATCTATACCGTTAGCATGAAAATAATGCAAGCAACTTGGTATACTCTTAAGAGTGTCTTTGGCTTGGTACTCGCACAGGCAGATCGAACAAGTATTGTCATTAGGTTTTGGTAACTGTAAGCTTTCACAGAGCAACGTTGTTGGATACAATTCAATTGTTCGTCCGTCGAGACCCTTTTTCACGGCACTTGATTTTAGGATAGTTGAGTCGCTGATTTCAGTGTTGGCGCAGCGCCCGTTAGAAATACAAGGCATGATCATGCTTGGAATGCGCGTTACAAGGACGAGGATGCAGAGGATAGAAACCATGGCAAAAAACATGACATACTTGGCAATTCTTGAACTACCTGCTTTAATGCAAATTACAGAAAAATTAATGTAATCAAGCATTACATGATTAATTTCTAGTTTTCTCTTAACTAATAGTATTCATTTCATCAGAGCCATCATCCATGAAAAATCATAAACTCATTCCTTTTTGGCACACAAGCATAAAATACTATGTTTTTCCTTTTTTTTTCTGTCTTTTTTTTATTTGTAAAGCACTAACATACACCATTCTTTCGAGATTCTGAAGTTTTATTAATTTGCAAAATAATTAAAGCATAACTTGATCTATAATTACAGAGCATCCAACCTCCTGGCCTGCATGTTTTTTGAACTGGCAAGTTCCTTGATATTTTAGACACAATTTGCAATCTGGTTCTTTCCATGTTAAAATGCTCCGATCACCAAGTTTTTCCCATAACTTAAAGGATTCGCAAACCGAGAGTGAAACCGTTTATATATTCGGACACGTCGACGATGATGATGCGAACAGATCGAGACGATCTACGGGTAACACCAATGCATCGTCTGAGCAGTTGAACAGCGTCAAGTTCATAAGGTAAATTTGCTCGAAAGGAGTGCCAGAAGGATCGAATCCCTCGAGGATACGTTTCGCAAGGCAACCGGCTGGATTGCTGATCCCGATGTTTTTCTGATAATAGTCTATCATTTCAACGCTGAAATCACCGGAGGATGGAAACGTGATGATTGTTTGGCTCTGGTTCTTGCATGAGAGACCGAAGCCCGGATAACCACAACGCTCTTCTTCGGGTTGATTTGTGAGCTGAAAAGGGAAGTGAATCTTCTGATTTCCGCAATCTGTTATACAGCTTTCACTGCTTATTGTTAGTTGAAGAAAGAAGAAGAAGAAGAAGAACAGCTTGAAAACCATTTTATGTTTCTTTTTCTTTATATACAAACAGGTGATATGATCAGAATTATGGTTCCAACCTCCAATTTATACTAAAGTCTCACTGGCCTAAAACCAAGTGGCTCTGTTTTGTACTTACTAAGAAACTACAAGAATCCTGTTTTTGTTCTCAAAGCTTTGGTGTTAATAAAATATAAAGCTAGATTTGTGAGTGCTAAGCGTTGAGAAAAAGCTGTAGAACTAATTATATTAATCAGTTAATCCCAGTGAGAAATTAGTGAGACAAATTCAAGGCTGACCTTGGAAATTATATAGTAATCAATTCGGCAGCTAATGCGATAAAATTTGATTCCATGCTAAGTAAGTGATTAGAAAATAGAATTAAAACAAAGAACAAAGTATGTTTGGTTTTGGACATAAGTCAAAATGTATGTCTAGACGGTATAAATATAGTCTGCTAGATCAATTCCTTTAGCTAAGCCGTTTTGATTAAATTTAGAATCTTCTTGTTTATGAGGGAAGAGTGATAAAGACCATCTTGTCTTTTAAACGGTATTTTATGCCTGAGTTAAGATCAAGAAGTAGACAACTTGGAATTAACACCCCATTTTTCCACGAAAGACCTTAATAATCTTGTAAAATTAACAACATTAATTCCTCAAACAAAAAATGGGAAAGGCATTCATCCCAGGTGCAACCTGGTTTTAACCGTTCCCTGTCTGTATATGCAGTGGCACCATGGAGGGGGCTGTCCCTCTGTAGTGTCTTACTGCAACACGACCTTTAAAGGGTAGTTTTTTGACTTGACTTCAGCAGTAATGAAGTCTGATTTTAGCCTTACAAAAAAAAAAAAAAAAAAAGAGAACGTGAGGAAGTGCGATAGTTTTTGTGAATCGTGTCTGTCCCCCCCGGTGCCGTGTTACGTTTCAAACCCAGATTTCTTACTAGGACATGAGTTTATCAGTCTTTTGTTGTCTGTGAGGGGCGCACATGCTGTAAAAAGTCTTCGGTGCCCACAAAGATATGTGAAAGACTTGTAGCAGCAAGTTGTAACTCTTGGTTTGAATTGTATTGCCTTAACTGGCTCTGTTATATGATCACTTGCCATTCAAAAAAAAAAAAAAACTCTTGGTTTGAATGAATACAAAGATTTATATGCTATCTTGTTTATTAACTGCGACACAAACGGGCACGTTGCATTTCACTCATCGATACAATTAGCATGAAAGTAATGCAAGCAACTAGGTATGGTTCCTAGAGTCTCTTTGGCTTGGTACTCTAATAGACAGATTGGACAAACTTTGTCGGTTGATTTTGGTAATTGCAGACTTTCATCCAGCAACGTCGTGGGATACATCTCAATGGTAGGCCTGTCCAGACCCTTTGCGACAACAGTTCGTTGAGGGGTATCGGGGTTAGACATTTCGGCGTTGGGTACTTCACCGTGATGCTTGATCTTGCGGCGGACGCAAATTATAAGCCCGAAGATGCTCACGCCGGAAGCCACAACGAAAAGCGCCGCGTACTTGGCACTTAGCGGCAAACCTGAAAACCCAAAATTAAATTCAAGTGAGTTTTGCATGGTTTTATCTCTTTCTTTTCTTTGGTGCCACTGTTTTATTCATTGACCAATGACCATCTGTTTTAATTGAATTCCTTTGTGAACTGTACCAATGGACAACTAGTAATGCCATTAACCACAACTCATTCCAGAAATGTTCTAACTTTAATAATAAAAAATAACGATATTTCTGGGTAATTTTTTTTATTTAATTGTTTGATTTGCGAGGCACAACCATTCCTACGAGAAACAGCAGTTTTATTTGCAAAAATTAAAGCTTACCAGGATACAAAGGTTTGAAGCATCCGACATCCGAACCCACGTTATTGGTGAACTGGCAAATCCCTCCAATGCTTTCACGCAATCCGCAATCGGGTTCTTTCCATGTTAACGTGATAAAATCACCAAGCGAGTCAGAGGAAGCATCAGACTCCCTACTCGGGTACAAAAACGTTGCTCTCTCCGTACACCCGGACATGATGGAGACATTGGAAAAATCAGTCCGTCAAGCACGACGGAATAACTTTCACCACTAAGACAAGAAATCGGCGTTGCTCCCGTTCGGAAAATCGGTGAATCGGGTGTGCAGTTGAAAAACTTCGAGTGTGGAGTGGCTGAAAAGGAGTGTGCGAGTAATTGAATCCCTGAAGGAGACGTTCCGCGGTGCAGTCACTGGGGTCGCTTATCAAAACAAGTTGCGTTAAATAGTCGATGGATTCGACTCTGAATTAACCGGAAAATGGAAAGGTTAGGATTTTTTGGGTTTCGTTTTTGCATTGGACGGTGAAGCCGGGGTAGCCACAGCGGTTCTCTGGTAGGCTTGTGATGATCTGAAAAGGGAAGCGAATTGGCACCGGTCCGCACCCTGTTTGGCATCTTTCATCATCGCTTCTTGATGGTTGAAGAAAGAAGAAGAAGAGATTGAAAGGAGCCATTCTTTTCTTTGCTCAAGAAGAGATTGAGACTGTTGTTATTATCTCTCTCGCAATGGAGTACCTTTAGCCAAACCAAGTCTCTCTGTTTTATGCTTCTTGTAAACTATAAATGTTTTTACCTTCTACAGTCTTTGGTGTTAATTCATATGTTAGCTGTGCGTGGTAAGGATTGAGTACAAATGGGAAACCTGTAGAATTTCTATTATTCAGATAATCCAATGACAAAGAGACAAATTGGGGACTCTGCGTATAACAAATTCATCAGTTAATGCGAAGAACTTAGTCTTAGACTGACCGTTTCTTAATTGGAAACAGAACATTAAAACAGAGCACAACAGGCTAATGATCTTAATTTATGGTCTGCCAAAACTCCAAAGTCATATTTTACAAGACCTTGATTTCAACACATCATTACATGTTAACTGAGTTAAGAACAAGAGAGTACAAATTGTACATCGTTATTCTTTGTAAGACCATCTTGTTTTCTACACAACATGATATATGATAACTACAAATAGGAAATACACTAAGGTATATAACTACAAGACAATTCTGCTTAGTATGAACTCATTTTTTAAGAAACAAAAAAATTGATCCCCTATAGCTTTACCAAAAGTCAATGCTTGTGGCCATCCAGATTAACAATGATTCTCATTTTTGAAAGCATCCCATATAATTAAAATTTATACAAACAATAGATAACAATCATTTTAAGAGTTTAGTGCATTAATTGCGACACAATGGGAATGTTGCATTTCGTTTAAGCCACTCATCTATATAATTAGCATGGAAGGAATGCATGCATTTCGATGTAATCCCTAAACATATTGGACAAGTGCTGTCGTTTGGTCTTTGGAATTGTTGGCTTTCGCCTACGACTATGGTAGATTACATTTCAATAGTAGATCTACTGAGACCATTTCAGCTGATATCACGGTAGCTGATGAGTTACAGATTTCAGTGTTGGGATCCTAACGATGATTGCTGTCACCCTTTTTGATTATGAGTCCGATGCTGCAAAAACAAATCGCGGTTCCTGCTGCAGCTATAAGCATGGCAGTGCCACGTTCTGCATTGCTTGGAAGACCTGAAATGCAAATTAGATTATGTTAGAACTGAATGGCTAGGAAGCAAGTAGCTATCAATGAAGTAGAATTTATATTAGTCGGATAAACCAAGTAGGAATGAGACAAATTGGAGGCTGACCTTCAAAGTGATGTAGAGATAGCTAGTTCAGCAGCTATAAGCAGAGCAATTGGATAAGTGATCTTAATTGATTCGTTGTCGATTAGAAGTCAAGATGCTCAGGTGACCATCTTGTTTTTCTCACAGCATTACATCCGAAGCAATATCTGATAAAGGAAAAATTAGGACCATTACGGTAATCTGGATTTTAAAGCTTTTACTGTCCTATTTTGTTTTCCTTTTAGTATGTGGATGAAATTGTTGAAATATATCCTATTATTTGCAATTAATGTTCTGAGGTCTTGGCTGCATTATTTCTTGTTCGACTTTTTAGTCCCAATGATCCCTTTCCAAAAAATAGTTTTCTTCAATACCTGACTATCTGTTGCTTCCTCTTGTAACATTTTGTTTATATAAATCATTACTGGAAAATTATCTAATACATTGTTAGAAGAATATCACGTAACTTATTAAGATATATTTAAAATAAATAGTTAATTAATACGATAAATAAAAAAATATGTGACAATAATTTAACCTTATTTATTAGTTAATAATCGTAATTATGACATTTACATACCATACACGTCTAACAAAAGCTTGTATAAATAAAACCTAGGCAGGCACTATATTAAATAACCCAACACAAACAAAAATGGGAAGGGAAAATGTTTTTTTTTTTAATGGAAATAACCAAAATCCATCAACCACACAGCAAGAACTTCCCAAAACTCACATCCTCAGGGGTAACATATCTACACAGAAGCTGATAAATGTAAAATGATCTTGTCTATGCTGATAAGAGAGAAGATGATGATGAAGACGAAGAGGAGGATATTGACGGGGTAATTGGGGCAGATCCGCCGGGGGAGTTGCGACACAGTGGGCACGAAGCATTCATCTTTAGCCACGCATCTACGCATTTGGCATGGAAGTAATGGTTACACTCTGGTATAGTTCTCAATGTCTCCTTGGGCTGGTACTCTGATAAGCATATGGGGCAAGTGCTGTCGTTAGGCTTTGGAAGACGCCCGCTGTCGCCAAGCTTAGTCTTAGGGTAGGATTCAATGGTTGGACCGTCGAGTCCCGTAATGATAACTGCCGGTAAAGGGGAGATTGATGTGGAGAATTCAGTGCTGGGGAGGTTGCGCTGACGTCCGTAAGCTCTCAGTCGGCTACCGACGAAGCAACCAAGCCCAATTAGGCATAAGAGCCCTGGAATTCCAACGCCTATGGTAATACCATACTTGGCACTCCTAGGAAGGCCAGCTGCAATGTGAAACTAATTTCAGGGGGAACTAGAAAAATCAAGGTCCAAGCTCTCTGTTTCAAAATATTGACCAGGGGACCATGACATTTTAACAACAGATCTCAAATAAAATATTTCAGTTGTTTCGGAGGAGTTTAATACGACTTGATGACTGGCGACATTTATGCATTTCAAAGCACCTACAGGAACGTTGATCTTTCTTTCTTTTTGCTTTGCAGCACCGGCGCCTTTAAGCTGCAGAGAATGGGACCAACACCTTTGTTTTGATTATAAAACTATGTGGACGCTAAATCAATGATCTGGATTGCTTTCTCAACGACAAAACAGTGTCCTATCTAATGGATAGTGACAATCGGAACCCAGGATCCTTCCAGCTGCACCAGATCATAAAATTTGACTCTAGTAACGTTTTGACTTTGATCAATCATCTTTTCCATTTTAAGTTTTACTAGAAAACGAAACCTTCTGATACATTTTTTTTTTTCTGAAAAGTAGTTATTTTTAAGCCGCAGCAGCCCAGGGATGCCACAAAAAGTCTGAGGCTAGCAGCCAAAGACTCTCCGTGGCATGCTGTAAAACCTTCTGATACAGTTTAAAAGACAGAAGATGACACTAATACAAGATAGAAACAAGTGAAATCGTCATGATTTCAATGACTTAGGATCCAAATAAAATGTTTTAAGCCAGTACCCTTATTCCAATTAGATTTAATAGTCATGATAAACAATTTATTCTATACTAATCATTAAGAATTCATGAAGTTGGTCCTAATATAAACGCAAATAAAGTGATTTGAAGTCTACCGTTTCAGAACAGAACACAAATCATAGCGTTGTTAGTATTAACATACCTTGGCTTGGCAGATTAAAGCACCCAATTTCCTGACTAGTTCTATTCTTGAATCCACAATCCCCTCGACGTTCAACACATGACCTACAATCGGGTTTGTACCACTCTAACCGGACCCCTTCCACCCAGCCATACCAAGCAAATGGAACAGTAACGGTCTTTATAGAATGACATGTAGACTGCAAACCACTGGCAGAATCCACAAAAGAGTCGGTTTCGTAAGCTACAACAGAGTAATTATCATTGCTAAGACATGGAATTCGCCTTAACCCAGCCCCAGCTACTTCTTCCGTAGAGCAATTGAAGAACGTGAAGGTATACCAGAATTTTGAGACAAAAGGAGTTCCTGATATATCGAAAGACTCCATGAACCGTTTAGGGAGACAGAAATCAGGGTCGTTGATCCATATCTGTTGGGTCTCGTAATCGATGAAACTGACTCTGAATTCTCCGGATTCCGGGAGGTTAAGAACTAGTGCTCCCGTTTTATTGCTGCAGGAAAGACCAAAACCTGGATAGCTGCAACGACCATTTCGGTTACCGTTAGGGTTCAGCCCGAAAGGAAACTTAACCTCTGATTCACCGCCTGGGCATGAAGATGGACAAGTTTGAGCACTCGTTGGTTCTTGAAGGAAGAGTGAAAAGCAGAGGAGCCAAAGAAACGTTAGGTGAGGCATCTTCTTGCTTCTAGAAAAATGTAAACGTGATGAGGGCTTTTGTTGCTTCGGGATTTAACTAGCTAGGGGGCCATTGCCTAGAGGCTTTCAAGTTAGGACTTAAAAGAGGATTGGCGTGGAAATTTGGATGGTTTCTCTTCAATTGGAGAGCGGTGCAGTTTTTACGATCAGGTTTATATGGCTCAGTTGGACAAGTCGATAAACTGATGTTACTTTGGAAATTTGGTTCTTTTTAGTGTCATATTTTTTGGGCGCTCAAGTTCTTGTAACTGTCAAAGGAAGTAAATCTCTTCTTCTCTCCTCCTCCACCGAGGTGTGTTTATTTTTTTACATTATTTGTTAAAAAACATTTTAATTATTTAAAAATTTTTAAATAAATATTTATTTTGTTATTACATTTAATTAAATTTTTATATTTTAATTTTAAATTATATAAATTCTTATAACTAATTATTAATTAATTATCATTATTCAAAAAATGAATGATGAAATATCATGTAATCATACCATTATGTCACATTAATATATTATTTTAATTTATAATAATTAATCAATTGTTAATCATAATTATTATTTAATTTAAAATAAAAATATAAAAATTTAATTAATTAAAAAATTAAAATTTTAAAAATATTATAATTTTTTTATTTAAAACTGTAATTTTACCTTGTAAGTATTTACAATTGGAGTATTAGATTGTTGACATAGTCAAACAATGAAGAATTAAGTATAAACCTAGCATAGAGGACGATGCTAGTGGGAAACTTAATAGGATAATTAAACTAATGGGTTGGGTTTTTAAGAATTTATGAATATTTAAGTGTATTAATTATAGGTTTGAAAATTTTGTACCAATAGATAAAAATTGATGATTAAGGTATTCCCTGACGTTTCACCATACATTTAATTAATCGGCTGTTTAAATCAGGCTCCCACACCCTTTGAGGATCTTTTCATCCGATTGCAAAGCAAATAGTAAACAAACATTGGCATCTAATTAAAAAATTAATTAGTCAAAATAATCAACATAAAATTACAAAGATGGTAACACGTTAGTATCATGATTCGAGTTTGCCATAGCATACCAACGGTTTAGATGTTCTCGCTACAAGTGTTCGATAATGGATCAACAAGAGAATTTGGTATAAATAACTTTTTATTTTTTATTATATTTAATTAAATTTTTATATTTTTATTTTAAATCAAATAAATTTTTATTATTAATAGTTAATTTAATCAAAATGTTATGTATCATTTTATATTAATGACAGTAACATAGCACTCTGATATACCATAATAAATTATAACGTGACATGTTAATATAGCATGATAATATTATCATATAATATTTTTTATTCTTTACATATTAACATTATGTAAATATAAAATGATAAGTGAAAATTTGACTAACAATAATTAATTAATCATTAATTATAAATATTTATTTAAATAAAATAAAAATATAAAAATTTGATTAAAAATAATAAATAATAAAAAATTATTTAAAAATTTTTAAATAATTTATAAATTTTTAAATATTATATCATTTTTATTTTTCTTTCCTTGCTCTCATTTTTAGTCAACTTAATTTGCTTTCAAGTCTTTGTGTCCTATTAAAACAGACCAATTCAAAGTTCAAACAATGGAAAACAATATCGAAAACTATCATGTTCATTTCTCATTTTCTTTGCTTTCTGTTCTTCCACACTCATTTTTTCCATATTTTAGTGTGCAGTGAAATCAAGTCAGAAACGTGTTGAACCATTTCGGTAAAATTATTGATTAAAAAAATGGAATTTTGTAAACTTTTCCTGCAATTGTGAATCAGTCAATGAAGAAACATAGAATAGAAAAATCAGCCGATGCATTATTAATCAAAGGCTTGCATCATCACTGCAGCTTATTTTCCGCAGAATAGACGCGGTCGCTACCTTTCTGTTTTTGCCACGTCAAGTTTTAACTATTGTATAAGATTACGGAGTTCACCAATATAAGGTTTGGATGGTTACTTCACATGACTTGGCGTTTATTTCTTCAATTTTTTTAATTATTAATTGTAAAATGTAGGAAGATTTACTAGAAAAAAACTTGATATTATAATTAAAAAATATAATTATATTCCAAACGAAGTTTATTTTCCTCCACTATTAATTTCAAAGCATCTATTCATGGATTTTGAGGCCAACAAGACCATAGCTTTGTCCATATCGCAATCACTGCTTGACCGAAATACCAAGTAAAGATTAAAGACCAAAGCTTGCTTAGACCTCAGACTCAGAGAGTAGCTTTAGCATAGCTGCCGGTCATTAAACCTGATCATGTGAATCTGCCAAATACGTCGGCGTTTAAGCCACCCTGCCAGTAGCCTCCATATTAAGCGAAACTGCGTCACAGCCTCGTACTCATTGGGCTGAAGCCGGTGTAGTCCAAGTAAAGCCTCCAAGAAATTTGAGTCTTCAACCACGGACTTCCGCCTGTTCGGAGTTGGGTGCTTGGGTCGTATCGTTTTCAGCTTGAAGAGAAGTTGGGTTCAGTTGCGGCTCAAAGCAGTACTGGACCACAAACGTTTGAATTGGAAAATCTAAATGCTGGATCGCCCATTGGACCTAAACTAAAGCCTCATCACATAATTATCTTTTTCATTTTTTTTTATTTCACGTCATAAATCTTACTCTTCTATCACGAGGCTTAAGAGTTTTTGTGTCTTAAATTTTGATTGTTGGGATGCTTGGTAAGGAAACTTCACCACATTATTGTTTATCAATATTTACCTACGAACGTCCATGTCATGAATCTTACACGGTCAATCAACTAAGAACTTTAGTTACTTATTACACTTAAAAGCAAAAAGGCAAGCAAGTATGCAACTAGGTGGAATGGTTTAAATTTGGCTTTGATTTCTATAAAAAAATAAACTAAAATATTACTAAAAAAATTACTTTACCTTTTTAAAAAAGTGAACCATTCAAAATTGTATTTGTATCAAACAATATCCTAACGTTAGCCAATTTCAAAAAGATTTACGTTTTATTTATTAATTCATATATGGTAGTATGTTGTCGTGGAAGTCCTTCCTAACAGTGGCACGACAACATACATCGTCAAGTTAGGTTTTTGAAAAAAAATAATGGTTCCATGATAAAAGACAATAATCAAGGTACAAGAAAAACTTTAAATTTTTTATATTTCAAAAAAAAAAATTGTCCCAATTATAAGAATTTGGAGATGAATGAGAAAAAATGAAAATACTAATAATCAACAAATTGGAGGGAACGGACCACGTAATTTGATTCCACTAGGGCACAATTGTGGCGGGAAAATGTCCGTACGCACCTCCTTGCCACTTTATTTTACTTGTATATATGAACCATGCCTCCTCCTATCTCAAATTCTCAATCCCCAAACGTTGTGCATCTCTTATCATTTTCCCCTTCGCGTTTCTCCAACCGAAATCTAAATCGCTAAATCAACAGTCTAATCCCTGATCAGCCGCCTGAAAATCTGTTAATTGCGAGATTAGAAAGGTAACTTTTTTTTTTTTCAATGTTAGGGTTTCTGGTTACGGGGAACTACTCGAGGTTTCCCCAAACGAGTAAAATAGAAATATCCGTTTACTTTCAGAAATGTTTCCCTAAATTCCTTCTATTTTTTTCCTTCCTTTTTGCATTGAATTTCAGGTGCGAGGAGTGGAGATTTTGATATTGAGGATCCTGGTGATCTGGGGAAAATGTCGGCCGAGTTCGACGATGATGGTGAGCAGACCATGTCAATCAACGAGTATCTTGAGAGCACGAAGAAGAGACTGGTAAAAAGTCTCCCCCCCCCCCCCCCCCTCCCTCTTTATCCCTTAGGGTTTTGCTTTTGCTATTTGGGTATGAGGGAATGATTGAGTTTAGTTAGTGCTTGTTGTTTCGTCTGGTTTGTGGCATGGAAGATTTAGGACATAAGTCTTTTGTCCTGTTCTGGTTGGAAACAATAACATCAAAATTTTGTCAGCTTTTCTGGAGCAGAAATTTGGTTGAGATGACTTTATAGTTGAACTATTCTGTAACAGTGATTAAATTTTGAGAAAATTTTATGAGATGAAGATTTGTATTGTTAATATTACACTAGCTTAGAAGTTAGTTTGGGACCATTCAAATTTGTATTGTTAAGATTTGTATGCAAGCTAGTTTGGGACCATTCAAATATAACTTATATCCTAAGTTGAAATTGGGAAAGTATTGAATGCAAACGATTCTTAAATATAAATTGAACTAGCAATTGGTTGATTTTATCGATATTGTTGTGCTTCTTTAAGCTATATGTTTCTCGACATCAGTTAATTTGTTATTTTTTTAATCTAAAGGAAGCAGACCTGGTTTTGGGTGGAGATGAGGGTGATGAGTGTACCTATTCTAAGGGCTACATGAAGAGACAGGCAATCTTCTCATGCGTGACATGCACCCCAAATGGGAATGCTGGAATTTGCACTGCTTGCTGCTTGTCTTGCCATGATGGCCATGAGGTATTTCTCCTCTGCATTATTCTTTAGTTGTATTTTTCATTCTGAATGCTAATCTTTAGTTTGTTGTTAATGATATGACCCTTAAGATGTGAGTTAAATTATGATTTATTAAAGTGGAACTTCATGTTGTGTTTTTTGCTTTCTTCAGACCATGACCTTTTGAGTTGTCTCTAATAATTTGCACTTTGTGGGGTCATGCTTCCTGTTACGAGCTGGTTTAGCAAGTTATCTTGTAGTAAATATGATGATTGATTTGGGATACCTTTCCTATTATCATGATATTCCTAACTAGTGTGGCCTTGTTATGTTCTTATTTGTTTTAAATTGGAATAATATTGACTTTTTTGCAGCTTCAGCATTAACCACATTAACAATTCACACCGCTAATCATTTCCAATTTCTGACTCTGCTTTTTGAGAGGGGTTTCAAGCTATATCCTTATTATCTATCCAGTATGTGCGTTTCTGGGATCATAATGGGTATTGCCTTTTTGTATATTTGATAATGGAAGAACTCATTGATTGATTTAACAATCACGATTGGTTTTAACATGGGACATGCAAGATTTTCTTTCTGATTAGTTCTTATGGTCATTTGAAATTCCACATGCCTACTTGAGTACTGGACATAAGTTATGTATGTTATGCTGGAATTTTAAGTATGCCTAACTTCTCAAGAATGTGTTTATTTTACTTCTTTTTCTTTGTATAAATGTTTTATGCTGTTAGCTTCTGTCTGCTTATATTCAGTGGAGGTTTTCATTTTTGCAATATATGCAAGGTTTTGGAGCTTTGGACCAAGAGAAATTTTAGGTGTGACTGCGGAAATTCAAAATTTGGGGAGTTCTCATGCAAGCTTTTCCCAAATAAAGATGTAGAGAATATCAAGAATTCATATAATCACAATTTTAAAGGTTTATACTGCACCTGCAATCGCCCCTATCCAGATCCAGATCTCCAGGAACAAGTAGAGATGATACAGTGCTGTATGTGTGAGGACTGGTTTCATGAGGAGCATATCAGTCTCAACTCTCCCAATGAGGTCGGTAAGCTGTGTGCATGTCCTTCTACATGTTCATATCTAAGTTTTGTTTTTTTTTGTTAAAATCATTGGCAAATCTAGAGATGCCCTGTACAGTAGGTTCATGTTAATGTTTGCCAAAATCATTGGCAAATCTAGAGATGCCCTGTACAGTAGGTTCATGTTAATGTTTGCCATAGTTTTTCTTATAGTTATGATTACTTGCAATGTGCTTGCTTCACCAGAACTTGTCTCTTTAAAGATGGGTATGGGTTCTAATTATTCGAAAACAAACGTTGATATATTCAGTGAACATTTCTACTTTTATAAATTGTGATCATAATTTATCAGTTTGAAGGATGTTTCCATTGACACATTTTCATGATTAGTTTAGCTCAAGTTTTGCAGTGTAAAATAGGCAAGTTGAGAGGAAGAAGTGACAAAAAGACTATCACTTAGCTGTAGTTTTTGCACTATTCTTTGAGTTATTGCTGGGCAATGATTATGAGCTGAAAATACTTGTATGACAGATTCCTAGAGATGAGGAAGGGGAGCCTCTTTATGAAGATTTCATATGCAAGGCATGCTCAGCAGTTTGTTCTTTTCTGACTCTATACCCCAAAACCATATGGGCACCAGGGGGACAGCCTGTTGCTCCTGTAACTAGTAGCAAGGATAAAAGTGTGGTGGAAGACATCCCTCCTAAAGATGGTGGAGCTGGGAAGCCTGAAAATGATGCGTGCTGTGATTCTTCCTTAAAGGATAATTTGGTTGCTGATGCTAAGTATGGATCTGTATCTGATGGTAAGAAATTTGTTCCTGGAGAAAGCTCTAAGAATGATGACAGCTCTATTGCCAGTTCACATGCTACTTGTATTCTTGGAGCAGACTTAGTGGTTTCAGAAAGTAAACCCCTTTTTCTTTCTAAAAACTGGAGAGATACCCTCTGCAGATGTGACAAGTGCGTGGATATGCACAAGCAGAAGCATATCAGTTATCTACTTGATAAGGAGGACTCAATAGCAGAGTATGAAAAAACAGCAAAGCAGAAGAGGGAAGAAAAGTTGCAGCAAAGGGAGGGTGCTGCAGTAAATTTCTTTAACAATCTTGGTCATGTAGAGAAAATGGAGATTCTGAATGGCATTGCGGACTTTACAGATGAGTTCCGTTCCTTCCTGGTATGCCATTGATTGTATATCTTTTTAATAGCTAACCTTTACTGATTACATTGCAAGATAAGTTCTAGGAAAAGCCATACATATTTTTCATGTTCTGGCATCATCAGATTATTCATTTATGTATCTTGCGAAAGCAATTTACTGCCTCTAAGAATATATATATTTTTATATCTTTAGGGGTCAGTTGATCCATCAAAGGCAATCACAGCAGCTGATGTCAACCAGATTTTCGAGAACCTTAAAAACAAGCGAAGGCGTGTGTAGTAAGCTTTTTGCTGGATATTGCTGCACTTGCTATGAGTTGTCCTAGTAGATGAAAAGAAAAAAACAGTGGGATGTTATGCAAATGTTTAGGTTGTTTAAAGTTATAATGCTCTAATGTTATGAATTGTTTTGTAGTTTGTTGTAATGACTTGTATTAACTGTGTATCTGTATTTGCTGACGTGCTATGTCAGCAAGTACAAGAATGGTGTGCACGTGCAGGCACATCTCTATAGTAAGTATTCCTCTCACGTAGGAAAGAACTTCTAAGCTTCCTTGTTAATGAATGGTAGAAGAGCACTTGTTTTTAACTTATTATTTAGGTAAGGTTTCTTATGTTTTTTTCTTTAGGTTTTTTAATTAAAATAACCCAAGTGCTTAAGATTAGGGGCCTAGTAAACATGAAGTTGTTGAGAGTTCATGTCAAATTTATCCGCTTAAACACATTGGCTTACCACGCTAGGGTCTGGCCTATAGATTTTTATGGTTTTTAAG